>NC_055967.1:34278491-34570991 GCF_018492685.1 Alosa sapidissima
AGCTTGTGTGGGTAGTTGCGGATAGAGATGCATTTGCCTAAACCAGGCCATCCACTCAGATTAGCCCATAGGCCTCAGCCTGATCCATATTCCCATCCAATGTGACACCATTAATCTCTGTCTAGCAGTCTCATCCATTCTCTGTCCTCTTATCTGGTAAAAAAAAACTCAGCCTTGGACACACACATCCTATGATCAAAGACAAAAATACATGTCTTTGTTGATAGTACACGGTAGCCTATGTAGGTTATAGTGGTTGGAAAATGTAGGATCAGTCAGCTATTCATAGCTTTTACTGTAGGCCTACCAAGGCAGTCTCAGGTGAAATCTATTACTAAAACAATCGTGTTTAGCCTGAAAGGCATAGTTGGCTAAAACAGCTTTTCACCACCAGCACAACACAAACAAGCCTGCCACTGCCGCTTACTGAAAGCCAGTTGTCCTAGTGGGATGATGATTAACATAGCTCTGAAACGCGGTTAAAAAATATATATATTTTCGAAAGTAGCCTAATGAATTGGTTGGCTTCAGGAAAATTAAAGGCAATCTGAATGTTATTAACCTTTGTCTTATGGTGTAATTACAATTAGCGCAATAATGGCTGTCAATGTATAGCGCGCAGCATAGGCTAGAATGTAGCCTAGTCTGTTTTGTAAGTAAAGAGACGCTATTAGAACAGGCCTGGACACATAGCGCTGAATGGCAGGAGAGAATTAAAACT
The DNA here is from genome assembly GCF_018492685.1 of Alosa sapidissima. Classification (NCBI taxonomy): domain Eukaryota; kingdom Metazoa; phylum Chordata; class Actinopteri; order Clupeiformes; family Clupeidae; genus Alosa; species Alosa sapidissima. Next base: position 34,279,213 of record NC_055967.1, read on the forward strand.
ATTAGTCGAAGCCAATCCACGCAAAATCCAGCTCTATAACAACGGTGGTTAGATGACAGCTCTCACCAACAGACGGGCATTAAAATGATTCGGCGCGTCTACCGTTCGATATCATGCCAATCAGAGTAATGTTGGATTAATAGAAGATTCATTGCTTACTGCTGATGTTTTTAGTGAATTTGGGTTCTCCACAGAATTTTGAGAGGCATTCAATAATGGAATCTATGTTATAGTCCAGTTAATTATGTAGCCTATTCCATGGCTGCGGTGAAGCGCTTTGGCTGAGTAGTACGCTAACGTCTTAGCATCTAAATAAAAAAAACATTTTAAGTCTGACAGAGCACAAGACAACAACACTTACATTCCAGGGACATGCTAGGCGAATACAAAATGACAAAGACCTACTCACCTCAAGCTCCACAGTCCACGGAATTACCTCCCAATGTGACAGCGGACTCCGACAAGGCACAGCCATTCGCCAGTGAGTGTCACTGTTTACGAATCATAGGGTTGCGGTGCCATTGGGCAGACCGTCCAGATGAGTTCATTCTAGTGACAGTGAGCTCTTTGCTGTGCGAAAAATTAATAGCCGGTAAACCTACATATGACCGCGAGCGAGGACATCAGCTAGCATATTTGGTGTGTTTCTTATGTGGGCCATTGTGTGTAGATTAAGTTAGACAATTATAAACAATTATCTGCATTTCCTAGGTTTTTGCAGTTCGGAGGTAGCCTTCGCCAGAAGGTGCACTAAAAATGAACTAAGGATGAGGTCATGGTTCAGGGGGAAAAATGCCTGACGTCATTCTCGACCAATGAGAGCCGGCGGCTCAGGGGTTAGCTGACGTCAGCGCTCTGATCCCTAGATTAAAGAGACACAAGGATTTCATAGTCTGTATTTACTGAGCCTAGCAGATATTGCCGGTGTGTCGCAGAGTAAGTAGTTGTTGTGGGTCAGCTCACCTATGATTCGCTTGTGAATAAATGAGACAAGCTCAGTGAAAATTAAGTGGGTCGATGACAATTCGGTTTTAGAAATAAAAAGAAAATTAAGAATAGAACATAAGCTAGACTGTAGGGGGTTGTCATGACCTACATGTGTGTAGCCTAAGATATACACAAAGATAATAAATCAGCTCTGACAGAGGGCCTACATGACAGACATACTGTAAAGAATAGCAGCGAGTATTTGCACTTGAAAATGAAATGAAAATGAAAGTTAGATGTCTAAAGAAAATGTGGTGGTCCCGGGAATTAGACCATAAATGACACGAACGCCATCTGGTGATGGATTAATGAAAGTAGTCTAGGCAAGGTTACATTTGTGTGAGATATCCTATTTTAAGAGGCAAAACTAACGAAAACATAACAATCAATCAATATGAAGGTCAAAATAATAAAAATACGCTATGCCTATGCCATGCAATTCAATGCTGTTTGGAGTGTGGAAGTGAGAGTGGAATGAACAGGAAGAATAACTGCAGAATGAGGTTGTTGTTTTCATTGATGGTGGCAGGTGGAGGATTTGGAGTGTTTCACATGCTGCCATCTACTGCTTAAATATAGAAGGTACAAGTTTGGATTTTTTAAGTGATGAGGTTCCTGGTTAGCCTAGAAATCTAGACGCGCCCCTAGCGGCAGCTGCCAGGGCTAGTCTAGCAACTCTCCGTTGGCTTGTGAGCTCCAGAAATCGAAACTTAATCAGGGCATTGAAATCGTGTATAGAGTCGTTTGGTGGGCTTAACATAATGATTGATGGCAGAGTTGCAAGGGTTTGGCTTGAATTCCCTGCTACTTGAAAACAAATATCCTATTGCATCCTATTGCGTGCAGAGGGAATTTCAAAGACAACTGATTATCCCGCCCCTCGGACTGAGCACTGCGAACGGTGAGTGCCCAGACCCTACATTTTAATGTGGGTCTGGCTCGCAAGGCTAGTTCCTGGTTTCATAAAACTGTAATGTTGCAAAATGTGTCATAAAAAGTTACACATTCCTTTTATAACATAGTCCTAATTATCGTTTTTGTCTCTAGCTAGGCCTATGTCAAAGGCGTAATTTGGGAGATATCTCTTCTTCGGAAACAAGTATAAAAAGGTTAAATGTGTGTGTGGATGGGGGATAATCATGGCTGTTTTTGGTAAATTCACATTTATTTAGCCACCAACACTTTGACATTGTTCTCCAGTGAAGCCACATATCCCCTGCAACAGTTTAGCAGATACTCTAGAAATATCTTAGTTCAACCACTGCAAATGAGATACCAGTGACAAATACATGAACACTTTATTTTAATCAAGACAGTGAAGAATGAGTCATACCAAATAAACACACACAAATGCACAGGCACACACACTTTGTCATGGTCTTGTATACAAACCAAACCCACGCATGCACACAAAACATGCATGCCCATAAATATACACTAACACACAGGTGCTTGCATATATATGCAAAGTTACCGAAAACATTTTAAGGGTAGGTTCTTTCCCAAGCTAATTTGCCATGCTCCATCTTTAGATGCAAAACCAGTAGGAATCGTTCAGGGGATAACAGCAAACACAGAGAGTTTGGTGGGTGGTTAATGATTTCAGAGAATCAGATAGGCTGCAGCCTTGAGTTGTCTCATTTTAAGATTACACAAGCAGTCACCACTGCAGCAGATGAGAGAGGTCTTATCTTGATTTTAGCATTCCTTTCTGTTTGCATGGCTGGAGTGAACATGCTTTTGTGTCACATATTCTTATAATAGGTCACTGTCCTCAAAATGTCCTGTCCTCAAAATCAGAAAATCAGAAGTTTATCATACTATGACTACTTCTATTATTATTATTATTATTATTATTATTATTATTATTATCCTCTTCAAAACACAACCTGTGAGTAAATTTTGTTGATCAATTGTGTCCAGCAGTTTCCACCTCAGGGTCTGAGTTTCTATTTCCAGTATTGGGAAACAATCTTGACATAAATATTTGAATTGCATAAACAGCAAATATTTTCATGTTTTTCAGTGACTCTTGCATATGAAGCGAATAAGCCAGTGAGCCAGGTGAGCCAATGTAACGCTTTACTATTAACATTGTATTGATGCTTGATTTTGTGATCTGTGGTCTAGGTCTTTGTGGTCTTGTGGTCTTTCAATCTTTTTCAATTTCATTGTGCTTTTCTGTTAATTGTCCAACCTTTTAACTATTGAAAAGTCTAGTAATGATATTTCACAACATAAGTATATAAGATGCTCAATTATAAAAAAATTTAAGTGTATCAGTGACCACCATTTTTTGACAATATGTTGTTATACCACACTCTCAGCTCATGAACTTACTTCTTTTGATGCCACAGAAATGACAAACTACTCTGCAAGTCATAGATAATTAAGGAGTTTCATTTATATAATTCCCACTGTATGCAGATCATGACAATACCGTCCCTTTGTAATTAAGGTAACTTCTGCAAAATACTTTGTAGCATTATGATCACTACACAAAAGTTTAATTTGTGATACTCTCTGTGTTATTGTGCAAAGATAATGGCAATGACATCATCCCTTTGTGACAGATAGCTCCCTTTGTGACAGATAGCTATAATCATTTGTTGTGCAGGTTACTAGATGCCCATTGTTATGATTTTGGACCATCCTCACTATCCTGACATATCAGAATAATATAGTAAATTGATTAGTTCTTACATCAATTGCTGACATCTCTTCATTTGCCACACAGCTCAACAACAAAACAAACATACATGTCTTTTCATACAATGTTTATGATTTAACGTTTTGGAAAAGATGGATATGACAAGGAAGATCTTCATGTGGATGTATATATGTGAGTCTTGTCCCTGTTTATGTGAAATGGCCCTTGACAGGACTGCAGGACAGGAACTGGTCTCTACTGGAGTGGGAGAAGATAATGATGGTCACACCCAGACCCAGGAGATCAACGGCAGGAGTGACACAGTCCAGGAGCATCCTCGTGGGAGGTGATAGCCATTTGCCATATGGTAAAATGACACAGGTCACTGATAGGGCTTGGAGAGATACAACATCTTACAGCTGTGAACAAAGTTACATGAAATTGCAAAGAAGAAAAAAAATAGAAAGTTGATTTATATGACATTACTTGCATGTTTGTAGAGGGAGCTGTGGTGAGCTATAAACAGACCTTTAGCATGATTCATGTGTGCAATTAGGACCAATTTGATGAGCGTAAACAACGCAAAGATAGTAATTGCCAGGGGACTCCTCTCTTTTCTCTCGCTGTTGCAATCATGAGTGTTTGCTTCAAAGCCAAACATGAGTTTAGTTACCCGCAGGGAAATGGGTGACCTCTGTCAGGGGGTTTGTACTGTAATCCCCTATTCAATACTAAAGGGGGGGTGGGGGTAATACATCATCAGATTAAGCCGTCTCTCTGGAGCGGACGATACGGAGCAGAGACCTTCCCATGATGATGTTTACACAGTCTGACCTCTAAGAGGGATAGCACAGAGGCTTTTGCCATTGGAACTGTGCTGCACAATCACTAAGCTCTCAGCACGACCACACCTGCTCTGCATTGCTGAAGCAGCATTTACATCCTATCCACACTGAATGTGATGGGGCCCAATCACATTCCTCACTGCGCTGATTTCTTGGATGCTTGAAAGATGAGCTACCGGTAGCTACTACTGTAGCTTGATTTGTTCACGTTCACTGTTAACAAGTATGTTCAGGTAAAGACTGGCTACAGTTCAATAAATGTGAAAAGCTCAGGGCAGATGAAATTCAACTCAATTTGAAAAGGAGATTATGTGCAGATGTAGATGCTGATCTTCAAGGATTGCTATAAACCTCACACCAAAGTAGACAGTATGTTGCATGATAGTGGGTTGGCAATGCTAACGTATTGGATGGACATAGCTGAGGATTATGCCAATTCTTTGTTCAAATGATTTTTTCTGCCATTAGTTGTGCTAACATAACAGCAGAATTCTGCATATAACTGCAAAGACGTCCATTCTTCGTGAAGACATTTCATTGGATGAGATCCAGGAGATTCTTGACCCCTTGATTGAAACATAACAAGTAACACATCCTTTCTATGTTCCCTTTTCAAGGAATGTTCACATCTACTAATGCAAGATGTTATCATTTCCTAAAAGTAACCAGACATTATTGTCTTAATGAAAAGACCCAGACAGGACTAGAGTGAGGAAATGTAAGGATGTTCCACCCAAGAGCACGCAGTGAGCTGCTACTCAGAAAGTCGAAGTCAAATGCTGCCCCCGTCCTCCATAAACATTCCCTCTGTTTCCGGTCACTGCTATAAAACACTATAAAAACTTTTTTTCTGTTTCAAAACGTATTAAGAAGGGGAATAAGTCACTGAAAATAGCTCCATCTCAGGGGTTGTATATTACATTTTATAATGCCAAACATTATATATGATACCAGCTTCAAAGTACATTCATCACCTCAGTGAATTTTAGGTAATTCTGCTTATGAATAGTGAACATAAAAGACAAACAAACATTGTAAGGGCACAACAAACGTATACTAATATAATATATTGTGATTGGAGGGCATGTGCCAATCCATGTGGACTGCATGGAAAACCAACTAAATACAGCTCCGCTTCGCATCAGGGGCCTGTTCGTCCTGTTGGGACTTATTTTCCGATAACCGATAACTGACCGGCAGACAATACATTATCCCTTACGTATTATATAAAGCTCCATTCAGTGTTTAGGTATATAAAGCCTGGCCTAACCCAAAATATTATTCCCAATAAACCAGAGGTGACGGTTTATTGTCTTCCTTAATTACCGATATTCATTTTAAATACTATATGAAGACCTTGCCACGTGGTTAGGGATTCATGAACTTTTGGAATGTGGCTGTGTGCCAGAGTACACACTCTTGGGAAGTGCCATTGTCTCAACTGTGTGCTCTAGGCAGACCTGGGTCCTGGGTCTCTGTGAAGGACCTGGGTCCTGGGTCTCTGTGAAGGACCCTCCTCTTCTGAGGAAGCATACAATCTGACCAGCCAGCTGACTGCATAATTTATGGAACACATAAATGCTCCATACCTTTTTGAGGTGCTGTAATCAGAGATCACTTTGGTATTCAAATCCAACCCTGGCTCACACATACATAGGATTAGTGGTTGACTAACTGCTGTAGGATTGGGGGTTTTGCATCTTCAAAATTCTCTCTTTTCATTTAAATTTGTGACAACAAACTTGACAGCAAGGAATAATCTTATGAAATGTGAACAATGACAAAGATAGTGGTAAAGTGAATCTGCAATGAGATGTGAGAACAAGACAAAGAAAAGCATGGGAGAGAGTTGTTGGCTTCAGATGAAAATTGTATTTAATTGTACAGTATCTGTAGTAGTTTCTTTGTTAATATCTTACCACACCAACATCCCTCTCTCTCTCTCACACACACACACACACAAACACACACACATCAATGTTTTTCTTTCATAGCACTGAAGTCCATAAAAGATTATAGTTGGCATAATATTCTAAAGTTAATTGGCAGGTATTTGTTTTACATTTATCATACAGTAACATTAAACTTTATAGAACAGTTTTGCATATATTAAATAATTTGCCAATTTAAAATCGAACGGATTCTACAGCTGTTCCTTCTCTAAATCTAGCTCACAGAGCTTAAGCTGAAAGAATTCTGAAAACGAGAATGCATTAGTTTTATCTGAACAATTTGATCTAATCTAATGGTGCAAAATCAACCTTGGTGTTTCATCATCTACTGGTCAAGATATTTACATGCAGCATTTCAGAAGAAATGTGGTTTGGTTTACCACACATGAACTGTTGTTTAATGCAAATTATGTCTGATAGTGAGTGAAGTTCTTTAAATACCATCTGTGTCAGTGATACTGGGAAGTGTTCATATAGTCAAATCGTGTGTGTCCCGTGTTTGAAAGTTCACTTACTTTCCAGGATGTGTTTCCAGTGTAGAAAAAATGCTGAATCTATCATGATGACCATGTCTATTTGACACATAGTGACTCTCAAGCAATGGTGTGAAACTAATTCCTATTAGTTCTCCCTCTGAGAGAGTCTTTAAGAAGAACATCATTTTGTTCATTAAACTCAGGACCCACCCCCCCCCCCCCCCCTCATGTCTGTTCACTTATTTCCACTTTAATAATGTGTTTTTTTTTAAAAGGCACTGGCAATATGTTGCGTTCTTGTCAAAGTGACCTAGCATAATTTCCTTTTAAGAAGCATGAAGAATCACTATTCAGAAGTGTAAGATTGTCCATCATATTCAGACACTCTGGCTACCATTTAAAACTGTTACACTTCTCAGCGGTGCCACTCCTATTGACTTGTCTGATATTTAACCCCTGTTTGCCATGAACTTTACATGTGAAGTTTTACATGTGAAGTTATTGAACAAGGGTCAACAAATGACCAAAATATGGTCGTATTCTGATTATTTGAATTAGCAACTGTCCAGCCCTATGTTCACACCAGCACAGCTGCATACTGGCCATTTACTGAGAAGTTTTTTTCTTTTTTTTGAAAAATGCACTTCAGAGAAATGAATTGAAATGACAAGGCCCCTTAGACAAGGTGAGTCCAGAAAAGTCCTAAAAATCCCCAAACTCCTAAACATGGAAGAAAAGCTATATGAAGCGATATGCATTGGATGCTGTCTTACATCAGAGCCTGGAGGCATGTTTTGTGTATTATTTTCCAAAGGAATAAATGTGTACAAACACCCAGTTTTGTATCAGTCCCTTCACTGCTTGACGTCTATTTCACTGGGACAAAACATGCAGTGTGGTCCAACACACAAATGTACGTTGCCTTGCAAAGAAGAAGTTTATTCATATAAATAAATGTATATGAGAGCAGCCATTCAACACATTCTTTACTATTAATGTTTAAATGGGTCGGGGGTTCCAATGCTTAGAACAACAAATCTATTAATCCAGAGGCAGTAGCCTAAAAACTGAGGTGAGTACACAACTAATGCATCATTGTTTTCATAATATACCTATTTGCATTTTCACATAATGTTGTCAGGCAAAGTTACTGAATGAGACACTATATGACTGTACAAAGACTGGACATGGGATGGGTGGACTTGACATCAAAGTTTCTTTTCTCCCAATACAACGAATAAAACAGACTGAGGGGCCCTTAATACAATCCTAATCGTAATTGCAATCGCAATTAACTTCCACCTGTCCTAAATGTATTCATATTCCTTTCATTTATTAGAAGATATGATCAATAGGCTGGGTCTTTTCATCGTCACAGCCTATTTACATTAGCCATTCATGGTATTGTTAAGGGACGCGCTTGATGCATTCCTTGGTCCTTTCCTGCTAAGTTATGGCAAGAATGTGGGATGGCTTTTTAATTTAAGAATCCTCCAACTTCCTCTGCTCAGGACAACCACTGGTCAGTTAGACAACAGAAAAAGCCAGGAGCAGCGAACGACTGCAGCAATTTGATTACAGGCAGTATAGGATAAAAAGCAGTCTGAATTGTAAAACAGAGTGGAAGTGTAGTGAGGGTACAGCAGTGAAGGCGTAAAGAGCACGCGGAGCAATTTCAAAAAGTGACGCTAATCCGCACACTGGACTCTTCACCGCTCCTCCCAACTAGGAACACAAAACTTTCCTATCACCAGTAGCGGTTTGTCATTACCGTTGCTGTTGTTGCGAGTTTAAATCCATTGTAGCCTACGTCTTATTTTTTACTGCATTCTCATTCGAGTGAATCGGGAAATGTAAAAGGCAGTTGCTTTGTAGCGCATGTTAATTTCAGTCATCTATCCAGCATGATTTTACGGCAGTTCTTCACGCGCACCGTACAGTGGACGCTGATATTCACCTGCATCCTCCTCAAGGTAGGTTTTTATTTAATTGCATGGACCTCTTGTGCCTGGCGAGACATGTAGAATCTTGCCTAGCCTACAACATGAACGTATTTGTTTGAGTTGGCAAATGCACCTGTTGCGCCTGACAGGTATATGTGGACAGTAACCTAAAGTAGGCTAGTATAATGGTCTTATTGTATACGTTATGTATGTATGTGGATATGTATGTATGTATGTATGTTTAATGGTCTAATGCTATGCTATGAAAATGCTCTGCTTTTAAGGAAAACGTAGATTGTGACCATGTGGACCAACTTCTGAAATCGATGAAACTCTAATGGGTCTGAGACATGTATTGGACTTATTCTGACTATAATGAGACCAGATTTGTTGCTGTTTGGTTACTAAATTTACTTGACTTATTGATCAGTTTATAAAGTAGACCTACGCCTATAATACTTTTTTGGAGTCGCTTTCATGTATAATTATGTCATGAACAGAACGTGTGTAGGCTAAGCCAACATTATTGTGGTCCCGATGGGCTGCTTGCTAGAACTGCTTGCTAGAAAGACACCCATCTTAAATACTCAGGAAAATGGCTTGGCACTGCCACCAAAAAGATCACAGTGATGGTCAGGACAGATACTGTGTCCTAGTAGAAAAGCTGCAGCTCATGTGCTCTGGAGGCAGGGATACATGAGTGTGTGTGTGTGTGAGAGAGAGAGAGAGGCAGAGAGAGAGAGAGAGTGAGTGAGTGTGGGTGTGGAGCAGCACCTTAAAGGGATTTACATCACCTCTTTCCTGTTATTCTTCTGCCTTCTGACTTACCTCCTCTCTTCCCTGCTGTGTCTACCGATGTGGTGGTTCACTCTGTGGGCTCCTGCTACATCATCCTCTGTATCAGGACTTTATGTGTCACTTGTGTGTCATGCTTTGGTCGGTACACAGTTTGCCCGACTCTATTTCACATATTCCTGGTGCTGCCATGAATAAAATTAATGTGACACCAAAAAACAGATGTACAAAAAGACCTCAGAACAGGTTAGAAATGTATCATTCACATTTGACTGGGGAGAAAATGGTCAGCGGCAGTATCAGCTGGTTTATGCCTGCCTATGAGGAAGTTAGGCACACAATAACTAGTTCAGTCATGAGGAACATTTAACTTGTAACAGAGCTTTTGAATTAAAATAGGAAAGGAAGTGAATTATTTATTTTTCATATCTACTTTGTAATTGACACGGCATCAGTGTGCCACATCTGGTCAAAAGTGGCCTCAATCCATTTTGGGACGTTACTTTGTCCGGGCTTAAAAGCACATCCCCTATGAATATCTTCTGAATTGTAGGGTTGACTAAGTAATTTCAATGCTGTAAATAATTTCAAAAGCAATATTTACTCACTAAAGTATTCTGTATGGATTATTTGCAGATATAATCTCTGTTTGACCTGCAACCCATATTTTAAGTTTATAAGTAAATTAATGTCAAATTGACATTAGTGAAGTGTATGGGACATATCCTTGAAGGCATAGCCTTGAGATTGCTTTGCATATTATGGGGTGCATGATTAACAATGGAAATTCTAGTGTTGATAGTTGTAGGATAAGGAAATAAAATTCCCCTGATGCTAAACACAGGTTAACCATTCAAGCTGAAGTAGGCTAGAATTTCAAACAGGGTTCAGATAAGGCTAGATATTTAATCCACTTCCCAGGTAAGAAAGGGAATGTGGTAGCATGGCGTGTTAGTGCTGTACAACCGTACATTTCTTTTTGATCGAATTTGTATGACACATGTGTGCTCTAGTTAACATGTCCTACAATGCCACAGTGATGCTTTAGGGTTCAGTCAATTAATCAACCAATCAACCAATCATGTATTAATGCTATCCCTTTGATTACTTAATGGACTTCCCACCTAAGAGTGATGTGTCTAGCCACAGAGATTGTTTGCCAAATTATTTTTTTGTTCTAAAGTAGTTTTCTTTTATGGGCACCAGCATGAATTGGATATGCAGATACTTTTCAACCCAGTTTATTGCCGTTTATGCCATACTGTACAGTCCTGCCCATATATCAAAGAATATAACTTATTTTTACGTCTTATTAAGTGCACACTTGTCATTGTGTCAAACTGTTACTTTATTTCCCTTGGGGATCAATAAAGTATCTATCTATCTATCTATCTATCTATCTGTTAGTTGAAGGTTTTCAAGTGTGGTTTTTAAGATTGGTTACAGAGGACGATGCTGCAGCAGCCGTTGGTTTGTTAAGGGTTGCAGACACTGGCGCCGACATGAGTGCGACGTACTGCCCTTTCAACATTCTACTTACATCCCATTATCTACAACGCCGCACACCAGTGTCGAACTCTGCCGCCACCTCCACTGGTGTGCGGGGTAGAATAATGTTGTCAGCGTAATCGAATGTCGAAAGCAGAGTGCACCGTACTCATGTCGGCGACGTTTAAATGTTTTTGGAGTTCAATTAATAATAAACATGTAATAATAAAATGCTCAGTACTCAGTACTCAGTAGAACTCAGTAATACAAACTAATCTCATGTGGAAGAAACCAAGTCAGTCATCCTATTTTAGCTCATCTACCTTATTTTAGACACAAAGACATTCAAGCCATTTACAGTGTTTATTTCTACCATAGGGGCATTCTTAACAACAGCTGTCGTTTGGTGGTATTTTAGACTACAGGAAGTCTACGTAGGCCTTCAAACAGTAGGAAAACCTCACATTGTTCTCCAGTGGAGAGGGAGAGATGGAGGGCCTTCTTGGTCTCTGCTTGTTTCCCATCAGTCCTTGTCCTGACACACTGGCGGAGTTATCATTGCTGCATGCAATATAGACATAGATTTCACCTGCCTTACAGTCAAGACGGGGAAGGCAGCAGGGTTGGAGTATAGCCCGTATTTGGAGGGCCCAATGTTGAGGTTAGGATGGGCCACTGAGCTGACGTGGAAACTGCTTGCTGGGGTTTTTGCTGCAGTTTTGTTTGTGCTTCCTCATTCCCTGAGTTTACCCTGGGATGGATGTGATGAAGTCAGCGCTGAATCTGACCCACAGCGTCTCTTCCTGGAATAGCAGGGCCTTTAAAGAAGGAACAGGGTCATTCTTTTTTTGTCATTGTTTTGAGTAATATGGGATGAGTGATTATATAATAATTAACTATGGAAATTCTAGTGCTGAGTGTTCTATTTAGGACAAGGAAATAAATGCAGTAAATTCAAAAAGTGTCCATGTGGGCTGACATTTGGGCAATATCGATGAATAGGCTAATAAGATATACCATCTCATTGTAGCTGTGGTCCAGAAAAGGAAATCGGCAGGAAACGTGAAACACTTTGTTCAATAAGAATTACTTTTGTTAGTCAAAAAATCCCCAAAACTGAGCACAGAACATAACATATCCACCTAGACAGACCTAAGCGCACAGAGACGCTCCCTATGGTGCGGTGTGGCGGTGCCAAAACCCCACATCGTCACAGTAGCACATATACATTCATTGTGTAATATACACTTGTGATCCCTATAGTTTACTGGCCATAGTTACTGTCTTTTTTACTGTCTTTTTCTGTATATCTGTCAAACTAGCAGACGATGCAGTTAAAACATTTGACACATTTTGTTTTGGACATTTAAAGGCGCAGTCAGGGATTTCGTAGGATGTCACGTTGGTTTGTGTTTATGTTTATGTTTATATTCATTAGCAGACGCTTTTGTGCAAAAAAATGTACATTATATTTTAACCATGGACCAAATGAAATATGCCAAAGAGGTAGCTCACCCCTGCTTTCAGTACTCCTAGAGAAATTCCCCGCAGGGTTTTATTTTTGTTTGGGGGCAGCTATTTGTATAAAATCCCTGACTGCGCCATTAAACCCAGTGATGTCTTTATTCCTAGTGTTTAGGAGCTCAGTCAACAGATGTCATATGAGCTTTATATATGCATAATAATGCAAAAAACGCAAGATTTAAGAGGTTGATATTTGGCGGTTGCAACTTTCTAAGAATCAGTAGCATACATTTGGTTTGCATGCCCATGCAAAGTGTTATTCTAATTTCAAATCTGATTTTTGATCTGATGTCATAGCCAAATCCCATTTGATATTATTTGTAATCTCCCCCCCCCCCTCTCTCTCAACTAAAAGCTTTATGACAAGCTTCATAACATTCGTTTAGCAGAAACTTGTCATCCAAAGTGACGTACATACAGTATGTCAATTCTATTACAAGGGACTACATTGTCCCTGGAGCAACTTGCTCAAGGGCACAATGTTGGGAGCCGGGAATTGAGCACACAATGTTTCAGGCTACTGCATGCTAGCCCAGCTCCTTAGCCACCACACTACCACCACCCTTGCCCCTAACCAATAAAAGTCATGGAAATTACCAAAAGCAGGTATTGCCTATTGTCCTTATTCAGAATAAGACAATATTGTGATTAAGGTGTTTACATGAGTTAATCCATGAATATTCAATTTCATATTCCTGTTTACATGTAACACAGCATAGTCCTATTATTACTAGCAAAGACGGTTGATTCTGTTAAATGTTCTGCACTAACAATGTGCACATCAATAATGCAACTAGGATCAGAATACACATGTCTTATGATAATTCAATTTTTTCTTATTCTGACCGACCATGTAGGGTTTAGGCAATCAGAAAATGCTGTTAACATGGCAGCATCTTAATAATGTTGTCTTAGTCGAGTTTATAATCGGAATATTAATGTCCATGTAAATGTAGGCCTATTACTCAATGTTAACAATCACACATTATCAGGTTTCTCTGTGGTGCGTGTCAGGGTGAGGGTTATTGCCAATACGTAGGTGGTACGCAACTGGAAAAGTGAGTTTGCTGCCAGCAGTCGAGTGCCATGTTAAGATCTTTTCAAATGCATAAAAGCCATGGGCAAAAGTTTAGGAAAATGTGTACAAGCCAGGACTATAAAGGCAACTTATTTGAATAATTTCAGCAATGCATTATACTGTAGCACTAGACCTCTGGTTCAACCAGGGGAATAACAATGTGGGTACAGTAACCAAACATAACCTGTCCATTGAAGCATTTTTCTGTCCAAAAAAGATGCAAATCAACTGGAAATCCGAAATCTAAAAGAGGAAGCACATGGTGTCTTTCTCACAGAGGTAAATTGTGTTGACAGTGCTGATAGCGCTGTGTCTGTGTTTCAGATGTTGACCAAATGTTCAGATGTTGGTACATTTCCTTGGTTGGTACACAAAAACTGACAATATTCTACGTAATATCTTTAGTCCATCATTATTGATTCCGTTTTTAATCCAGACTTTTTTTTTTTACTTTCCCAACAGAATGATGTGTTCAGACACTGATGTACCTTGGAGTTCAGCTTATATCTCTTTGGTTGTTTTCTTTGTGTCTTTGTCATTCGCACTATTCAGTCTGGGGTATTTTCATCTTACTGCCATGTCCATGGAGGTTGATAGTCCCAATGTCCCATGGATCATAAACTTCTAAATCTACTGTAGTCACAGGAACATCAAGCTGCTTGGAGGTAGTCTTACAGCCTTTAATACGTTTTCCTTCTGATATCCTTAGACAACTCTTTCCTATGCTTTCTCTCGTCCATGTTTAGTGTGATGCGCCAATATGCATGAGTGTGAATGCTTTAGGAGATTAGTTTGTCTGTAATGTGGCTGAGAAGACTCATCGGCCATACGAGTTTACTGACTGCTTTCCACTATTTAAGAAATTGTTTTGGCCATTGGCCATGTTTCCCTTCTAAACATTACCCCATTCAATTGTCTAACTGCACTTGGAATAATAAAGTCACCCTTCTGGAAAGGTGGTACTTCCTGTAGTCTGAATTAGTCATCTAGGTTTTAACCATGAAATGAAATTCACTTTTGAGCATTATGTACTTGTATTTGTTTGTTTGTGCCTAGTGTTGTTGTTTTTGGATATTTAGACAAGGAGAATGAAGAAACTTCATTCATATTTAGCTAATAATTCTGCCCAAAGCAATCCTCACAAAACCTCTTGCTCATTCCCAGTGTAATACTGCATTTGAGTCACAATCACACGACAAGTCTTTACTCACAACATCGGATTCAGAAAGGGTGCTATATAGCCTGCTATAACTATACTCCACTATAAGAGCCACCATATAGTTTTTCAGTAGTGTGCTATGAATTAGTGAATGTGTAGATGTTCTGAACACAGAGAAGGGCTTACATACACATGACTAAAGAGCTGGATAGAGGCAATTAAGAACAAAGGAACCAGGAAGTAAAAAGAGTTATGAACTATAGAGCTCTGAAGTTCGCCTATAAGGAACCAAAGCTGCCATCTTTGCCCATATAAGGAGATCCGGGTGTTAATTGAAGCTAACTACCTATGGCAAGTTGCATTGCAAGTTAGCTCTGGGGTAGCAAAAATCTAAGTTTGCCGTCTTAATGTACGGAACATCACAGGAGCCACTCAATATCAAAGGCAGAGGACAAAAATGTGTTGATAATTCAAAACCCCCATATTATTTTTTCCATAGGAAAAATCGCAAGATACCGGATCTCAAAGATGGCAGCTTTTTTGTAGGTGAACTTCAGAGGTCTATAACACAAAGATCTACAGGGAACAGGGTTACTGTAACAGGACTAAAAAAAAGAGCATTCGGTTTTGGAAATAGACACACAAAACTATGAAACTAGATAAATGAAATCCCAAAACTATGACACCCAGATGTGAATTTCAGCAAACATGAACTGTTTCAATTATGACATTCAACTATTTTTAGATGATCAAATTGAATTATTATCTATTGCATTGACTTGGTGCCTGTGTGGATATGAAGATGCTGGTGGCAACACAGTGGATGGTTCCTGCAATAGGAGCATCTCTTAGTGACTGCTCAAATCTCCATTAGACTGGCCTATTAAAACCAGATAAGTTGGGGAACAGTAAGCTATTCCATTGTTTGTGAGAACAGCTTGTATTTGTGCAGCATACTTGGTGAGAGCAGGCGAAGTTTGTATGATGATGATGATAGCAAAAAATTCTGACTAAGATAGAAAGAGAGAGTACTGTGTACACATATTTTGACACTTCTACTTTTAAGATAAGGTCTAAGTTAGTACACTGCTTTTAAGCACTGGATTGACTTGAGCCTGTGTTACTGTAACAGGTCGTCTCTTAGAAGTGATCTGCCTCTGGCGTGATGAGAGTGTTAGAGAAGTGAGAAGTTAAGAGATGTCAGTGACAGCGGTGTCAGAGAGCTTGACAGAAAGAGAAATGGAAAAGTTCTGGGTGTATATGTGTGAGGGTATTCAAGATGAACAGTATGCTCTTTTTTAAAACAACACTTTGACACTTTTTAGGTGCCTTTTTTCAGACATCTTGTTTTGGTAGGATTTTGATATTAATTTTGATGGTACACGTATGGTCAGGGAATGGACAGACAAACACATAAGCCGTTCCCACCAGCCATCCAAAACACTGTGCAGTTCTGTGTTCCAGGCTGGAATACACTGCACAAAAAAACTGAAAGAAAATCTTTCTTGAAATAAATCTTGTTAAGTGCCGGTCTCCAGATCTTCAACCACACTTGATCCTTCCTTCTACAGTAAAACTCTCTGACCCGAGTGTGATAAGGGAAAGCTAATGCTATGTCAGTTAGGTACACGGGAAAAACTGGAAACACTGGTAAACAGAGAAGTGCAATAGAGCAGAACTTTTAACAGCTGATGAGCAGAGAGCAAATCAGTTGCCAATAGCAGAGCATCAAGAAGAGGTTATTATTCTCAATGCATCCAGCAGGCTCTGCCGTTTCAGAGGTGAAGTTCTCTTCAGTGGCAACTTCAGGACTTTTCAATCAATGCCCTGTTATGAACAGGTCATATAGAGGTCATATAGAGGTTGTATCTAACCCATGCGGTCACAAGCAGACCATGAATCACACAGAAAAATTTTGTCAGCATCGTGGACATTGTTGCTACACTCAGTTGTTTGTTGAGAAACAGTAAAAAAAAAAAAACTGAATCTGTTCATGGTTTACGAGAAGTTAGCGAAAGCCCTTCGCCTCATCTTAGTGGGAGGGTTGTCATAACACCATGTCTAGTGTTGGCATGTCACACTTACAAAGCGACAGCACGTCAGCTTTTCAAAAGCGTGTATACTACTATGGGCTATACAGAAAGGGAAAGACGGGAGGTTAAAAGAATATCAAGACTTTTGTTAGAAAATGGACATACAAGTAGACTACAGGGATGAGAAACAGTAATCCCTTGGGGGACACGCTGAGAGCATCACTGGACATTTGCTGCAGGGCAGATACTGCTATCTCACGTCTCTATATCACTAACCTTACTGTTTTATCGTCTTTCTCATGTGGACCAATGCTCTTTGACTTTGGCATCTTACCAGCAAATCATGATCATATCACTGTTGCCATGATGTGATCAGCATTGATACTCTATAGGGCCCTACCTTACACCCGGTGCATCGTGGTGCTAAGCATGACGCAAGTCTTCTTCCTATCTTTCACCCAGCACAGTGAGGACTTTTCCGCCAAATGCTCAAGTTCACACGTTTTTTTTTAAAGGGTGTTAAAATAGCGAAAGTGACCTCAGGCTCGCCCCCATGCATCTCGCTTCACATGCGCTTAGATTGCTATGTCTCAAAAATGCCAGATCACCATGACGATCACCATGATGAATTCAGGTTGTGTTTGTGTGTGTGTGTGTGTGTGTGTGTGTGTAGGGGGGGGGGGGGGTGATGATTGCATGAAAAACTGTGTGTGGCATTTGCTGTATTAGTCTTTCAGACTCTAACTAATAATAACATCTTATACAGTAAGCATCTCCTCAGAGTACAAAGTCTACTCATTCAAAAACTGTCAGAGAACTGATAGACACTAGAGTGGGAAATGATATGTCCAGTTGCAGTGAGTCCATATTTTCTCAGCCTCTGCTCATGCCTCAGCTGAACAGAAGTGGGCGGGGCCTGACCCTCCGTCAGCGCCGAGCTGAGCAGCAGGAAGAGGCCAAGGAGGCCAGAGGAGCTAGCTCCCAGGAGAGGGGCAGCACCGGAAGGGGCCAGAGTGGGAGCGGGGTGTGTGTGTGTGTGTGTGTGTGTGTGTGTGTGTGTGTGTGCGTCTCTGTGAGTGCATGTGTGTTTGAGTTGTGCATATGTGTGTGTGTGTGTGTGTGTGTGTGTGTGTGTGTGTGCGTGTGCATGTGTGCGTGTGTGTGTGTGTGTGAGTGTGTGTGTGTGTGTTAGCGCAGAGTCAGAGAATGTGTGAAATGTGAAAAATACTTAATCTAAGAATCTAAAAAGAATATAGCAGATGTTGTCAACAGATAAAGGAGCCAATATTGTCCTAGTTCAAGTAGCGCTTAAGTGTTCTCATACAGTATTGTAACACAAAGTTTAACTGGAGCCAATGTCAGAAGTAAAGTTGAATATTTCCTCATATTTTATCACTGTAAAGTTGACTATTTCCTTACTTTTTAATCACTATCTTTCATACACTCAAAACTATATAAAAACACAAAACAGTGTTCAATGTGTTATTCTTCCCAGAGTGTAAACTAGTCCAGACTAGCCAGTGGAAATCTCAATTGAAGGTTTCTTTTAGTGCAGTACTAGGCTTACTCCATGTTTGGGAAACTGGCCCAACTCGTTTCTGCTCAGTTACTGTAGCTGACACATCTGCTTAGTGGAAAGAGGGTTTTGAGAGGGAAGTTGGGCCTAAACCTGCCAGGGTGTAGTTAGCAACTCACATGCACATTTGCGCGAACATTGGCAACTGAGAATGAGTGGTAGGCCTACTGTACGTACAGTACTGAGTAAATATTTATTTAATATTTATATTATCTGTGGTAGCTCCCAGCCAAAAGGCTCAGATGAAGTGTCCTGTTGTTGCATTTTGTTTTATTTTATTGAACAGTCACCTTGAGAGAAAGAGAGAGCGAGCGAGCGAGGGAGAGAGAATGGAAAGAAAAAGAAAAGAGTGAAAGAGAAAAAGAAAAACAACAATAGAACAATCGAAGGGAGGGGAGAAAACAACAATAGAACAATCGAAGGGAGGGGAGAAAACAACAATAGAACAATCGAAGGGAGGGGAGAAAAATGATGCAGACAAAAAAGGAATAACTCACACCGGTAATGTAGAGGTGACGTAGTATTTACTTCAGCTGACGTCATGGTGAGACTTTTATCCAAATGGATTTGCATTACCATGAATATGGATATTTGTATCCCTGTGTGTGCTCCCTGCACGGTGAGCTCCCGTCTCAGATAAACTGCAGCAGAACAGAGTCATGATGCAGTTTTCCATGTATCACAGTAGCTTACTTCACTTACTCCATATTCACTCACATAATAGTCAAATGTATTTCATCTCTCTCACACCCAGATATTTTTAGAATGTCCACTTGCCGGAAATGGGAAATATGTACAGCAAATCCCTAAATAAAGGAAAGTAGGGAAATTATAGGGAAACCAATAATATATATTAACATTTAAATGTAGTCATGTGGGAATTCAAAGCCACTTATAGTAAAATACAAGCAATGAAGCTAATGAAGCTTTTCAAATCAACAATTGACTACAACAAACTAATCAATAACTAATGAGTTTCATATTTTATAATCATAGTTAATACAAAAATAAACAGGAAGTGAATAGACAGTAGAGTTGAGTAGAGTTGAAAGACTTAAATACACAGTTCAGTTTTGTCAGTGAGCACAAGTGTTGCTCCATAAATTAAATCAGCCTTTGAAGTGGAAAGTATGGTATTGATGCTGTTACACAACCACAGGTGTAAGTGGGTTTAATAATTAGCAGTTTTGTAAACAGAAGGTAATGCAGTTGTGTTAGCTAATGCCTGGAGTATGTGTTCTTAAAACTAATCATTAAAGGGCTCAAATTAATGAAAAACATTTGAGAAAAAAGGGAGTTTACATGATTACATAGAGTTCAGATTGTGTGTGTGTGTGTGTGTGTCTGTGCATGCATACGCGAGTCTGTGATAGGTTGCGCAAGAACTACAGCATACCACGGTTTCATACAATCAGAGGAACCATTTATTTCCCTTGTCCAAAACATATTATGAACAGATTCAGAGGTTGTTGTACCACACGCACAACTCCACCTCATATATCAGGTGTCATTAAGACAATTTTTTCTATTGGTACTCCACTTCCCCCGAAAGTGTGCTGCTTCCCCCCTCCTCAAGTCACGACATCACCAGATTCTGCTTTCCACTTTGGCCACTATGCGGATGCATGCAAGTCATGACACTAAATGTTATCCCTGAAGTCCATCCCATTGTCCATGTCATCCCATGGTGTCTTCAATTCAGCACCTAATACTGTCAGACTATGATGATGATGATGATGATGATGATAATGGCAGGGATAATTATGATGGTGATAATTATAATGAATAAAGTAACCACAGCAATGATATACAGCAGGGGAAATAAGTATTGAACTTGTCAATATTCGTTATCAGTAAGTATACTTTCAGTGAGGCTATTCACATGAAATTTTCACCAGACATCAATATGAACTCAGGATCAGGATCATGAATACTCAGGATACATTGTGGAAAAGCCTTTTAATGACAACTTCAAGACATTTTCCTGTATGAAAAAAAAATCAGTTGGAGTATTCAGTATTCAGGTGTGATTTAAGCCCAATTTTGAAGATTGCAGTGGGGCCCTCTTGTGAATCCTGATCTTTAGTTCTTTCTACAAATGTTCAATTGGATTTTAGTCAGGGGCTTGATTTTCTTTCTCTGACACCAATTGAGAGTTTCCGTTGCTGTATGCTTTGGATTGATGTCCTGCTGGAAGGTCCATTCATGTCTAATCTTCATCATCCTGGTGGATGGCAAGATTCTCCCAGACAAAAATGGCTCCAATCATACACTCTTTTTTAAGTGTATGAAGTCTGCCAGTACCATGAGATGAAAAACAGCCCCACACTATGATGCGTCCAACTCCAAACTGCACTGTTGGTATGGCATTTGTAGAGTTTGATGTACAGTGTCATTTCTCCTCCAAACATGGTGTGTAGTATGACATCCAAAAAGTTCAATTTTACTCGCGTCTAACCAGACTATATGCTCTCAGTGTTTCACTGGCTTGTCCAAAATGTTGTGTAGCAAACTTTAAACAAGCTTCAACATGTTTTTCTTTAGTAATGCAGTCTTGTGGGGTGAGTGTGCATAGAGGCCATGGTGATGGAGTGCATTGCCTATGATTTTCTCTGTAACAATTGTACCAGCTGCCTACAAGACTTTCTGGAGCTTTCTCCGAGTAGACCTTAGCTCTTGGGCGACTCTTCTGACTATCCTTCTGACTCCCTGGTCAGAAATCTTGCGAGGAGCTCCTGTGCAAGGCAGGTTGATGATGGAGTGATGTTCCTTCCACTTGCAGATAATGGCCTCAATGGTGCTTACTGGACAATTCTGTTTTGAAAAGTTTTGAAAAAAGCCTGTATCCAGTTCCATTGATATGTTTCACAAAACAAGGTTGCAAAGGTTTTGGTAGAGCTCTTTGCTTTTACCCATTGTGTGTCAGGAGAAACCTTTTTATAGCCTATCAATATTTACTAACCCAGCTTATATTAATTTGCACAGATAAGAGGGATAACAGTTGAATAACAGTTTGTTCCTTGCATTTCCTTGCCTTAGTGTACTGCTTTTTCTTAGTGTATTCAATACTTTTTTCCCACTGTCATTCCACTTTATTACACATAACTCTACTTATGGACTTAAATGTTTGTATTTTTTTGAATATGTATGGATTACCTGACTTAATACTAATGCCTGGTGTAAATTTCATAGGCTCACTGGAAGCATACTTACTGAAATAAAAATGTTGACATGTTCAATGCTGATTTCATCCACTATAAAATGTCGCCTCTTTATGGTTGCATTGCATCATCTGAGTTTAATTGGTATATGTATCAGTGTCAGTGTCAAGTATAAATACTGGGTAAGGGCAAAATAAATAAAAGCACATTTTTGGTTTGCATAGGAATGAATATGCGATTCTCTCTATGAATGTTTGAAAAGTAAAGGGAAGTAGATGAGTTGACCATGCTAACACTGCCCTCTAGAGGCTTTGCAGCAGAACACGCTAAAGAGAGACAGAGCAGTGCATTCTGTATGTGTTTTATTCAGATTTGTGGTTTTGCCTTCCCCATAGATCTCAGAGGCCCAAAGCAATGGTAAGTAGTTAACTACCTTCTTTTTGGACTGGTAAAGAAACAGCACACATATTTACATGATATGTAATATTCAAATATTCAATTTACCAGGATTGTGGTAGGGTTTCCTCTTAGTAGTTGTCATCATATACCAACTCCAAAGACAAAATACAGATCATGATTGAGCAGATTTGGTGATAACAACACCACAGCCTATCCTGGATTCAAATAGCACTCTTTACACATGTTTCCATCATATGAAGCAAATAGGCACTAGTCAGCAAAGCTAACTATGTGTGCTCAACATTTGTTCCAATACATTCCAATACAATGTGTTCTGTCTTTTCCTGTCACCCAGGGCCAGAGACTGTGCAGCAGCTGTCTATCACAGAACAGTCCAATAACTCCATCACAGTGTCATGGGATGCTCCTAATGGACCTGTGGAGTTCTATGAGGTTCTCCTGAACAGCAGCAGCAGCAGACGTAGTGGTCTACTGAACAAAAGTATCAACTCCCATGAGTTTTGGAACCTGACAGCTGGAAAGATATACACAGCCACAGTCATAACAAAGAGTGGGAACTTTAGTCAAGAGTCTGAGCCAGTGACCAATGCAACGTGTGAGTATTAGAATATATACAGAATTTTGTTGGTAAATAGATTGTTTTCACAAAGGAGAATGGGATTTTATCATACAAATAAAACCTTTTTTTTAGATCCCAATCCTCCAGGAAGTATCAGCATAGACCATACAACTACACACTCCATTTCTATTTCGTGGGCTCCAGCCCTCTGGATGGAGAACTCAGACAGTTTTAACTACACTGTCACCATCAGTAATTCTTCTTGGTCCAGAGAGTATAATACCATCACCACATCCCAGAACCTGACAGAGCTCACACCAGGAACATCTCACGACATCTCTGTGAGAACAACTGGACCATTTGGCCTCCAGAGCCAACGTGTTGAAGTGAAAACTGTAACAAGTAAGTGCAGTATTCAGGTATACAGGTGCATCTCAATCTATTTAAAAACAAATATTGGTCTCTGGGACTACGTCTTTGAGTGAAATGGCATCTTCATTGCCTACTTCTTAATCTAAACCTTCAACACCAGCACTGTGGAAAATGTTGTAACAAGTAGTTAGAGCATTGCAATATATATTATATGTGATTCACTCACAAATGTTTTCATTTCTCATTCAGCCTACATGAAATATCTCTCTAGGAAGTAGGTTTTGCAGTATCTGTGACTAAATGATCTCTCCCTTTAACCATTCAACACATTCTTGTTAAATGGGCTATGTGTAGGTCATTTTTAGTAAAAAAAATATGGAAAATTCCCTAGAAACAGCTGTAAAATGTAAAATAAATTTAAAAAAAAAAATGTAAAGAAGCATGCTAACCAGCTACCAACAGACTGTTCTCACTCATACCGGTAGTACCATTTTGTATTTTAAGAGGTGCTTTTGTCAAACATGAAACTCAATGGAAGAGTGCCATAGTTGCCATATTGATCATTCAAGGCAACTAAAATCCTACACATCACCCCTTTAAAGAGGCATATCCATATAGAATTTCATGCTACAGAACTTGTTTTATATATTACGTCTTAATATTCCTTTAACTTCTCTCTATCAATGCAAACAGCATGAGACAGGATGTGTTCTCCGACAGATATGTCAGTAATCTTCAGTTCACCTTCATTTAAATGATATGTCCTACCTGTGTTGTTCCAGATTATGTAAAGGATTTTATGTCTCTCAGGATTCAGTCCATGTGGCATTGCCTTGTTTTATCACTGTGTCTATAGTTGCCTGTTTCTTTATACTGTCCTTTCTTCAATGTGGTTGTGTTTAAATGTTTTTATCTTCCTGTCACCCAGGGCCAGAGACTGTGCAGCAGCTGTCTATCACAGAACAGTCCAATAACTCCATCACAGTGTCATGGGATGCTCCTAATGGAAATGTGCAGTTCTATGAGGTTCTCCTGAACAGCAGCAGCAGCAGACGTAGTGGTCTACTGAACAAAAGTATCAACTCCCATGAGTTTTGGAACCTGACAGCTGGAAAGATATACACAGCCACAGTCATAACAAAGAGTGGGAACTTTAGTCAAGAGTCTGAGCCAGTGACCAATGCAACATGTGAGTATTAGAATATATACAGAATTTTGTTGGTAAATAGATTGTTTTCACAAAGGAGAACGGGATTTTATCATACAAATAAAACCTTTTTTTTAGATCCCAATCCTCCAGGAAGTATCAGCATAGACCATACAACTACAAACTCCATTTCTATTTCGTGGGCTCCAGCCCTCTTGATGGAGAACTCAGACAGTTTTAACTACACTGTCACCATCAGTAATTCTTCTTGGTCCAGAGAGTATAATACCATCACCACATCCCAGAACCTGACAGAGCTCACACCAGGAACATCTCACGACATCTCTGTGAGAACAACTGGACCATTTGGCCTCCAGAGTCAACGTGTTGAAGTGAAAACTGTAACAAGTAAGTGCAGCATTCAGGTATACAGGTGCATCTCAATCTATTTAAAAATAAATATTGGTCTCTGGGATTATGTCTTTGATTGAAATGGCATCTTCATTGCTTACTTCTTCATCTAAACCTTCAACACCAGGACTGTGGAAAATGTTGTAACAAGTAGTTAGAGCATTGCAATATATATTATATGGGATTCACTCACAAATGTTTTCATTTCTCATTCAGCCTACATGAAATATCTCTCTAGGAAGTAGGTTTTACAGTATCTGTGACTAAATGATCTCTCCCTTTAACCATTCAACACATTCTTGTTAAATGGGCTATGTGTAGGTAATTTTTAGTAAAAAAATATGGAAAATTACCTAGAAACAGCTGTAAAATGTAAAATAAATTTTTAAAAAAAATTTGAAGAAGCATGCTAACCAGCTACCAACATACTGTTCTCACTCATACCGGTAGTACCATTTTGTATTTTAACCCTCTAGGCGCCACAGTCGACAAGATGCGGTACTGAATAAAACGGCCGATTTAGTCAAATAGGGTGTCATATTTCGTTCGACTTCCACTCCACTAGATGGCAGACATGTCATACGTCATCCCCGAGTCGAAAAAAGGACACGCTTTAAACAAAACTTTCTAGCTACAGCGCATTGAATCAGTGCATGAAATACCGGAGCTAGTGTGCGTGTGAGCCACTTTGTCAGAGCGATATTGTCAACGTCAGCGAGTATTTGCATTAGATTATCGTCTAATGGCATCAAAAAAGTTTACCTGAAATGAAGTGTTGGATCTTCTATTCGCGGACCCTGATTCTGAAGGGGAATATCTGCCTTCAGAAAATGACGGTGATTCGTTTAGTGAGGCTTCAGATGCGTCCCTGCCTTGCAATGATGCAGCTGGACAAAGTGAGAGTTTACTCCATAGTTTAGCTTACACCAAGCACAAACGTTGAATCTTTTGCCCAATGTCACTGGTGGGAATAATGTTTCACGGGTTCGGAGTGTTCAAGTTAGCAGTATGTTAGTGGTGTGGCGAACGAGGCTGGAGGTAGCCTAATATCCATAGCGCTAGCTTCTGTCTTCTGAACGTGTGCCTCTCCACAATCGCGGCGACAGTAACGTGGTGGAGCCTTTGTCTAATGCCACTGGGTATGTTAGACGAGGTCGAAGTGCTCATAGGACAGTTAGGGGGGAACGTAGTGGCAGTGTGGGGAGTCGCAATGAGAATGACAGTAGGCCTAGTCCGAGCTGCGCAAATTCTCTCCACTCGGCGCGCGCGAGGCAGATCTGGCCATGCTGCTCGCATGGTGGAGGTGGTGACACGCTCTCTCCCTCTCCCTCTCCCACACACACACACACACATTAGGTCATGCATAGTCTATCACAAGATGATGGGAATGCCGGCCCTGTATGGATAGGGATAGGGAGTCATTATCTCTACAGCAAAAGGCCTGCTACATAAAAAAAAAATGTCAGCCATTTAGTAATGATTTACACTGTTGATTTGCTATCTACTTCCCTGATCATTTAGGACATACAGTACACTATGTGTTCCTTTTTGTGTGTTCATGTCCTTGTGATGTGTGTGTCTTTGTCAGCTAAGAAAAAAAACAAAAAAACATCAACAAAAACAACAAAAAGAAAAAAAATACTAACATTGTCTCTTGTCTTGTCTCGTCATCTCACTCCTGAAATGTGCCTTGCCGTGGCAAATGAGCTTTTGAACTAAACAGGTCTTGTCTACTTGTGTTTGTGTGTCATCTGAATAATATATATGTGCCCCATACATGGAATCAGAGTGCCTACTGTATGTAGTAAATGGAAAATCTCTACAGCAAAAGGCCAGTCTACCGCTACATGCATTTGGTTTGTTTCTGCCATTTATTAGTAATGATTTACACAGTTTGTTCACTACTTACTATTTACCTGAGCATTCAGTATTGTGCAATATAGCATACAGAAGGTGAGGGACATTTTGGGGGGAAAGAAGTGGTGCATTTTATCATTCAAACATGCGACTTTTCATGAAAATTCTATAATCCAAGATGGCCGCCACCATATGACGTCATAATATGCAAATTAGATATAAACATTTCATCTCTACATAAACTTTGGGTCATCCTTAATATTTCTCTAATTTACAGAAAGTCTCTATCTCTTATCACTTTTAAGATATAGCCTTTTGAAATAAAGATGTCAAAATTGATCGTTTCGGAAAAAAACCTCTGGCGCCTAAAGGGTTAAGAGGTGCTTTTGTCAAACATGAAACTCAATGGAAGAGTGCCATAGTTGACATATTGATCATTCAAGGCAACTAAAATCCTACACATCACCCCTTTAAAGAGGCATATCCATATAGAATTTCATGCCACAGAACTTGTTTTATATATTACGTCTTAATATTCCTTTAACTTCTCTCTATCAATGCAAACAGCATGAGACAGGATGTGTTCTCCGACAGATATGTCAGTAATCTTCAATTCACCTTCATTTAAATGATATGTCCTACCTGTGTTGTTCCAGATTATGTAAAGGATTTTATCTCTCTCAGGATTCAGTCCATGTGGCATTGCCTTGTTTTATCACTGTGTCTATTGTTGCCTGTTTCTTTATACTGTCCTTTCTTCAATGTGGTTGTGTTTAAATGTTTTTATCTTCCTGTCACCCAGGGCCAGAGACTGTGCAACAGCTGTCTATCACAGAACAGTCCAATAACTCCATCACAGTGTCATGGGATGCTCCTAATGGAAATGTGCAGTTCTATGAGGTTCTCCTGAACAGCAGCAGCAGCAGACGTAGTGGTCTACTGAACAAAAGTATCAACTCCCATGAGTTTTGGAACCTGACAGCTGGAAAGATATACACAGCCACAGTCATAACAAAGAGTGGGAACTTTAGTCAAGAGTCTGAGCCAGTGACCAATGCAACGTGTGAGTATTAGAATATATACAGAATTTTGTTGGTAAATAGATTGTTTTCACAAAGGAGAACGGGATTTGATCATACAAATAAAACCTTTTTTTTAGATCCC
The DNA here is from genome assembly GCF_018492685.1 of Alosa sapidissima. Lineage (NCBI taxonomy): Eukaryota > Metazoa > Chordata > Actinopteri > Clupeiformes > Clupeidae > Alosa > Alosa sapidissima. The sequence continues at coordinate 34,306,810 of NC_055967.1, forward strand.
AATCCTCCAGGAAGTATCAGCATAGACCATACAACTACAAACTCCATTTCTATTTCGTGGGCTCCAGCCCTCTGGATGGAGAACTCAGACAGTTTTAACTACACTGTCACCATCAGTAATTCTTCTTGGTCCAGAGAGTATAATACCATCACCACATCCCAGAACCTGACAGAGCTCACACCAGGAACATCTCACAACATCACTGTGAGAACAACTGGACCATTTGGCCTCCAGAGCCAACGTGTTGAAGTGAAAACTGTAACAAGTAAGTGCAGCATTCAGGTATACAGGTGCATCTCAATCTATTTAAAAATAAATATTGGTCTCTGGGATTATGTCTTTGATTGAAATGGCATCTTCATTGCTTACTTCTTCATCTAAACCTTCAACACCAGGACTGTGGAAAATGTTGTAACAAGTAGTTAGAGCATTGCAATATATATTATATGGGATTCACTCACAAATGTTTTCATTTCTCATTCAGCCTACATGAAATATCTCTCTAGGAAGTAGGTTTTACAGTATCTGTGACTAAATGATCTCTCCCTTTAACCATTCAACACATTCTTGTTAAATGGGCTATGTGTAGGTAATTTTTAGTAAAAAAATATGGAAAATTACCTAGAAACAGCTGTAAAATGTAAAATAAATTTTTAAAAAAAATTTGAAGAAGCATGCTAACCAGCTACCAACATACTGTTCTCACTCATACCGGTAGTACCATTTTGTATTTTAACCCTCTAGGCGCCACAGTCGACAAGATGCGGTACTGAATAAAACGGCCGATTTAGTCAAATAGGGTGTCATATTTCGTTCGACTTCCACTCCACTAGATGGCAGACATGTCATACGTCATCCCCGAGTCGAAAAAAGGACACGCTTTAAACAAAACTTTCTAGCTACAGCGCATTGAATCAGTGCATGAAATACCGGAGCTAGTGTGCGTGTGAGCCACTTTGTCAGAGCGATATTGTCAACGTCAGCGAGTATTTGCATTAGATTATCGTCTAATGGCATCAAAAAAGTTTACCTGAAATGAAGTGTTGGATCTTCTATTCGCGGACCCTGATTCTGAAGGGGAATATCTGCCTTCAGAAAATGACGGTGATTCGTTTAGTGAGGCTTCAGATGCGTCCCTGCCTTGCAATGATGCAGCTGGACAAAGTGAGAGTTTACTCCATAGTTTAGCTTACACCAAGCACAAACGTTGAATCTTTTGCCCAATGTCACTGGTGGGAATAATGTTTCACGGGTTCGGAGTGTTCAAGTTAGCAGTATGTTAGTGGTGTGGCGAACGAGGCTGGAGGTAGCCTAATATCCATAGCGCTAGCTTCTGTCTTCTGAACGTGTGCCTCTCCACAATCGCGGCGACAGTAACGTGGTGGAGCCTTTGTCTAATGCCACTGGGTATGTTAGACGAGGTCGAAGTGCTCATAGGACAGTTAGGGGGGAACGTAGTGGCAGTGTGGGGAGTCGCAATGAGAATGACAGTAGGCCTAGTCCGAGCTGCGCAAATTCTCTCCACTCGGCGCGCGCGAGGCAGATCTGGCCATGCTGCTCGCATGGTGGAGGTGGTGACACGCTCTCTCCCTCTCCCTCTCCCACACACACACACACACATTAGGTCATGCATAGTCTATCACAAGATGATGGGAATGCCGGCCCTGTATGGATAGGGATAGGGAGTCATTATCTCTACAGCAAAAGGCCTGCTACATAAAAAAAAAATGTCAGCCATTTAGTAATGATTTACACTGTTGATTTGCTATCTACTTCCCTGATCATTTAGGACATACAGTACACTATGTGTTCCTTTTTGTGTGTTCATGTCCTTGTGATGTGTGTGTCTTTGTCAGCTAAGAAAAAAAACAAAAAAACATCAACAAAAACAACAAAAAGAAAAAAAATACTAACATTGTCTCTTGTCTTGTCTCGTCATCTCACTCCTGAAATGTGCCTTGCCGTGGCAAATGAGCTTTTGAACTAAACAGGTCTTGTCTACTTGTGTTTGTGTGTCATCTGAATAATATATATGTGCCCCATACATGGAATCAGAGTGCCTACTGTATGTAGTAAATGGAAAATCTCTACAGCAAAAGGCCAGTCTACCGCTACATGCATTTGGTTTGTTTCTGCCATTTATTAGTAATGATTTACACAGTTTGTTCACTACTTACTATTTACCTGAGCATTCAGTATTGTGCAATATAGCATACAGAAGGTGAGGGACATTTTGGGGGGAAAGAAGTGGTGCATTTTATCATTCAAACATGCGACTTTTCATGAAAATTCTATAATCCAAGATGGCCGCCACCATATGACGTCATAATATGCAAATTAGATATAAACATTTCATCTCTACATAAACTTTGGGTCATCCTTAATATTTCTCTAATTTACAGAAAGTCTCTATCTCTTATCACTTTTAAGATATAGCCTTTTGAAATAAAGATGTCAAAATTGATCGTTTCGGAAAAAAACCTCTGGCGCCTAAAGGGTTAAGAGGTGCTTTTGTCAAACATGAAACTCAATGGAAGAGTGCCATAGTTGACATATTGATCATTCAAGGCAACTAAAATCCTACACATCACCCCTTTAAAGAGGCATATCCATATAGAATTTCATGCCACAGAACTTGTTTTATATATTACGTCTTAATATTCCTTTAACTTCTCTCTATCAATGCAAACAGCATGAGACAGGATGTGTTCTCCGACAGATATGTCAGTAATCTTCAATTCACCTTCATTTAAATGATATGTCCTACCTGTGTTGTTCCAGATTATGTAAAGGATTTTATCTCTCTCAGGATTCAGTCCATGTGGCATTGCCTTGTTTTATCACTGTGTCTATTGTTGCCTGTTTCTTTATACTGTCCTTTCTTCAATGTGGTTGTGTTTAAATGTTTTTATCTTCCTGTCACCCAGGGCCAGAGACTGTGCAACAGCTGTCTATCACAGAACAGTCCAATAACTCCATCACAGTGTCATGGGATGCTCCTAATGGAAATGTGCAGTTCTATGAGGTTCTCCTGAACAGCAGCAGCAGCAGACGTAGTGGTCTACTGAACAAAAGTATCAACTCCCATGAGTTTTGGAACCTGACAGCTGGAAAGATATACACAGCCACAGTCATAACAAAGAGTGGGAACTTTAGTCAAGAGTCTGAGCCAGTGACCAATGCAACGTGTGAGTATTAGAATATATACAGAATTTTGTTGGTAAATAGATTGTTTTCACAAAGGAGAACGGGATTTGATCATACAAATAAAACCTTTTTTTTAGATCCCAATCCTCCAGGAAGTATCAGCATAGACCATACAACTACAAACTCCATTTCTATTTCGTGGGCTCCAGCCCTCTGGATGGAGAACTCAGACAGTTTTAACTACACTGTCACCATCAGTAATTCTTCTTGGTCCAGAGAGTATAATACCATCACCACATCCCAGAACCTGACAGAGCTCACACCAGGAACATCTCACAACATCACTGTGAGAACAACTGGACCATTTGGCCTCCAGAGCCAACGTGTTGAAGTGAAAACTGTAACAAGTAAGTGCAGTATTCAGGTATACAGGTGCATCTCAATCTATTTAAAAACAAATATTGGTCTCTGGGATTATGTCTTTGAGTGAAATGGCATCTTCATTGCCTACTTCTTCATCTAAACCTTCAACACCAGCACTGTGGAAAATGTTGTAACAAGTAGTTAGAGCATTGCAATATATATTATATGTGATTCACTCACAAATGTTTTCATTTCTCATTCAGCCTACATGAAATATCTCTCTAGGAAGTAGGTTTTGCAGTATCTGTGACTAAATGATCTCTCCCTTTAACCATTCAACACATTCTTGTTAAATGGGCTATGTGTAGGTCATTTTTAGTAAAAAAAAATATGGAAAATTACCTAGAAACAGCTGTAAAATGTAAAATAAATTAAAAAAAAAAAATGTAAAGAAGCATGCTAACCAGCTACCAACAGACTGTTCTCACTCATACCGGTAGTACCATTTTGTATTTTAAGAGGTGCTTTTGTCAAACATGAAACTCAATGGAATAGTGCCATAGTTGACATATTGATCATTCAAGGCAACTAAAATCCTACACATCACCCCTTTAAAGAGGCATATCCATATAGAATTTCATGCCACAGAACTTGTTTTATATATTACGTCTTAATATTCCTTTAACTTCTCTCTATCAATGCAAACAGCATGAGACAGGATGTGTTCTCCGACAGATATGTCAGTAATCTTCAGTTCACCTTCATTTAAATCATATGTCCTACCTGTGTTGTTCCAGATTATGTAAAGGATTTTATCTCTCTCAGGATTCAGTCCATGTGGCATTGCCTTGTTTTATCACTGTGTCTATAGTTGCCTGTTTCTTTACACTGTCCTTTCTTCAATGTGGTTGTGTTTAAATGTTTTTATCTTCCTGTCACCCAGGGCCAGAGACTGTGCAGCAGCTGTCTATCACAGAACAGTCCAATAACTCCATCACAGTGTCATGGGATGCTCCTAATGGAAATGTGCAGTTCTATGAGGTTCTCCTGAACAGCAGCAGCAGCAGACGTAGTGGTCTACTGAACAAAAGTATCAACTCCCATGAGTTTTGGAACCTGACAGCTGGAAAGATATACACAGCCACAGTCATAACAAAGAGTGGGAACTTTAGTCAAGAGTCTGAGCCAGTGACCAATGCAACATGTGAGTATTAGAATATATACAGAATTTTGTTGGTAAATAGATTGTTTTCACAAAGGAGAACGGGATTTTATCATACAAATAAAACCTTTTTTTTAGATCCCAATCCTCCAGGAAGTATCAGCATAGACCATACAACTACAAACTCCATTTCTATTTCGTGGGCTCCAGCCCCTTTGATGGAGAACTCAGACAGTTTTAACTACACTGTCACCATCAGTAATTCTTCTTGGTCCAGAGAGTATAATACCAAAATCACATCCCAGAACCTGACAGAGCTCACACCAGGAACATCTCACGACATCTCTGTGAGAACAACTGGACCATTTGGCCTCCAGAGCCAACGTGTTGAAGTGAAAACTGTAACAAGTAAGTGCAGTATTCAGGTATACAGGTGCATCTCAATCTATTTAAAAACAAATATTGGTCTCTGGGATTATGTCTTTGAGTGAAATGGCATCTTCATTGCCTACTTCTTCATCTAAACCTTCAACACCAGCACTGTGGAAAATGTTGTAACAAGTAGTTAGAGCATTGAAATATATATTATATGTGATTCACTCACAAATGTTTTCATTTCTCATTCAGCCTACATGAAATATCTCTCTAGGAAGTAGGTTTTGCAGTATCTGTGACTAAATGATCTCTCCCTTTAACCATTCAACACATTCTTGTTAAATGGGCTATGTGTAGGTAATTTTTAGTAAAAAAATATGGGAAATTACCTTGAAACAGCTGTAAAATGTAAAATAAATTTAAAAAAAAAATGTAAAGAAGCATGCTAACCAGCTACCAACAGACTGTTCTCACTCATACCGGTAGTACCATTTTGTATTTTAAGAGGTGCTTTTGTCAAACATGAAACTCAATGGAAGAGTGCCATAGTTGACATATTGATCATTCAAGGCAACTAAAATCCTACACATCACCCCTTTAAAGAGGCATATCCATATAGAATTTCATGCCACAGAACTTGTTTTATATATTACGTCTTAATATTCCTTTAACTTCTCTCTATCAATGCAAACAGCATGAGACAGGATGTGTTCTCCGACAGATATGTCAGTAATCTTCAGTTCACCTTCATTTAAATGATATGTCCTACCTGTGTTGTTCCAGATTATGTAAAGGATTTTATCTCTCTCAGGATTCAGTCCATGTGGCATTGCCTTGTTTTATCACTGTGTCTATTGTTGCCTGTTTCTTTATACTGTCCTTTCTTCAATGTGGTTGTGTTTAAATGTTTTTATCTTCCTGTCACCCAGGGCCAGAGACTGTGCAGCAGCTGTCTATCACAGAACAGTCCAATAACTCCATCACAGTGTCATGGGATGCTCCTAATGGAAATGTGCAGTTCTATGAGGTTCTCCTGAACAGCAGCAGCAGCAGACGTAGTGGTCTACTGAACAAAAGTATCAACTCCCATGAGTTTTGGAACCTGACAGCTGGAAAGATATACACAGCCACAGTCATAACAAAGAGTGGGAACTTTAGTCAAGAGTCTGAGCCAGTGACCAATGCAACGTGTGAGTATTAGAATATATACAGAATTTTGTTGGTAAATAGATTGTTTTCACAAAGGAGAACGGGATTTGATCATACAAATAAAACCTTTTTTTTAGATCCCAATCCTCCAGGAAGTATCAGCATAGACCATACAACTACAAACTCCATTTCTATTTCGTGGGCTCCAGCCCTCTGGATGGAGAACTCAGACAGTTTTAACTACACTGTCACCATCAGTAATTCTTCTTGGTCCAGAGAGTATAATACCATCACCACATCCCAGAACCTGACAGAGCTCACACCAGGAACATCTCACAACATCACTGTGAGAACAACTGGACCATTTGGCCTCCAGAGCCAACGTGTTGAAGTGAAAACTGTAACAAGTAAGTGCAGTATTCAGGTATACAGGTGCATCTCAATCTATTTAAAAACAAATATTGGTCTCTGGGATTATGTCTTTGAGTGAAATGGCATCTTCATTGCCTACTTCTTCATCTAAACCTTCAACACCAGCACTGTGGAAAATGTTGTAACAAGTAGTTAGAGCATTGCAATATATATTATATGTGATTCACTCACAAATGTTTTCATTTCTCATTCAGCCTACATGAAATATCTCTCTAGGAAGTAGGTTTTGCAGTATCTGTGACTAAATGATCTCTCCCTTTAACCATTCAACACATTCTTGTTAAATGGGCTATGTGTAGGTCATTTTTAGTAAAAAAAAATATGGAAAATTACCTAGAAACAGCTGTAAAATGTAAAATAAATAAAAAAAAAAAAATGTAAAGAAGCATGCTAACCAGCTACCAACAGACTGTTCTCACTCATACCGGTAGTACCATTTTGTATTTTAAGAGGTGCTTTTGTCAAACATGAAACTCAATGGAATAGTGCCATAGTTGACATATTGATCATTCAAGGCAACTAAAATCCTACACATCACCCCTTTAAAGAGGCATATCCATATAGAATTTCATGCCACAGAACTTGTTTTATATATTACGTCTTAATATTCCTTTAACTTCTCTCTATCAATGCAAACAGCATGAGACAGGATGTGTTCTCCGACAGATATGTCAGTAATCTTCAGTTCACCTTCATTTAAATCATATGTCCTACCTGTGTTGTTCCAGATTATGTAAAGGATTTTATCTCTCTCAGGATTCAGTCCATGTGGCATTGCCTTGTTTTATCACTGTGTCTATAGTTGCCTGTTTCTTTACACTGTCCTTTCTTCAATGTGGTTGTGTTTAAATGTTTTTATCTTCCTGTCACCCAGGGCCAGAGACTGTGCAGCAGCTGTCTATCACAGAACAGTCCAATAACTCCATCACAGTGTCATGGGATGCTCCTAATGGAAATGTGCAGTTCTATGAGGTTCTCCTGAACAGCAGCAGCAGCAGACGTAGTGGTCTACTGAACAAAAGTATCAACTCCCATGAGTTTTGGAACCTGACAGCTGGAAAGATATACACAGCCACAGTCATAACAAAGAGTGGGAACTTTAGTCAAGAGTCTGAGCCAGTGACCAATGCAACATGTGAGTATTAGAATATATACAGAATTTTGTTGGTAAATAGATTGTTTTCACAAAGGAGAACGGGATTTTATCATACAAATAAAACCTTTTTTTTAGATCCCAATCCTCCAGGAAGTATCAGCATAGACCATACAACTACAAACTCCATTTCTATTTCGTGGGCTCCAGCCCCTTTGATGGAGAACTCAGACAGTTTTAACTACACTGTCACCATCAGTAATTCTTCTTGGTCCAGAGAGTATAATACCAAAAGCACATCCCAGAACCTGACAGAGCTCACACCAGGAACATCTCACGACATCTCTGTGAGAACAACTGGACCATTTGGCCTCCAGAGCCAACGTGTTGAAGTGAAAACTGTAACAAGTAAGTGCAGTATTCAGGTATACAGGTGCATCTCAATCTATTTAAAAACAAATATTGGTCTCTGGGATTATGTCTTTGAGTGAAATGGCATCTTCATTGCCTACTTCTTCATCTAAACCTTCAACACCAGCACTGTGGAAAATGTTGTAACAAGTAGTTAGAGCATTGAAATATATATTATATGTGATTCACTCACAAATGTTTTCATTTCTCATTCAGCCTACATGAAATATCTCTCTAGGAAGTAGGTTTTGCAGTATCTGTGACTAAATGATCTCTCCCTTTAACCATTCAACACATTCTTGTTAAATGGGCTATGTGTAGGTAATTTTTAGTAAAAAAATATGGGAAATTACCTTGAAACAGCTGTAAAATGTAAAATAAATTTAAAAAAAAAATGTAAAGAAGCATGCTAACCAGCTACCAACAGACTGTTCTCACTCATACCGGTAGTACCATTTTGTATTTTAAGAGGTGCTTTTGTCAAACATGAAACTCAATGGAAGAGTGCCATAGTTGACATATTGATCATTCAAGGCAACTAAAATCCTACACATCACCCCTTTAAAGAGGCATATCCATATAGAATTTCATGCCACAGAACTTGTTTTATATATTACGTCTTAATATTCCTTTAACTTCTCTCTATCAATGCAAACGGCATGAGACAGGATGTGTTCTCCGACAGATATGTCAGTAATCTTCAGTTCACCTTCATTTAAATGATATGTCCTACCTGTGTTGTTCCAGATTATGTAAAGGATTTTATCTCTCTCAGGATTCAGTCCATGTGGCATTGCCTTGTTTTATCACTGTGTCTATAGTTGCCTGTTTCTTTATACTGTCCTTTCTTCAATGTGGTTGTGATTAAATGTTTTTATCTTCCTGTCACCCAGGGCCAGAGACTGTGCAGCAGCTGTCTATCACAGAACAGTCCAATAACTCCATCACAGTGTCATGGGATGCTCCTAATGGAAATGTGCAGTTCTATGAGGTTCTCCTGAACAGCAGCAGCAGCAGACGTAGTGGTCTACTGAACAAAAGTATCAACTCCCATGAGTTTTGGAACCTGACAGCTGGAAAGATATACACAGCCACAGTCATAACAAAGAGTGGGAACTTTAGTCAAGAGTCTGAGCCAGTGACCAATGCAACATGTGAGTATTAGAATATATACAGAATTTTGTTGGTAAATAGATTGTTTTCACAAAGGAGAATGGGATTTGATCATACAAATAAAACCTTTTTTTTAGATCCCAATCCTCCAGGAAGTATCAGCATAGACCATACAACTACAAACTCCATTTCTATTTCGTGTGCTCCAGCCCTCTTGATGGAGAACTCAGACAGTTTTAACTACACTGTCACCATCAGTAATTCTTCTTGGTCCAGAGAGTATAATACCAAAAGCACATCCCAGAACCTGACAGAGCTCACACCAGGAACATCTCACAACATCACTGTGAGAACAACTGGACCATTTGGCCTCCAGAGTCAACGTGTTGAAGTGAAAACTGTAACAAGTAAGTGCAGCATTCAGGTATACAGGTGCATCTCAATCTATTTAAAAACAAATATTGGTCTCTGGGATTATGTCTTTGATTGAAATGGCATCTTCATTGCTTACTTCTTCATCTAAACCTTCAACACCAGGACTGTGGAAAATGTTGTAACAAGTAGTTAGAGCATTGCAATATATATTATATGTGATTCACTCACAAATGTTTTAATTTCTCATTCAGCCTACATGAAATATCTCTCTAGGAAGTAGGTTTTACAGTATCTGTGACTAAATGATCTCTCCCTTTAACCATTCAACACATTCTTGTTAAATGGGCTATGTGTAGGTAATTTTTAGTAAAAAAATATGGAAAATTACCTAGAAACAGCTGTAAAATGTAAAATAAATAAAATAAAAATAATGTAAAGAAGCATGCTAACCAGCTACCAACAGACTGTTCTCACTCATACCGGTAGTACCATTTTGTATTTTAAGAGGTGCTTTTGTCAAACATGAAACTCAATGGAAGAGTGCCATAGTTGACATATTGATCATTCAAGGCAACTAAAATCCTACACATCACCCCTTTAAAGAGGCATATCCATATAGAATTTCATGCCACAGAATTTGTTTTATATATTACGTCTTAATATTCCTTTAACTTCTCTCTATCAATGCAATCAGCATGAGACAGGATGTGTTCTCCGACAGATATGTCAGTAATCTTCAGTTCACCTTCATTTAAATCATATGTCCTACCTGTGTTGTTCCAGATTATGTAAAGGATTTTATGTCTCTCAGGATTCAGTCCATGTGGCATTGCCTTGTTTTATCACTGTGTCTATAGTTGCCTGTTTCTTTATACTGTCCTTTCTTCAATGTGGTTGTGTTTAAATGTTTTTATCTTCCTGTCACCCAGGGCCAGAGACTGTGCAGCAGCTGTCTATCACAGAACAGTCCAATAAATCCATCACAGTGTCATGGGATGCTCCTAATGGAAATGTGCAGTTCTATGAGGTTCTCCTGAACAGCAGCAGCAGCAGACGTAGTGGTCTACTGAACAAAAGTGTCAACTCCCATGAGTTTTGGAACCTGACAGCTGGAAAGATATACACAGCCACAGTCATAACAAAGAGTGGGAACTTTAGTCAAGAGTCTGAGCCAGTGACCAATGCAACATGTGAGTATTAGAATATATACAGAATTTTGTTGGTAAATAGATTGTTTTCACAAAGGAGAATGGGATTTGATCATACAAATAAAACCTTTTTTTTAGATCCCAATCCTCCAGGAAGTATCAGCATAGACCATACAACTACAAACTCCATTTCTATTTCGTGGGCTCCAGCCCTCTTGATGGAGAACTCAGACAGTTTTAACTACACTGTCACCATCAGTAATTCTTCTTGGTCCAGAGAGTATAATACCAAAAGCACATCCCAGAACCTGACAGAGCTCACACCAGGAACATCTCACGACATCTCTGTGAGAACAACTGGACCATTTGGCCTCCAGAGCCAACATGTTGAAGTGAAAACTGTAACAAGTAAGTGCAGCATTCAGGTATACAGGTGCATCTCAATCTATTTAAAAATAAATATTGGTCTCTGGGATTATGTCTTTGATTGAAATGGCATCTTCATTGCTTACTTCTTCATCTAAACCTTCAACACCAGGACTGTGGAAAATGTTGTAACAAGTAGTTAGAGCATTGCAATATATATTATATGTGATTCACTCACAAATGTTTTCATTTCTCATTCAGCCTACATGAAATATCTCTCTAGGAAGTAGGTTTTACAGTATCTGTGACTAAATGATCTCTCCCTTTAACCATTCAACACATTCTTGTTAAATGGGCTATGTGTAGGTAATTTTTAGTAAAAAAATATGGAAAATTACCTAGAAACAGCTGTAAAATGTAAAATAAATAAAAAAAAAAAATGTGAAGAAGCATGCTAACCAGCTACCAACAGACTGTTCTCACTCATACCGATAGTACCATTTTGTATTTTAAGAGGTGCTTTTGTCAAACATGAAACTCAATGGAAGAGTGCCATAGTTGACATATTGATCATTCAAGGCAACTAAAATCCTACACATCACCCCTTTAAAGAGGCATATCCATATAGAATTTCATGCCACAGAACTTGTTTTATATATTACGTCTTAATATTCCTTTAACTTCTCTCTATCAATGCAATCAGCATGAGACAGGATGTGTTCTCCGACAGATATGTCAGTAATCTTCAGTTCACCTTCATTTAAATCATATGTCCTACCTGTGTTGTTCCAGATTATGTAAAGGATTTTATGTCTCTCAGGATTCAGTCCATGTGGCATTGCCTTGTTTTATCACTGTGTCTATAGTTGCCTGTTTCTTTATACTGTCCTTTCTTCAATGTGGTTGTGTTTAAATGTTTTTATCTTCCTGTCACCCAGGGCCAGAGACTGTGCAGCAGCTGTCTATCACAGAACAGTCCAATAAATCCATCACAGTGTCATGGGATGCTCCTAATGGAAATGTGCAGTTCTATGAGGTTCTCCTGAACAGCAGCAGCAGCAGACGTAGTGGTCTACTGAACAAAAGTGTCAACTCCCATGAGTTTTGGAACCTGACAGCTGGAAAGATATACACAGCCACAGTCATAACAAAGAGTGGGAACTTTAGTCAAGAGTCTGAGCCAGTGACCAATGCAACATGTGAGTATTAGAATATATACAGAATTTTGTTGGTAAATAGATTGTTTTCACAAAGGAGAATGGGATTTGATCATACAAATAAAACCTTTTTTTTAGATCCCAATCCTCCAGGAAGTATCAGCATAGACCATACAACTACAAACTCCATTTCTATTTCGTGGGCTCCAGCCCTCTTGATGGAGAACTCAGACAGTTTTAACTACACTGTCACCATCAGTAATTCTTCTTGGTCCAGAGAGTATAATACCAAAAGCACATCCCAGAACCTGACAGAGCTCACACCAGGAACATCTCACGACATCTCTGTGAGAACAACTGGACCATTTGGCCTCCAGAGTCAACGTGTTGAAGTGAAAACTGTAACAAGTAAGTGCAGCATTCAGGTATACAGGTGCATCTCAATCTATTTAAAAACAAATATTGGTCTCTGGGATTATGTCTTTGAGTGAAATGGTATCTTCATTGCCTACTTCTTCATCTAAACCTTCAACACCAGCACTGTGGAAAATGTTGTAACCAGTAGGTAGAGCATTGCAATATATATTATATGTGATTCACTCATAAATGTTTTAATTTCTCATTCAGCCTACATGAAATATCTCTCTAGGAAGTAGGTTTTACAGTATCTGTGACTAAATGATCTCTCCTTTTAACCATTCAACACATTCTTGTTAAATGGGCTATGTGTAGGTAATTTTTAGTAAAAAAATATGGAAAATTACCTAGAAACAGCTGTAAAATGTAAAATAAATTTAAAAAAAAAATGTGAAGAAGCATGCTAACCAGCTACCAACAGACTGTTCTCACTCGTACCGGTAGTACCATTTTGTATTTTAAGAGGTGCTTTTGTCAAACATGAAACTCAATGGAAGAGTGCCATAGTTGACATATTGATCATTCAAGGCAACTAAAATCCTACACATCACCCCTTTAAAGAGGCATATCCATATAGAATTTCATGCCACAGAACTTGTTTTATATATTACGTCTTAATATTCCTTTAACTTCTCTCTATCAATGCAAACAGCATGAGACAGGATGTGTTCTCCGACAGATATGTCAGTAATCTTCAGTTCACCTTCATTTAAATCATATGTCCTACCTGTGTTGTTCCAGATTATGTAAAGAATTTTATCTCTCTCAGGATTCAGTCCATGTGGCATTGCCTTGTTTTATCACTGTGTCTATAGTTGCCTGTTTCTTTACACTGTCCTTTCTTCAATGTGGTTGTGTTTAAATGTTTTTATCTTCCTGTCACCCAGGGCCAAAGACTGTGCAGCAGCTGTCTATCACAGAACAGTCCAATAACTCCATCACAGTGTCATGGGATGCTCCTAATGGAAATGTGCAGTTCTATGAGGTTCTCCTGAACAGCAGCAGCAGCAGACGTAGTGGTCTACTGAACAAAAGTATCAACTCCCATGAGTTTTGGAACCTGACAGCTGGAAAGATATACACAGCCACAGTCATAACAAAGAGTGGGAACTTTAGTCAAGAGTCTGAGCCAGTGACCAATGCAACATGTGAGTATTAGAATATATACAGAATTTTGTTGGTAAATAGATTGTTTTCACAAAGGAGAATGGGATTTGATCATACAAATAAAACCTTTTTTTTAGATCCCAATCCTCCAGGAAGTATCAGCATAGACCATACAACTACACACTCCATTTCTATTTCGTGGGCTCCAGCCCCTTTGATGGAGAACTCAGACAGTTTTAACTACACTGTCACCATCAGTAATTCTTCTTGGTCCAGAGAGTATAATACCATCACCACATCCCAGAACCTGACAGAGCTCACACCAGGAACATCTCACAACATCACTGTGAGAACAACTGGACCATTTGGCCTCCAGAGCCAACGTGTTGAAGTTAACAGTGTAACAAGTAAGTGCAGTATTCAGGTATACAGGTGCATCTCAATCTATTTAAAAACAAATATTGGTCTCTGGGATTATGTCTTTGAGTGAAATGGTATCTTCATTGCCTACTTCTTCATCTAAACCTTCAACACCAGCACTGTGGAAAATGTTGTAACCAGTAGGTAGAGCATTGCAATATATATTATATGTGATTCACTAATAAATGTTTTAATTTCTCATTCAGCCTACATGAAATATCTCTCTAGGAAGTAGGTTTTACAGTATCTGTGACTAAATGATCTCTCCCTTTAACCATTCAACACATTCTTGTTAAATGGGCTATGTGTAGGTCATTTTTAGTAAAAAAAATATGGAAAATTACCTAGAAACAGCTGTAAAATGTAAAATAAATAAAATAAAAAAAATGTAAAGAAGCATGCTAACCAGCTACCAACAGACTGTTCTCACTCATACCGGTAGTACCATTTTGTATTTTAAGAGGTGCTTTTCTCAAACATGAAACTCAATGGAAGAGTGCCATAGTTGACATATTGATCATTCAAGGCAACTAAAATCCTACACATCACCCCTTTAAAGAGGCATATCCATATAGAATTTCATGCCACAGAACTTGTTTTATATATTACGTCTTAATATTCCTTTAACTTCTCTCTATCAATGCAAACAGCATGAGACAGGATGTGTTCTCCGACAGATATGTCAGTAATCTTCAGTTCACCTTCATTTAAATGATATGTCCTACCTGTGTTGTTCCAGATTATGTAAAGGATTTTATCTCTCTCAGGATTCAGTCCATGTGGCATTGCCTTGTTTTATCACTGTGTCTATAGTTGCCTGTTTCTTTATACTGTCCTTTCTTCAATGTGGTTGTGTTTAAATGTTTTTATCTTCCTGTCACCCAGGGCCAGAGACTGTGCAGCAGCTGTCTATCACAGAACAGTCCAATAACTCCATCACAGTGTCATGGGATGCTCCTAATGGAAATGTGCAGTTCTATGAGGTTCTCCTGAACAGCAGCAGCAGCAGACATAGTGGTCTACTGAACAAAAGTATCAACTCCCATGAGTTTTGGAACCTGACAGCTGGAAAGATATACACAGCCACAGTCATAACAAAGAGTGGGAACTTTAGTCAAGAGTCTGAGCCAGTGACCAATGCAACATGTGAGTATTAGAATATATACAGAATTTTGTTGGTAAATAGATTGTTTTCACAAAGGAGAACGGGATTTGATCATACAAATAAAACCTTTTTTTAGATCCCAATCCTCCAGGAAGTATCAGCATAGACCATACAACTACAAACTCCATTTCTATTGCGTGGGCTCCAGCCCTCTGGATGGAGAACTCAGACAGTTTTAACTACACTGTCACCATCAGTACTTCTTCTTGGTCCAGAGAGTATAATACCATCACCACATCCCAGAACCTGACAGAGCTCACACCAGGAACATCTCACGACATCTCTGTGAGAACAACTGGACCATTTGGCCTCCAGAGCCAACGTGTTGAAGTGAACAGTGTAACAAGTAAGTGCAGCATAGTGCAGGTAGCTGCATTATTCTAATATTTTTCATGTAATTTCTCCATGTAAAAATAGAGAAAGAAGAAAGTTTCACGGTACCCAGTTTATGAATGTAATTCAGTTGGTTTTGTTTGTCATACCAGCTCAACTGGTCATTTTACCACTTGTTGCTGGTCTTACATTGCTGGCTTAACTGACCATGCCAGTCTATATTGGTCATTCTTGCAAACCAGCATGACCATCTTATACCAACAGTGTCAAGCTTAGCAGGCTGGTCACCAGCATGACCATGTTACACCACATGACAGGCTGGTCACCAGCATGACCATGTTACACCACATGACAGGCTGATCACAGCAGCATGACCAGCTTCCTCAGATGGTCAAGCCAGCATGTCCACCTGGTGGCCAAACCAGCTACACCAACAAAGACTAGCAAGAGCTGGAAGAAAACCAGTAAAGACCAGCTTAAACCAGCTAATACCAGCCACCAGCATAAGCAATCCACCATCTACCATCAATCAGTCATTCACTCTTCAGTTTCACAGGAAATTTGGCAAACCTGGGACGGTGGTGTATTAGGGATTTGTGTTTTTGTGTGTTCTCAGTGTGACTGAGAGAAATAGGGGAGAAATTCTCATTTTATCTAAACTCATTCATCACAAGTTAATCCCAACCTGTACGTAATTTTGTATTTATTCACCATATACACTCGGCGGCCGTATTATAAACCTAAAGGAGGCTAGGGGATACACTGGCGAACTTGGCTGTGAAAATTCATGGAAATTCCATCCAAGGTCAATGAAAATGAATGGACATTTCATCCAAGGTCAATGAAAATGAATGGACATTTCATCCAAGGTCCTGAAAAGTCATGGAAAGGTTTCGATTTTTTTGTGAGTGAAAATGGTGTATGATGAAAATTGTTTGGGCTTTAATTAATTCTCTTTTTGATTACCTATGTTTTAAAAGACACTATGGGACTCAGAGAAGATGAGCTTAAATGTGATGGTCCAAATCGTGCACCGTACCCACTCCTGAATCTGACCTGGAAAAACCCTAAAGGACGCAACACTGGATTCAATGTTACAGTCAAGACACTCATAAACACTCGCATAGTCCATGATGAGCTTGAGGACACCTGCAATGGACAATGTGTCCACATCATACAGACAAAACTTGAATACGACACTGAATACAACGTGACTGTATTCACCGTTGGACATGGGAAATGGGGAAGTGTCAGCAAAACTTGCAAAACAGGGGTCACAGGTACAATATATGTTTTATATGAGCTCAGTCTGTATTGACTTCTGTCAAATCATCATGCTACTCAGTGCCTGCAATGTAAGAGTGAGGCCTGTCTTTTGCCAGTGGAAGTACTGAGTAAAGGAAATATGGTAGAACAGAATAATAAAGTGTAATAATCGGTAATAAAGTGCTAATGCATGTTTTAGCCTGTTACTAATTGTGAACAAATTGAGAGATGGTTAGAAATACTTCCTGTGTACATCTCTCTCCCTCCCCAGAGCCACCTGTTGTGTCTGACGCAGGCGCAATAAAGATTACTGCGATTTTCCACAATAAAATCCATCTGAGTCTTGCCCCTAACATCTTCAATTCCTCTAATGGGCTAATAGAGGAATATGGTATCCTGGTGTCACAGAGTATGTGCTTGTTTTACTCCGACTTCATAATGTGATTCCTGTGCTATTTTCGCTTTGACTTAATAATAACTTTGATTTAATGACGGTTTAGATGATCATCCTAATTGCTGATATCCAATGACGTAACAGTGCCGTTTTACTTTGACCTATAACTGAACACATGATGTCAGTCTACAGTACATAGCATGCTTATAGGTACATACAGGTGCTTATAGGGAACATTTAACATGATCAGAGCTTTCTTGACAATTTATGGTAAAATGTTATTGTTACATCACTAGGTACCAACTGCAATGACAACTTTTGACAATGCATACTAACCCCTAAGGACATGTTTATAACATGATTATATCAATGTTATGATTTCAGTAATAAATTTGATTTGTCACCTTTTATGCAGGTAACAGTCCCAATTTCACCAACCTTTACTTAAGTAAGAGTTATAGTGATTGGGAGAAAAATAAGGAGTTAAGCTACCTTTCTGTTTTAAACAAAAATGGAAACACGCGTAGTCAAATGGACTGGATAGATGTCTATGTGGGAGACGGCACTGAACGGGGAGCATACAGAAACGGCCCACTGACCCCTACTAAAACATACAGGTACTAATGTGACCAAGTCAGTGACCGACGACAACTGACAATATGGATAAGTGATACTGTATCCTCTGCCTTTTTTATCTATCATGATTTTACCCTTTGTCTGTCTTTCAGTCTGTTTATGATTGTCTTCCTCTTTCATTTGTTACTTTGTCTTTCTTTGCTAGGTTTGCCATTGTCACCTTTACTAACCTGAAGATGGCAGGTGGCCGTGTGGACATTTACAAATCTATTTACAAAATATCTGAATTCACAACCTGGTCTGGAAATCTCCCTGAAAACCCATGTATGTCCTCATCGTGTTAATCACATTCTGATTATCTCTGTTCTGTTTATGATGTGTAGTCTGCCTAACAATGACCTTTGCCCCTAGTGGTCATCACAACAGCTGTGGGGGCAACCTGTGGGATTCTGATCCTCTGTCTGTGTATTGCTATAGCTGCATTCATCTTGCTCAAGAGGTGAGGAGTCTTTTGAGTTGCATACATCTGTTCAACCTTCTGGCACAGGTGAAGGATTTTGAGAGAGGAGCTGTCTTGGTCATTATTATTATTATCATTATTATTATTATTCCTTCCAGGAGACGTTCTGGAAGACCTTCTTCTGACATTCCAATTAATACCATCAGGTAATAGTTAAATGTCCAAGGTTGATACATAACTGCCTAAGAATGCATTTTGTTGTGCTGTTGAAGAGTTGACATGCTTTCTTGTCCTTTTTTGTTGTTGTTACAGAACAAAAACGTAAGTCCCCATCTATTCACCTATCTTTCAGTACTACATATGTTTAATTAACAGAGATGCTTGTGGGTGTAGTTATATCTGTATTTAACAGCAGTTTGAAGTAAAATGTTCATGTGTCACCAAGAGCCATAATTCAATTCTGTCTATCTGGTTAAACAGTAGTGTGCCTGTGCGGATTGAGGAGTTTGATGCATACTACAAGAGGCAATGTGCTAACAGCAAATGTGGCTTTGCAGAGGAGTATGAGGTACAGTCAACATAACATCAAAGTTTCAGCGGCCTCCTGTGAGACACTGACCAAAATAAAACCTAAAATATCAGAACTTTCAGAATTAATAGTTTTGTCTGAGGGAACTGGAATTGTAAACGGCTGTGTGTCCATTTCTGAAAAGGATCTTAAACCAGTCGGTACGGCCCAGTCTACAAACACTGCCAGGGCTGTGGAGAACAAATCAAAGAACCGATACAGCAATGTACTGCCTTGTAAGTGAACATTTAACCACATAGTATCTCCTATTGCCAATTGTAAAGTCTTCAGGCCTGTGGTTCTTTGTGTCTCAAAGCATGTGTTTCAATGAAAACAATATCAAAGATGGTTAAAACTCTATAAATAAAAAAAAGTAATGTCAGTATTGAGATTGAGTAAATATGAGTATTGTTGAGTAAATATGACCAGTTTGGCAAATGTGTCTACTAGGAATAATTTTAATCGGTTGTATGGTGATTATTTGCTTGAAAAATCAACAAGTACAACCTTGTGTACTGTAAATGAATTATACAGTCCTGGTGCCGCCATCCAATCAGATGTTAATTTAATCTTATGTGTTCTTGCCATGCAGATGAACCATCCAGGGTGAAGCTATCCATCCTCGGCAGTCAGTTTGATGACTATATCAATGCAAACTACATCCCGGTGACCCTATATGCAGCTTCCTCTATGTCATTTGCTTATGTTACTGGTAGGCAGTGACTTGAAGTGACACTGAGCATTGCTTTGCAGGGTGCAAATTCCAGGAAGGAGTTTATCGCGTGCCAGGGTCCTCTGCCTGCCACAGTCAATGACTTCTGGAGGATGATCTGGGAGAAGAACATCAGGTCCATAGTCATGCTGACCAGGTGCAATGAGCAGGGACGAGTGAGTACAAGCACAGCTCGAAAACAAAATACCCACTGAACACAGATGCATGCACACATACTGTATGGTCACACACACATCAGCACTGTAGATTGAGAGCAATGGAAGTCTCTGAAATACATGGACATTTGTGTTCTTACATATTTGTAAACAACATAACTATGAGACATAGTAGTTGTCTCATGTGGTTGTCTCATGTCATAATTATGATGAAGTGCTCATTTATATTGTGTTTAAACTGTAATTGTAATACCCTTCTGTCCTGCAGGTGAAATGTGAACAGTATTGGCCACCTGAAAGCAAATCTTACAACAACATCATCGTCACAACAACTTCTGAAATCACTCTTGATGACTGGACACTGAGAGACTTTGATGTCAAAAATGTGAGTTCATCCTATGCACACAGATGTAGATATTTATGGGAAGGTAAGGGAGAGTTACCTGTTTCACACACACACACACACACACACACACATTTTTATTTTCAGGGTGTCTACAGTGCATAGAGCTAAAGCATACATACATTGTGTCTGATTCTAGGTGAAGACAGCAGAGACTCGTTCCGTGCGTCAGTTTCACTACACAGCCTGGCCCGACCATGGCGTCCCAGTGACCACCGAGCTCCTCATTAACTTCCGCCACCTCGTGAGGGAGCACATGGACCAGTACTCACTCCACTCGCCCACCGTGGTGCACTGCAGGTGGGTCCCCTGGACACACGCACCTCAGACTGCATCCTGCACCGAAATTCAAGACTGCTTCTTTCTGGATTAGACAGATAGATAGATAGATAGATAGATACTTTTTTAATTCAAGGGTTCTAAATGAGATGTTTGGGAGGTTGCTCTGGAATGTACAGCCAAGGCTTTTTTGATCAATTCCCCATTTGCCTATTCTTGTGTTACGTTTTTCACACCCTTTACCCCCAATGTCTGGTGTTTTATTGTGATTACTTGGGTGTTTATGTAGGTCAAAGCATGATCCCTGCAAGAGCTTTTAATTTCCTTGACATACTTTCCTTTTTAATGCTGAAGATTTCCTATAATCATCTCTTGGCAATGTGGCATGTGCGTCTGCAAAAAAAGTATTGTCATAAAATACTGGTCTCGGGCTACCCTTTCTAAAAACGTACCTACAGACTCATGAATTGTGACTGTGTTCTTTATGTTTCTGCCAATTCCACAGTGCTGGAGTGGGCCGCACAGGAACCTTCATCGCCATCGATCGCATCATCTTCCAGATTGAGAGGGAAAGCGTAGTGGATGTGTTTGGCATCGTCTATGACATGCGAATGCACCGTGCACTCATGGTGCAGACAGAGGTAAGAGAGGCCCTATCACAAAACACCTGAGGTGGACAACTCCAGCTTCAGAGAGTTCACTGCACCTACAGAACTATCTGTTTCAACTATTCACTGAACCAGTTGATTCTGCTTAGCACAGCTCTTCATCCAGGTACATCAGCTAATTTGTGAAATCACATGTGTTAAGCACACAGCTAGAACAAATAGATGGTAGAACTTCTCCTATTCCTAAATGACACGCCAACTAGATTTATTACAGAGGTCTGATTTATGCACCGTTTAAGCAATGGGACTTTACAGTACTGAGAGAGGGGCAGACCTGTGACTCAGCTGACAGTCAGCTGTGTACCCAGATGGGGAACGAAGATTGGTACATTTATAATGCTTTACACATGCAGCATGATTCTCTTGCTTGGTGCCGCCCCTCGAGTTGGGCCATTACATTATTTGTGGCCAGACCCTTAATCTTTCAGATTTGGGTCTGGAATCTCCAGACTAGGTGACAATTACATACAGAAACAAAGAACAGAAAAGACAAAACGTACAGATCATGATACTGTATATCAGGAATTAAAGGTGCTCTGAGCAATGTTACACGATTTCTAAGCTAAAACATTTTTTGTCACATACTGTACAAACATCTCCTCCCCCGTCCCCCGAATATCACTGTAAAAAATGTGGTCTCTGTAGACAGCCCAGGCTCCAAAAACGGCAACAAAAACAGCCTGGTCCAGCCTGGATCGTGAAACATAACAAACTATTCTAGCCAATCGCCGACGAGATGCGCATTCATGTCAGTTTCAATTGCACAGGAGGGAGGGGAGAGAGAGGCAACCTGGCTCGCTGTTTCGTTTGAAATATCAACAGAAGTGACGTTACCTAACATCACTTTAAGATGGAATGGCAGCAGAATAGCAGAACATCTTAAGCCAAACATGTTGTATAGTTGGGATGAATTAAGATGAATTAATTACATTCATTTCAGAGGGTCCTAAAAGTAAAGCCTAAAATTGAACAGACATGAAGTTGATAAAGGAAATTGTTTGCTGTTTTGTGCCCAGGACCAGTATGTGTTTCTGAATCAATGTGCTCTGGACGTCATAAAGTCCAGGATGGGCACCAACGTGGACCTGATCTACCAGAACACAGAAGCAATCAACATCTATGAAAACGTTAAGCCTGGCAAACTATAAGTTGAGAATGTTGATGTAGGGTCATTTGCTGGAGGAAAGGATACACAGCTAATCATAAAACTGCTTGAATTGTACAGATTGAATTGTTTTTTTAAACCAGTGACCCTATTTTAAATGCTGGCCAAAGTGCAAAGTCTGAAGTCTTACTAATACTTGCTTATTAACTGCACAAGATCTATTTGCAAATCTAATACCATGAGAAAGATCCTAAGCACAAATAATGGTGGGTCAGCTAAAAGCTGATTCACGCCACATGATGCCATTAATTCATGCACAAAAAGAGCTTTGCCCACAGGCTCTTTGCACTTTGCCCAGCATTTAAATTAGGGCCCCAGGGATCGTATAAATGCAGGGATGTAGGATGCAACAGCTGATGGGCTTCTGATGTTTTTAGTTTAACTGATGGATGAAATCAAATTGATACTGTTAGCAGTTGAAATGTAGAAATAATGTGGAAGAAAAGTTATGCAGCACATGATGGGCATCTGTTTTGGTTTAAAAACCAAACCAAAAAAAAGAGTGTTTTTTTTTATTGTGAAAGGGTGGCCTGGCCTGCCATGAAAAGTTTGGGAACCACTCATTTAACAGAACTGGATGTCTGATACACAACTTACACTTCTTTATACTATACTTCTAATTTGTATTTGAGAGAGAGAGAGAGAGAGAGAGAGAGAGAGAGGAGGGTGATGCATTGAGTGTAGACTTATTTTTGAAGACCGTTTGTGGACTTGTACTTTTAGTGTTGACAAGAGTGTGACCTATCTTGCCTTTATCTATGCACTGATCTTCTAATAATTGCTTAAACATGTCACTGTGAGGTGTGTATTTTTGCTTATGTTGATATATTGACTTTATACTGCTAATGTACTTGCACTGTCTCTCCACTGTGTGGTGTGCTGTCCCCTTTGTTTTATAACTCTTTTAGACGGTTGTTTTGGGACCATTTTTTTCAATAGCAACATGCCATATTGCCATTGTAATCCAAAGGGATAAATCTACTGGACTCTGAAATATCTACTTATAACCACCCAAGGTGTGATTTTTAATGAAGTTATAAATAATTTATCATATAATTTAATATTTCTGTTGATAATGAATAAGTTCACTGTAGGTACACTGTTGTTGTCTCTCAGAGGTACAGATAGAGCACATGTCTGTCACTGGTAATGTTATTTAAATCACTGTTTCAGTTGTATTTATGTTTTTTTAAGTCTCAACATGGAGACATATTTATATGTTTCTAAATGAACTATTGCTCCAATGACTCTCAAGGTATGACTCCAACTAATGTCTGATACATGTTCATGCACATATATATTGTAGAATAAAATCATTAGTAGACATATGCAAGCCTGAAACAGTGTTGAAGGACCAAAAAGAATTCTCCAAAGAGAAGAGCTGTGCACACGACACTTCAAAATGCCTGTGGTTCCACAAAATAACATACCATTGAAATAAACGAAGGTACCAATAATAATAACGTCAGCCTTCAGGAAGCTATAGCCATCTTTTTTTATATAGAAATCCCCATCCTGGAGTAATTATCTGTAGAAGGATTAAAAATCCTTTAAAAAGTGCATCATGTTAGTGTTAAAAGATACTGTTCAGCACAAGTGATGTTGGGCTTATACGTAGAAAAAAGATGGTCACAGTGATTTGTTTCCTTCCTGTTTGTACTGTACCTGTGGGCTCTTCAAATTATGCTGATTGTACTTTTTATTTGTTTTCATGCTTTGTGTGTGATAGAGATACTGCTGGAAAGTTTGTTTTTTCTTCATAAAGTTTTCTTTTTGATATAAAATGCGATTTTGGTAAATGGCTTTATTGTACATTTTTTATTTGTATTCTTGCTTTCGCTTTAGCTCTATGCACTGTAGACACTTTGGAAATAAAAAATATACTATTTTTAGGTGTTAATGCCCTACAGCCATTACCTTTTACTGTTTTTATGAGAAAAGCATACAAATATACTGTATTTCTTTATATAAAACTTAATAAAATTCAGAAGTGATGTGGATATGTGATATATATTTTGGACTGTTGCGTGCATGCGTGTGTGTTTCTTGTGTGTCCATTTTTTTTTACAAATCTACCACTCCCAGTCAGCTTTACAAAACCAATTTGAGTTTACCCCTTTAAAGATGAGGGCCATCATTCTGGTGATATTTTAGTTCAGGAGCCAATCAAATGAATTCCCTCCATACCGTGCTCATGAAGCAATGTGATGATTGGCCCAAACAGGGCATGGTCCGAGCCACTTTGGGTCAATGTGCCTGACAAGACTAGGACCAGTACCGTATTTGTCTTATTTGTATTGATGAGTACAGACCAGATTGGTTCCTCTCTGAATGTTCCCTCTAGACCATCACAGGATGAAGAATTAAAACCAGTGAAGACTGAAAAAGAAACTAACAATCTGGGAGCGTTACCAATGTTATGTGATATTAAGGCTATCATGTTGCATCTCAATGTAGGCTATGCTGTCCTGATTGATAAAGCATTGACTAAGCTGGTAAAATGATTTGTTTTTTGTTTTTTTATTATGCACACACTATCTCCTTTTTGCAGTTACATTATAGTCGTATGTACAGGTTTCACAGAATGTGGTTACTCTTCATTCAGTCCATCCATACTGTATTCAGCATGTGAAAGGATAGCTTGTTTCTTTGTCCTGGGATAACTGTCCATCTTGTCTAGATTTCCAAGCTTGGTGAAAGAAAATGAAACCTTCTATGTGTGTAAGAAGACCGAAGGTGTGTGTGTGGGGGTCAACATGTGAGGGTGTGCAGTGTAAGGGGCACAGGAGACATTTAACTTATTTTGCTACAATACAATATTGTACCTTGTACCACAATCTACCTTGTGACACGTCTCAGCTGGAGCACTACTCCACCCCACCCCTGCGCCAAACCATCCCGCCCCTCCAGCACCTTGGAAAGTACCAGTCAGCCTGGTCTGACAGAACATACCTCCAACTTTCTTTGTTTGCAAATATAAGCTGCCTCAATTTATTCCCTTTTTATTCCCCTGCACCTCCCTCATGTCCAGCACTAATACAAACCAGCTGATCTCACTCAAGATCTGAAGTTTGTGGCAAAACTGGCAATCCACCCGTGCCTTCATCACAGATATCAGAAAGTGACTATCATAACTCTTTATTTGAATACATTTTTTAAATTGTTGGATAATAATAAACTCAAGTCATTCCTTTCAAGTCATCAAATATTATGTCCACAACAATTTGGGTTTTGAACTAACCACAGCACTATCACAGCTACCACATTAGTTACTAATAATATAATATATGCCTTAGACATTAAGAAACACTGTGCTGCTATTTTTGTTGATTTGTCAAAAGCATTTGATACAGTTTATCATCCCTTACTATTTCAAAGATTACATATTGTTCTGGATGACAAGGCATGTGAATGGTTTTGGAAATATTTGTCTCAGAAGTTTCAGTGTGTAAAGTCAGCAAATGTCAAGTCAGAGTCAGAGTGTCAATCACAAAAGATGTTCCTCAAGGATCCATTTTGGGGCCAGTTCTCTTCATCATTAATGATATTGTCTCTTCTTTAAATAGTTGTCCATTTAAAATCCACCTTTTTGCTGACGATACTATTTTGTATTGTATTGCTGACTGTTCAACTTGCCATTGAGAATCTACTAGAAGCTCTCATTAATCTTAAAGGAGAATTCCGGTGTGATATTGACCTAAAGTGTATTGAAACATGATACCGAGTGTGAACGTATGTCTCATAGCCCATCTCGACTTGTCCCCTGCACTCCAAAATCTGGCGCTAGTTAGCCGATGCTACCAACAGCTTTTTCAGTAGTGGTGCTTCGGCATCGGGCTAGCCATGCAAATAAATCACTGTTTTACACCCATTTACGAGGCTCAATGTATCTCCACACTTCATTGGTAGACTTCCGAGGGCCCTGATATTTAAAACGAGACATTGAGAACTTTGAAAAAGCACTGGTAGTTTACTTACAAGACGATTTATACAGACAGTATCTTCACGAAGTTTAACGTTTGCAGCCATCTTGAATTTAGTCACGATAAGTCGAGCAACGAGTATGAATGAACAGGTATGATAAGGGATCAGATTCCAAAAATAATTCAGTGGAAATGCATGGATTCCAGTTTCTTCCAGTAGCGGCTATGAGACATACGTTCACACTCGGTATCATGTTTCAATACACTTTAGGTCAATATCACACCGGAATTCTCCTTTAAATGAGTACTAAATGAAAAGAAAACTAATTATATCTTATTTACTAGAGCAAGGAACATTGTCTGAGGTTAATGGTGTGCAAATAAACACTGTAAATTGTTCCAGCATTGATAGAGTTTCTGAATACAAATATCTTGGTGTCACCATATAGCCATCCTAGTAAAAGAAACTGGCAACAAATTGGTTGTTTGGATTAAATGGAAACCAATAGAGCTGCACCGAAGTGGGGAGTATAAAGGGCCTACTTACTAAATCTTTGAACAAATGTGAATAAAAGGCACAAAATAAGGTTGGTGTGAGAGTCATCTGTGTGTTCATGGGATTAAGGAGCATTGCATTCCTATGTTGTGCTATTTCCAGTTTACTAACAGGAGTGTCATGAACGTAGTCACAGCTGCCTGTGGCTGATACTGTATAACTAAGTTCGGTCCAGTTTATAACGGGACAGAGTTGGAGAGTAGCCTAGAGACTTCTTTGACACACACACAAACATATGGAGCTCTTATAATAAGTTAAATGGTGGGTTAAGTGTTAGGCGACTTAGGGATAGTGCCTTCAGCTGTCAAATGTGACAGGGAATAATTTAATCGCGCGTGGGTTTGTTTGTAGACAAAAGTTTAATCTCACATGGGTTTGTTATATCATTTGTTCCGATCAAAATAGGTATTTTAAAACGGAAATCAAATAATCCTTTGTTTTTTGTGTTCATTTTTATTTTCGAAACGGAAATCGATTGGCCAGAAGATCCACTGACCAATAAGCCTATATTTGCACGAACAATAACGGACAACAGCTCTTCAACTTGGCCCGTTATAATATGAACAGTCTAGCGACGCATTTCATGAAGGCCCTTTTGGACATGTCAGTTATTTGCACCACTGGTTAGATGTAAAACTGCATTTCGTTTCAGACTACTGGTATTTAATTTGTGCGTTGACAATAAAGTATCACATGTCATGAACTAAAGATGACTAAAATTATATGTAGAAGAAGAAACATTCACAAAAAATCCATGGCATGACCTTTCTTCTTGATAGCTGTTGAAAACTGCATGGAACTGACAGAGATGGTTTTGTTTGTTAATAAATAAATAAATAAATAAATAAATAAATAAATAAATAAATAACAATAAAACATTATGCTGATACCTTCTGCTTTTCCCAAATACAATGTAGCCTACAGGTGTAAGTGACCTTTCATCAATCCAGTCGCAATGGATGAACTGTGATGAACTGCCCTACTTATATATATATTATATATAACAATGCTACAACTTTTTTACAAATCTATTCACCTTTGCAGCGTCAGTAGGCTAGGCTACTTTCTGTGCAGCCGCACACACACACACAGGCATGCCAAACAAGCATACACAAAAGTTTCAAGAGTGGGGGATGGAGTAGAGGATGGAGACAAATTGATTAGTGTGATTTATTTTCGCGGAACGGATGTACAGGACTGAGCGGCGGTCATATTTTGTACCGCTATGCGGTACATCTAGTTCTTCACACTTCACACTCTGAGGCCAAGTGTCATCTCATATTGCCAAGAATTAGGCTTTTTTTTCTAAGAGTTATGTTTTGAAGATAACTATATTTATTGTTTAGGACCACACGGATAATGACTACATCATCTTTTGCCACATAATTAGGCCTAGGCTACTGATGAAGTGTGTGTGTGTGTGTGCGTGTGTGTGTGTGTGTGTGTGTATGTGTGTGTGTGTGTGAGAGAGAGTGTGGCAGGGGTTTTGACCTCTGTGGATAGTCTGGATAGGCATTCTTGGTCCGCCTTCTCTCTCTTTCCTCCCTGCATTCTATCATTCTCTCTTTTCTCTCTCTCCCTCTTTATCATTCTCTCTCTTTTCTCTCTCCCTCTCTATTTCTCATCACGAGTGAGGACTTTCCCCCAACTGGGTTCAGTCTGCTCTGCTGGACTAGATCACATGGTTGCATTCTTGAGGGTTTCAGGCCGTCAAGCATCCCTGACCTTGTGAGAGATGAAGACTGCTGCTGGGGTATGATAGCGTGGATAGGGGAGGGTTGGGGTGTGGTGGGGTGGCGTGCCATCCTGCACCACTGCTGCTCCCCTCACTTCTCTCCATGGTCAGTCTCCAACGTGGACATCTCCACTGTATGTCCAACTCCTTCCATCCACACAGGCCTTCTTTAGCTGCTTTCTAGAAGTGAGTAATGAGAGGAACTATTCTCCAGGAAGGATCTAGAGTCGGCTCTGCTAGACCGTTCATGGAGACTGCGTTTGTGGGGGAGTGGTGCAAGCTGGTACCTGACTGGATGCAGCAAACAGTGGATTCTTTTTTTATTATTATTATTATTTTCTTATTTTATTCTGTGTCTTGGCTTGAAAGCGGAAACATGGTGCAATTAATGACACCGATCTGTAAAAAGATGTCTGGTAAAGCATGCAGATTTGATATTTCCCCGAAAGTGCTTTTCAGTAGCAGTATTCTGCCACCTCTGCTTACAGTTTGTAGTGGAGTTTTTTCAAGAGTGTCAACAATGTTGTGTCATTTAATGCTGTTAAGTTCTTTGACTTCATGATGGGTTTATTCTGGATAACATCATTTCATCTCTTTGACTGACTTTACTTAGAACAGTAGTTACTGTTTTCATGCTGTGTGGAAGATGAGTGAAGTTCTCATGTCTCTTCATAGGATCTTTTGCGCTTCAGATCCTTCAGACGATGCTCTGTGCATAGGCATAATGCTGCTGCTGCTGTTTGTGCTGTTGTTGTTGGCTACTGTACACTGGACCACGCCGGTCTAATTTCATTTCCGAGGGATGCTAACGAGCTCAGCTGAGGAGCAGCTGGCCAGAGAGCAGCACTGGCCGCGGATGGAACAACATCGTTGTTGTTTGGGACGGGAGGGCCAGCATGTTTTGATGTGTGCTGTGGATGGTAGCAGATGAGGAGCCTGTGCTCAACTGGCTTGTTTACTGGTTATGATATGAGGGCTAGTTGAGCCCTGACAACCTCTCATCAACCCTCCCCCCAACACTCGTACACTTGCGTAATACTCACACCTATTTACAGCTGGGACATCGGAGTTTGTTGAGCATTCTAATGTTACAAGCTTTTGGATATCATGGTTTTGCTTTGTGTGGTGGTACTTGTGCTTGATGGGGGGGTGAAATTGATATGTGAGTTTGTGTTGGAAAACTCACAGGCTTTGCCATGGGAGGTTGAACAAATATGAGCACACATATCTCATACACTTATCGGTTCTGTGAAATTCCAAAATGTCTGGTAATCTTTTTAATCTGATTATCTGCTCTGCAACCTTCTCCCTCATTTTCTCTCTCTCACACTCTTTTTTTCTTTCTTTCTCATGCGCATGTCCTCATTTTCTCTCCTCCTCCCTGACTGCATACTTGCTGTCTCCCTCCGCCCCCCAACTCATTCACTCCCTCTCTCCATCTTTCTCTCCTGCCATTCCGTCCCACCCACTCAAATCCCCCCATTCTGTCATTAATCCAAATCTCCACCTCCATCCACCTCTTTTTCACTTTCTCTTCTCTGGCCATCTCTCTCTCTCTCTCTCTCTCTCTCTCTCTCTCTCTCTCTCTCTCTCTCTCTCTCTCTCTCTCTCTCTCTCTCTCTCTCTCTCTCTCTTTCTCTCTCTGTCCATTTCTCTCTGTGTCTGTATATTGATTCATTCTTTTTCTACTCTTGGTTTGAGGTCTGACTTTGGCCTAGTTGTTAATGTAGTGGGTGGAGGGGAAGAGTGTAAGCAGGTCAGACAGCAGTCCTCCCCGTCCCCATGTGATGGTTGTGGTGACTAATGCTATGAAAGAGAGGCCCTGTGTGAGGCCCGTCGCCCAGGCCCAGGGCCCTGTGTCCCAGTGTGACTCTGCTAAACTCTGCCCTTGTGGATACGGGTTTGACACAGCTGACAATCAGACAGATAAATCACAGATTCTTGAATTTCCCCTGGGGATCAATAAAGTATCTATCTGTCTATCTATCTGTCTATCTGTCTATCTATCTGTCTATCTGTCTGTCTGTCTATCTGTCTGTCTGTCTATCTGTCTGTCTATCTATCTATCTATATATATATATATATATATATATATATATATATATATATATATATATATATATATATATATATATATATAAACATCCAAAGGGATGTTTGCAGTTGGAAGTTGTTTAAAGAAAAAAAAACATGACATTTTGTGTGTATCTTCATATTCTAGGTCCTTGCTTTTGTGATTGTATAGTTGTAAACATCTAGTCTGCGTGATGGTGACCTTCTTATCTCGTCATTTGTGTTTGTTTATTTGTCATTGATTGTTTGCTGTGGTAGA
This sequence comes from Alosa sapidissima, assembly GCF_018492685.1. Lineage (NCBI taxonomy): Eukaryota > Metazoa > Chordata > Actinopteri > Clupeiformes > Clupeidae > Alosa > Alosa sapidissima. Next base: position 34,337,756 of record NC_055967.1, read on the forward strand.
TCCTGGTGCCATGTCAGGGAAGTCTGCATGTCAGTACATACACAGCAGCCCAGTTTGAGGGGTACGTTCTACAGCCCTCAGAGCAGGGGTACCAGACCCTCGATGGGAAGGTAAGGCAGCCTCTCTTAGTTCCTCTAAGATCGGCCTTTTTGTTATTTTGTTACCTTGCTTGTCTTTTTCATAGACTGCCTAGCTGTCATCAAGTCACCGCCATCATCAACATGTTCTGTTTGTCACTTATATTGTATTGCTATTGTGATGTTCACATGGTGATTGTACCAGAAACATCTGATTACCTAATTACTAAAATTTGTCGAGTATTACCAGTATTCCAGGAGCCCGTTATAATTCTGTGCTCCCCCCCCCCCCCCTTTTCCTGCAACCTCAGGAAGTCTCCATCCAGGACAACCAGGTGACACTGGGAGCAGGATTCCAGTGCACAGCCTCTGTGTCCATCCTCTTTGAGGAGACCTTCTACAATGAGAAGGAGAAGGCCTACAGCATCCTGTGCATTGCCCGGCCCCTGGAGGCCCACCAGAGGCCAGGTAGGCCCAGCCATGCCCAGCCACGCTCCTCAGCGCGTGGGCCGGAAGGCCTGTTACAGAACCACAGGAAAGAGACATGACAAATGTTGGCACTTGTACTGTTTGAATTTGGTTTCCCAGAAATGGTATTGTTATATAGTTTGAATTCCCCATTTTATATTTTGCAAGGTAATGTGTGTGTGTGTGTGTGTGTGTGTGTGTTTGTCAGACACGAGTGCTGTCCAGACACAGGCACAGTACTGTTTGAAGAATGTGGAAGACGTTAAGGAGTTTCTGGGTCGCCACGCGGAGAGGCTGGACAAGTTCATTGCCAGCTTCGGCCACAGCTTCAAGGAACAGGAGAGGAAGGGACTACGCTACCACATAGTAAGAATGCAGCCGTACAAAACCATTTAATAACTTTCAGAGCGATTTTTGAGAACGATAAAAAGCTAATAGCCAATCAGAACCCATCAAATTTTAGCTGTCACATTCATTAACACAAGGAGAGACTTTGTTTATCGTTGTTCAGTGTGAACGCTTTTATCGTTATGGTTATAGTTATCGTTATTGGTGTGAATGACCCTTAATGCCACATGATTTTATTAACCTGGTTTCGGTGGCATCTGTCCCCTTACCTGCAGGACTCGGTGAACGCGCTGTACACAAAATGCCTTCAGTGCTTGTTGAGGGACTCACGTCTGGTAGGTGAAGCCGTAGTACATCTTTCATTACTTGGTATAATGTCTAATGAGGTGATGATATTTGAGGAATGTTGCTGGGCAATCACATAACCGGTTCCATGTGTTCTGATTGGATGTTCACAATCATTTGATTACTGATGATTAAAGTTCTCCAGAAAGAAAATAATTCCCCTGTAGCACCTGTCAGAACAACAATACACAGCAACATTGCTCAGCAACATTGCTCAAAAAGTGGTGTTGTGCATAATCTTCATCACCACCCTCATTATCTTCATCATCATCATCTTTACTCTCCTGCTCTGAGTAAGTGTAATGGAGTTGACTGTGTGGGTTTCAGAAAGTGCTCGCCAAACAGGAGCTCCAGATGACCCTTCTGAAGCAAGCAGTGGAGGTGAGGGCCTCACAGACTCACAGAAAACATTTCTTCATTTTTAAAAGATAGGATGGCGAAGAGTGACAGCAAGTGAGTTGGTGAAGCGGGGTCATAGACTGTATATATAGTTCTATATATACAGTCTATGAGCAGGGTGGGTTCTGGAAATGATTCACGTAGCCTATCCAAGGGCAGTTGCACCAAAGCTCTTCAAACTGCATTTCTTCAGTTTTAACAGCGTCTTTATGGACTCTTCACCATATGTGTGGTACACTGGCCCAGAGAGGTATACACTGCTGTAAAAATGCCTGGAGGCTAGTGATGTAGCACTCTGCTACTGGAAGAAACTGGAATCCATGCATTTCCACTGAATTATTTTTGGAATCTGATCCCTTATCATACCTGTTCATTCTTACTCGTTGCTCGACTTATCGTGACTAAATTCAAGATGGCTGCAAACGTTAAACTTCGTGAAGATACTGTCTGTATAAATCGTCTTGTAAGTAAACTACCAGTGCTTTTTCAAAGTTCTCAATGTCTCGTTTTAAATGTCAGGGCCCTAGGAAGTCTACCAATGAAGTGTGGAGATACATTGAGCCTCGTAAATGGGTGTAAAACAGTGATTTATTTGCATGGCTAGCCCGATGCCGAAGCACCACTACTGAAAAAGTTGTTGGTAGCATCGGCTAACTAGCGCCAGATTTTGGAGTGCAGGGGACAAGTCGAGATGGGCTATGAGACATACGTTCACACTCGGTATCATGTTTCAATACACTTTAGGTCAATATCACACCGGAATTCTCCTTTAATTCGTCAGTATTTTATCATAGCAAAGAACACAGTCTGAACGTACCAGAGAAATGGTACAGCCCAATGGGGGTGATGGTTTAAAAATCGTATTTCATTAGATTATACCAATTGTTGGTATGTGATGGTAATACATTTAATTACATGCAATATAGGATAACATTACATTTTATTACATTTTTTCAGGATCCCCCAAACTATTATTTTCATCCCATTTGGGAGGGTCCAGGTCTCATCTAGGGGAGTCGGACCCCCCCAATCCCCCCCGTAATTCGAACCATGTTCATGACCACTGCCGACCACTGTTTATTACATGGCCCAGAATGCCTTGCATGTCTTTACAACAAAACAACACAGTAAAATCTAAAGGCCCGTAAACATATGAATTTGCATACTTGTAACATTTTTAATAATACTCTCCCATCATGATATTTAACAATAATGAAAAATTAGATTTGAATACCTTCAATGTGAAAATAACTGTACTATGTCAGCTATATATAGCTAATGTTCTCCTAACTATTTCAGTTTGTAAGTCTATAAACATCCATGGTAGAGCAATACATTCATGAGCGTGGCAAGGCTGGACAGCGACACTGTGTACACTGGAAAGGCATTGTGACAGAAATACAGTAGCAAAGGTGAAGGATCACAGGTAGCAAATACATGGGGTGATTTGCCAAATGATGTAAACTTTTGGAAAGTTTTCTTTTTTTAGGTGCACCCTCACATTGTAACCTGTGAAAATTTAGTTTCGCTTTCTGTTCAATCCAATATGGCGGACGAACGACACGCCCACTTGACGTCATCTTCGCGAGCAACTTACACCGGTACTGACCGGACGTTTTAAAGTTGGAACGGTGTCTCTGTCTCAAAGGGCCTAGGCGCTAGAGCTGGCCAAAAATTAGGGAGACGGGAAAAATAAAACTTAAGAAGAATAGTAAGTGTGCTGCTTTCAGCAAGCACACTTAATAAAATGACATCCCATCGTGTAATGCAAAGATACTGCCGTCAGTAAGCCTAACCAGGGTAGGTTTCTGAAAGTAGCCTTCATGATCAAAAAATGCTAAGCATGCATTTAGGCTATTTGAGTTTCTTAAAGCTGAGCTGTGCTTAAATTGTTCAATACATGATTTCATAACCAAATATAAAATAAATATAAATATTAAATATAGCCTAGATATCTGTAAATATTAGATGATCAGATGATTTACAGTTCTTTGTAATATGTCATGTTTCATGTTTTTGTAATGTTTCATACAGTGATGCAGGTCTACTGCTGTGAATAGGCTAAATATAACTTTAATCATTTTTATAGCCTACTACTGTATAGTTAACTTTGGCCGTGGTGCCCTGACATGTGGCCTTTGTGTCCCCCACCAAATATGCCCAACTGAAGGCCAAGTGGCCTTGCCCCTAAAATGGTGAAATGCCAAGCCTGGGCCTCACTGTTGATTATTAACTGGGGTGATAATAAATCATGAATATGAAAACTGCCATGTTTTTATGGTCTTGGTCTCGACTCGGTCTCGACTCCTAAAGGACTCGTCTCGACTCAGACTTGCTTCCTCAAAGACTCGGTCTTGACTCGGACTCGACTGTATTTGAAAACCAACGGACTCGGTCTTGACTCGGACTCGACATAGGCGGTCTCGTCCCCATCACTACTGGATGCTGATCATGCAGTCACATGGTTTGTTTGTTTTTTATGTGGATTTAACATGGTGTCTCCCCTCCTTCTCAGATGTACATACATCATGGTATCCATGAGTTCATCTTTAATTATGTGGGAAGTCTTGAAGCAAGTCAGGTACTGACATTCACATTTCCTCTCTCATTTAAAATGAACTTTAGGACCATTATGGTTGTTAAGAAACAGCATAACTGTAGCCTCTCTGAGAGCAGTGTTCAGAGAGAATCTTGCTTTAGCAGTTCACTTTGTTGTTGTTCTTAAGTATCCCATATTAATGTATCTTGTTGTTTGTTTGTGAACAGGATGCTGCGTTCAACAAAACTATGCAAGGCCTGCAGGATCTGCAGCAGAAAGACCTCGGTATCAAATCTGAGTTTAGGTGAGAGACCGTCTCAGAAAACCAGCTCACTTCCCCTTTCCAGAGAAGTCTGTTAGCCACTGTGTGCCACAAACACTCCTCAGATTGTGTCTGCGGTGGATACCAGAGATGTTAGAGTGTAGCAACACTAGAGACAACACATACAGTATGTAGTCTCTCACCCATCATTTATTTTCCCCTCATCTGTCTCTCTCTTACTCTCTCTCTCTCTCTCTCTCTCTCTCTCTCTCTCTCTTTCTCTTCCTCTGTCTCTCTTACTCTCTCTCTCTCTCTCTTTCTCTCTCTTTCTCTCTGTCTCTCTCTCCCTCCCTCTCTCCAGTATAAATATCCCACGAGCGAAGCGTGAGCTGAGTCAGCTCAACCGCTGCACCTCCCCTCTGCACAAACTCCTCTGCCTGAGGAAGGTGGCCCTCACCATCATGCAGTCCCCCAGCCCTACAGGTGTGTGTGTGTGTGTGTCTGTGTCTTATTTGCCAGTCTGTCTAAATGTGTCTATCTGCCTGTCTCTGTGTATGTTTGCAGGTGTTGTGTGTGTGGGGGGGGGGGGGGGGGCTTTTGTTCTTCAACATTCTTTCCTTGAGTCAGTGAATTGCCATAGCAACTTTTAGTTTTAAATGTGCTTTTCTACTGGGTACAGAGTGCAGTGGCACCTTGCCCAGTTGCCATATAGCGAGGCTGTTCAGTATACTGTGTCCTTGTGTGGGTGGGTTCTCACCAGTGTTGTAGTCAAGTCACTATGCCTCCAGTCTGAGTCCAGGTTTGAGTCTCCAGTGCTCAAGTCCAAGTCAAGTCCAAGTCATAAAAAAAAAAATCAAGTCAAGTCTGAGTCGAGTCTACTACTCATCCAAGTCAAGTCCGAGTTGAGTTACTACTAAATGCAAAACGGACAACCTTCGGGGCATTCATGTCTACAGGCATTTGGCGTCATTAAAGTTAACGTCCGTTATTGTAGGAACATGGCGTGACGTGTGATGTATGACATAAAGCAGTAACATTCCATTGCAAAATCATATACCAAATAATATTCTAAAGACATATTCCAGTTATAGCCTAATGACATTACAAAAAAAAAGTTGAGTCCTCGTCTCAATTTCCAAATCTGAATGGTCTGAATGTACGAGTCCAAGTTCGAGTCCAAGTTCAAGTCCTGGACTCGAGTACTACAACACTGGTTCTCACACACAAGCACACACAAGCACACACACACACACACACACACAAACACACACACACACAAGCACACGCGCGCACACACACACACACACAAGTACACACACACACACACACACACACACACAAACAGAGGAAGGCATTGCTTGTGTTGGTATGTAACCTTAACAGACTCTTCCACTGAACCAGACTCTTGCCGTGTTTGTGTGCCAAGAGCTGCGTCTTATGCAAATGGAGTAACTGGTGTCCATCTCCTGCTGGTTATTTTCCACTGCAGTAAGCCTAGATGCCATCTGTGCAGATGATCTTCTCTCGGTCATCCTCTATCTGCTGGTGAAAACAGAAATCCCAAACTGGTGAGCTCTTGCCCTATCACATGATTGTCATGTAGAACTGTGTGTGCGCGCGTGTGTGTGTGTGTGTGTGTGTGTGCGTGTGTGCGTGTGCACACGCTTGATAGCAGTGGGAGAAGAGTGCTGATGAACAATTACTCAATTGTTATAACAGACAGCAGTCAAAGTATCAAAGTAACAAAGGATCTCTTTGTTTTTAACTAAAGATCTCTGTAAGACCCAACACAGTCAGAGTGATGACTGTGGTGTTGCAGTTTAGAACTCTGTTATCAGAAGTCATTGATAAACCGTCATTTCTACATTTGTTCTCATTTGTAGCCTGTCCTGAATCCCACCTGTTTTCTAACAGTGCTATATTATTATCTTCTCTCAGGATGGCCAATCTGAGCTACATCAAGAACTTCCACTTCTGTAACTCCACTAAGGAGGACCTGAGCTACTGCCTGACGTCGTTTGAGGCGGCCGTGGAGTACATCAGCCATGGCAACCTCATCAGCCAGGGCCTCACGGATGGAAATAATGATTGAAATAAATAATTGTTTGAATGTTAAACCCCCCAGAACATTAAAATTGATAATAGTTGGGGGCCTTAAGCACATAAATAGGCCATTCATCTAAATCATCAAATTTGGCACAGATGTAGCTTAGGTCATACTGAAATGATTTAGCAAGGGTGCCGGAGCCAGCGACCCATGGGGCCAAGATGGTGGCCAAATCCAATATGGCCGCTGCTCGAAAAGGGTTCCGACTAATAACTTTTGAAACACATGAGCTACAAATACAAACTTGATGTCTTTTTCAGCTTAATTGATCATGGGAAACATATAGGAATGTTTATATTTATGAGTCAGTATATCTGGACCCCTTATTCCTCCAATTCCAATATGGCCGCTGTCCAAAAAAGCAGGTTTGACTGTAGTACTGTATGGGGCCTTACACCCCATTGTTTTTTGCCAATTTATCCAAAAGCACAAAATTTGGCACAGATGCAGCTGAGGGCATACTGAAATTATTTAGCCAGGGTGCCTGAGCCAGTGATCCCTGAGACCAAGATGGCTGCCAAATCCAATATGGCGGCCATCTGAAAAGGGATTAGGCTGCATATTTTGAACCAGATGAGATACAAATGTAAAGTTGATAAATATTTCGCCTTTTCTGGCTATGGGAAATACAAAAATATTTATATTCATGATTGGGTATATGTGGACCCTCAATGTCCCCAAGTCCAATCTGGCTACTGTCTGACAAAGGGTTTTGACTACAACTTTTGAACCAAATAAGCTACAGATGAAAACGGACAGCAACAGTGAAAGATGAAGATGACCAGGAAGAATAAAGATGGAGGTGGAACTAGTGGACAGCTTCAAATATCTCGGAACGGTACTGGATAACAAATTGTGTTCCCAGACTAATGCAGAGGCTATATATAAGAAGGTCCAACAGTCCTAGAAGGTCCTCTACTTTTTAAGAAAAATTAATACATTTAATGTATGCAGAAAAATTATGACACTGTTTTATAAATCTTTTATTGAGTCAGTAGTACTGACTTTATTGTATTGTTTGGTAACCTTTACCTTGCGTGCAAAACAAGCTGGGTCAGCTTGTCAGTGTTGCTGGCAAGGTTATAGGGGTGAATCAGTCTCCACTCCGTGACTGATTTGACCGTCATGTCATCAGGAAGGCTCTGGCCATTTTGTACTGTGATGACATTCCCCTCTATAGAGTTTGTGCGTATACCTTTAGGTAGAAGGTGTCGAGTTCCCACACATAGGACTAAACATTACCAACTCTCTTTTGTATGTACTCAGCCATTAACATGCTGAATTTGTCCAAATTAGGTCACCTTTTCAATCTTCTACTTCTTTGCACACTGGACTTTTGGGCTGTTGCTTATCCTGGCCTCACGATGTAGTGATCTTGTATTTTATTTAATGTACTGGTCCATGTCAATTTGTGTTGTAATACTGTCTCCATAGTAATTTATTATCTTGTGTGTTGTGTCGTTGGTTGTGTGTTTCTTGATACCTGGCTGCAACTTAATTTCCCCCTGTGGGATAATACATTTGACTTGACTTGATAATATAAATATTTCCTTGCAATAATAATTGTGTCTTATTCTTTCTTATATGATTACACTTTGAAATGTATTTGAACATTTTTGAAAGCATTTGAAAGCATTTCACTTTTATAAGGAAATGAATCACCATTGAGAATAACCTCCAAAGTTGTGGTAAACCTGAATTTGGGGGTCCTGATATACCCAATCATAAATGTAAGTATTCCTATAGGTTTCCCATGGTCAAAAAGGTGAAATAGACATCAAGTTTGTATTTGTATCCCCCATATTGGATTTGGCCGCCATCTATCTCAGGTACCATTGGCCGCCGTCTCAGGTACCATTGGCTCAGGCGCCCTGGCTAAATAATTTCAGTATGTCCTCTGCTGCATCCATGCCAAATTTGGTGCTTGTAGATTAATTTGCACGAACAATAGGTGTGTACGAACAATAGGGGTGTAAATGCCCATACTACTAGCCTGACGTAGTCATACTCAATTCTAGTCAGAATATGAGTCTGATACTGCTCCATTGGGACATAATTACGGGGCGTGTTTCAACCGATACAGGGAGGGGGAATGCCTCTGCACTCAATTGGATAGACCTAACCAATCAGAGCAACGAAATAGCTTACCGTGAGGTAGGAAGAAAACACACAAACCATCCTTCTTCTCCACAAATGCCTTAACATTGTTTTCTGGTCTTTTGTAAAAGTTAGTGCCGTCAATACTGTAACTCCTAGCCTACAACACTCATTAGCGAAATCTAAGAGATACGTAGTAGGGTAGGTTAGGCTATTAGGAAAAAACTGATAGCCTATATCCCCTCCGTTTTTAAAAATAATTCTGTTGAACACTGATATGCTACAAACATGTTAAACAGCTGGGAAAGGCTGTCGCAAATCCCTCGAACAGGTGGTCAATCAGAGATTTTAAATAAACGAGGGAACATGTCGCAATGCAACAGCGCTGTTTTCCCTTGATGAAAGTGAAACCACGAGTTTTCCCACATCTCAACTTTTGGCCACATTTTTCAGAAATAATCGTTTTCAGTGATAAAACCTCATTAAATAATATGCATTTTCCATATGGGGTCTTAAAAGCCATGTATCCTTCTAGCCACAGCGTTTTTGTTTCAAACATAAGACTAATCTAAGCGTGCTCAGATGACGTGATAGACCAGGCGCTGTTGCTCACCTGTCCATCATCATAAAGCCCGATTTGATTGGTCCGCCCGATCTAGGGCGAGCATACTTGCTCCATAATGGAGCAATGCCAGACCGAACTTCCCGACCTCAAATGTTGTTGCCGGGACTAAGTTCGGAATGGCACCCAGGCTACCATACTACAGCAAAAACTGCGTTTTTGGACAGCGGCCATCCCTAAGCTACCTAAGCCTATATCTGTGCCAGATTTGGTGCTTTTAGATGAATTTGTGCGAAAATGTGCTCAAGGCTCCCAACTATAACAAAATCATCTATTTTGTACATCGTTTTTCTGATATATTTTCCGCTGTCCATGACTTGTCAATCAACCGTTAATTAGGCTACTTTACTACTGTTGTTATGTCAAGTCAAGTCCAATTTTATTTCTATAGCGCATTTACTGGCGGCTGAGCCGCACCAAAGTGCTTCACAATAAAGTGCTTTGGTTACCATTCATAAGCGCATTGATATGGAACAGTGATTTTTTTTTTTTTGGAACTACTCAAAGGTAGCCTGTTATACAAAGTTAATAGCCACCCCAATAGCCAATCAGAGAAGATAATCCCATTGTTAAGGGATATATACATATAGCAGCATTTATTAGAGAGAGAGGAGTGGTGCGTGTGTGCCTGCAAGCGCATCCAAGACAGAGCATCCTGGTCTGTTTTGCTAAATCAACCAATCAGTTTTCAGTGTAGGTGGGCTTATATCTCTTTTCTCTCGAACTTAATTAATCTGTTCAGTTAGTGTATCTAGGTACAGGAGCGTCATGGCAGAGTCAGTACCCCTCAAAAAGGAACATTTAAGACCCATTTCACATCAGACTACACAAAAGTGTACCCAATTGTCTCATAAGAGTAAAACATAATGATAGTATTGCACACTGCACTATTTGTAACAGTGACTTTAGTATTGCTCACGGCGGGTTAAATGATTGCAAAAGACTTGTTGAGGTGAGTTTAACAAGTGTAATTTCATTTGCATATTACCTACTCAGGCCTACACTAGATGGCTAGTTGCCAAGGCTACATGAAAAGGCCAAACTACCAAAATCTACATATTTTACTATCACAATTTCTATCAATAGGCCTTCCTTATTTGGTGTACTGACTAGACATTATTGAACAAACATCTGCATTTCAGTATCTAAGTAAGTTAGATTGGGATGTCTGCTATACATTGTTGGCATTACTGTTAAAATGCACTTCCAGTATAGTGAGTATTGGCAAAACCGGTTATCATTTTTATGTTGAGGCGGTGGAAAGCAGCTGCTGAAAGTAACTAATAAAGTAACTTAATCTAACTTAGTTACTTTTAAAATCAAGTAATCAGTAAAATTACTAAGTTACTTTTTAAAGGAGTAATCAGTAATCAGATTACTTTTTCAAGGTAACTGTGGCAACACTGGTCCTCACTGGGTAGTTTGTGGATTTCAGCATTAAATGTATTTAACTGATGATGTTTTTTTGGTTTTATCACAGTTCTGATAGCCCTAGTGTTCAAGACTGGAAACATGACGAGAAGAGCACCCCACAGCCAAGAACTGATGAGGAGATGGCTGCTGCTCAGTAGGTCTCTTTTTCTTATGCTGAGGGAGCGGAATACTGTTCTGTTCTGAGCTTGCCTGGTCGACCACAACAACCACAAGAATACTAGAAATTAGACCAATGTATTCACTTGTTGGTGTGTGTGTGTGTGTGTGTGTGTGTGTGTGTTTTAACTTTAGGAAGAAGTATGTGTTATGTGGTTTTAGATGTTTAGTTTGATAATGAAAGTAAGTTTGCTCTTACAGTTTGCTGGAGTGGCTCAACCCTGCCCCTCTAAATCTAGAGCATTAGTTTGTTCATATCGATTTCTTTTTATTACTTCGGAAGCTTCTAGGAAGGTGTGGGAAAACTTTATTCTGATCTTACTATACATGTGCATTACCGGTACGTATGTGTGGGGGTGGGGTGGTTAGGTGCGTGCACTAGATTTATTTCACAAAGCTTCCTGTCCACTATCTAGCCGGGATAATGTAGATGCAGCCTTGGCACTTCACCAGGAGAGGTCGCTGTTACTGAAGCTTCGAGCAATGAACCCATTTTCGAATTGTGGTTCAGTGCTTCACCAAAGCTTCATTTGCCCATCACTACTCTCCATATGCAACCAGAGGAGTTGTTAGTGATAAACCTGGCTAAGTTAAGTCAAATGGTAAACTTCCTAAAGGATGGGCTCTGGCTTTGTTTGGAAAGGAGAATGAAACCATGGGGCTCTTCTATTAAGAGGTTTACCACTTACTCTGAGTTTACTTAGCCAGCTTTATCACAAGCATATTCTTGGATACCCCCTGCACTGTGTGGGGCACTGTGTCCCCCACAGTTGTTTATTTCTGAACATTTTCTGAAAGTTGTGTAATTTTGCAAGGTTATGTTTATTGTTAGTCTACACATTACAGCATTTTGTAACAATACTTTTACTGGTAGGAATAACTTAGGCCTACCTGATTTACAAAGGTTGGTTTATCTTATGTTACAGAAATATTTTTTTGTATCTGAATATATTTTAATATTTTTTTGTATGGTTGTCTGGGCTACCAGAAAGGTCAGATATCAGGAAATGAGACAAAGGTCATTTTGATTTCAGATTTTCCTTTATTTTTATTCAAATGAGATGTTATTGCTGCATAGCTCTGTGTGGAATTAGCCTTCTTATTAGGCTACTTACAATAAATTCATGGCATACTTGATCTGGATTGTTGTTGCTCTAATTTTGAACTCTGATTGATGGTAATCTGCTTTAGCAATTCTAAAAATGTGTCTGTTCAGCGATGTGTTTTGTATCTACAAAACAGTGTCATGATTGGCTCAGTAAATGAGCTTTGCTCATCCGATGCTGAACACCATTGGCTAGCGAACCCTCATACGAATACACACCTCACCATTTTCAGGCCGGGTGCTGACGTTGATTCGCAAGAGACTGATGTTTACTCTCCTCTTCTGGAAAGCATTTGATTTTATCATGCGACCTCCGTGTCAATAACTTACTCGGTAAGTCGTCCGTGGCTCTTTTATGTGTTTGTAAACATCAGAATTCTCGTTCATAGACGTAGAAGCTACTGTTCGCATAACAAATAATCCCGGTTGGGATAGCAAGCTAGCGAGTGTGTGCTTTGCGATAGCTGTTGTTGACCAGGGCATGGCACGGCACGGGCACGGGCACAGGCACAGGCACAGGACCAACTTGCCTTGCCTATGACAACCGAGAAAGAACCTATCTAAACAGATTCCGTGAATATTGGCGATACGCCGACTTGTGTGTTCTGGCCAAGACCATTTCCGTTGGCAAACGGTGAATCTTGCTCTAATGCTACCAGCCCTACTACATAGCCCCATGGATGGTGAGCTCTTAATTGTTGCTAGTATATCGATAGCTAAGTTACAACTTTTTACCAGTCTACCTCGTAACCCACGCTGCTCTGCTTTCACTATCCGTAACTAAAGACACCTACATATTTTGGTTATCATTTTGGTGAAATAAAACGGATTTATTTCATGCGCGTCTGTTGCCATTGCTTGTTTATGTAGTAGTAGCTGTGTATGCTACATTTAGTTTAACTGTGAAGTTGACCATCTGACATTTTAGAACTGGCGTCATATTGACAGGGTTTGCCCGCTTGGTAACGACTTGTTTGGTCAAATGGATAGATCAATATAGACAGATAGATATATTCTTTATTCATCCCCAAAAGGAAATTAGTCATAAAATAAACCGTTGCGTTAGCTCTGCAATATATATTTTTTGTGGTAACCGTATCGCTGCTTCTGTAGGCTACATTCTCTACACACCACTGCACTCTCTACATAGGCTGGTTCTCTACACACCACTGCCCACCCAATTTCCTGCCCTAGTTATTGCTGTGGCGTCAGCATTTTTGTGCGTGCACAGTTTACGCATTTTAAAGGAGTTAAACATTAAAGCATTTTCTATGGATCACCTGTTGTAGAGCTTTACTGTGTTGACAGTGAAGAGTAATGTTAAATGCAAGTGGAGGTGTTAACATTGCTTTTCTACTTGCCACGGAAGCCTGAGCAACTAGTGAAGGAAAAACCAGTGTTGACAAACGGTTAACAAAACATAACTAATGCAGTGCCTCTCATCTGGAGTGTTGCAAACATCCCCACTGACCAGTTCCCTGTAGTTCCATTTGTAGGCTGTATGGTATGGCCTGCTCAAAAGTTTTCAACAAGGTCTGCCAAGTGAACCACTTTTTCTTCACACGCTAGGGCCAAGTGTCATCTCATATTGGCAAGAAGTAGTTTTTTTTCCTAAGAGTTATGTTTTGGAGATAATTATATTTATTGTTTAGGACCACACTGATAATGACTACATCATCTTTTGCCACATAATTAGGCCTAGGCTAATGAAGTGTATGTATGTGTGTGTGTGTGTGTGAGAGAGAGAGAGAGAGAGAGAGAGAGAGAGAGAGTGTGGCAGGGGTTTTGACCTCTGTGGATAGTCTGGATAGGCATTCTTGGTCTGCCTTCTCTCTCTTTCCTCCCTGCATTCTATCATTCTCTCTTTTCTCTCTCTCCCTCTTTATCATTCTCTCTCTTTTCTCTCTCCCTCTCTATTTCTCATCACGAGTGAGGACTTTCCCCCAACTGGGTTCAGTCTGCTCTGCTGGACTAGATCACATGGTTGCATTCTTGAGGGTTTCAGGCCGTCAAGCATCCCTGACCTTGTGAGAGATGAAGACTGCTGCTGGGGTATGATAGCGTGGATAGGGGAGGGTTGGGGTGTGGTGGGGTGGCGTGCCATCCTGCACCACTGCTGCTCCCCTCACTTCTCTCCATGGTCAGTCTCCAACGTGGACATCTCCACTGTATGTCCAACTCCTTCCATCCACCTGTCCTCAGTCACTCTTGCCGAAGAGCCACCTCCATCCCCAGCTATGATGATGAAGCTCTCTTTCCTGATCAACCGGTTCAACTTTGTGAAGATGCAGCTGCTTTGCCTGGCACAGGCCTTCTTTAGCCGCTTTCAAGAAGTGAGTAATGAGAGGAACTATTCTCCAGGAAGGATCTAGAGTCGGCTCTGCTAGACCGTTCATGGAGGCTGGGTTTGTGGGGGAGTGGTGGAAGCTGGGACTTGACTGGATGCAGCAAACAGTGGATTATTTTTTTATTAATATATATCGCTGGTTCTGTGGGTCATGATGTTTTCATGCTAAAAGGGCAAAAGTTAATACTAATAATAATAATGATAATAATAATAATAATAATAATACATTACCTTTTTATAGTGCTTTTCAAGACACTTAAAGACGCTATGATATGATCTTCTAAGCCTCATTCAGTTCAAGTGATGTATGAAATATTTTTTTTATGCGATGTTAGTTTTTTTCTGTGTTATACGAATTCTGGTTATTAGGGGTGGTTATAGTGAGAGGTGCCAAAGCAGGACACAGTGCTGTCCACTATCAAAGAGCACCTCTGACCTTGTAAGCACGTTTTTTAATTGGTATTTGCTTTAGATAGATACTTTATTGGTCCCCAGGGGAAATTCAAGATGTTAAAATGTTTAAATGTTGCCTCAATGAACCCTTACTTCTAGATCATGGTAAAGAGACTTATGTCGGCAGAAATCTTTCAAATGCTTTGGGGAAGTGGACTTATCAGATTTTAGTAGTGCACCTGTTGCGGTGTCCCTTATTGTCTTAGCCTGCAGAAAGTCCCATGTTGACTTATTGAAAGTCCCACTGCACAGAACATGAGGAGAATTTCATACAGCATAAGAGTAACTCTTGTAACTGTAAACATTATAGGGATATTAGCAGATTCCTGAATTTACCAACAATTCTGAATATTACAATCTCAGTTTGACCCCAGTGTCTATGCTGTGAGTGCTTTACACGGTTTATTTTATACAGTCTATGGGTTTAGCCTCTTCATCTCATCTAGCAGTCAGTTATCTTGGCCTTGACCATTTTTATTTGGAAATCAGGACATTGGTTATCCCATGAGTTACACATGTCCAGTTGAGTCTTTGAGTGTCTTTGTGCTTCATTTATTCTGTGTCTTGGCTTAAAAGAGGAAACATGGTGCAATTAATGACACCGATCTGTAAAAAGATGTTGTCTCGTAAAGCATGCAGATTTGATATTTCCCCCAAAGTGCTTTTTTTCACTAGCAGTATTCTGCCACCTCTGCTTACAGTATGTAGTGAAGTTATTTCAAGAGTGTCAACAATGTTGTGTCGTTTAATGCTGTAAAGTGCTGACTGTATGGTCTGTTCTGTACTGTGATCTGTATGGTCTGTTAAGTTCTTTGACTTCATGATGGGTTTAATCTTGATAACAGCATTTGATCTCTTTGACTGACTGTACTTAGAACAGTAGTTACTGTTTTCATTCTGTGTGGAAGATGACCGAAGTTCTCATGTCTCTTCATAGGGTCTTTTGCGCTTCAGATCCTTCAGACGATGCTCTGTGCATAGGCATAATGCTGCTGCTGCTGTTTGTGCTGTTGTTGTTGGCTACTGTACACTGGACCACGCCGGTCTAATTTCATTTCCGAGGGATGCTAACGAGCTCAGCTGAGGAGCAGCTGGCCAGAGAGCAGCACTGGCCGCGGATGGAACAACATCGTTGTTGTTTGGGACGGGAGGGCCAGCATGTTTTGATGTGTGCTGTGGATGGTAGCAGATGAGGAGCCTGTGCTCAACTGGCTTGTTTACTGGTTATGATATGAGGGCTAGTTGAGCCCTGACAACCTCTCATCAACCCTCCCCCCAACACTCGTACACTTGCGTAATACTCACACCTATTTACAGCTGGGACATCGGAGTTTGTTGAGCATTCTAATGTTACAAGCTTTTGGATATCATGGTTTTGCTTTGTGTGGTGGTACTTGTGCTTGATGGGGGGGTGAAATTGATATGTGAGTTTGTGTTGGAAAACTCACAGGCTTTGCCATGGGAGGTTGAACAAATATGAGCACACATATCTCATACACTTATCGGTTCTGTGAAATTCCAAAATGTCTGGTAATCTTTTTAATCTGATTATCTGCTCTGCAACCTTCTCCCTCATTTTCTCTCTCTCACACTCTTTTTTTCTTTCTTTCTCATGCGCATGTCCTCATTTTCTCTCCTCCTCCCTGACTGCATACTTGCTGTCTCCCTCCGCCCCCCAACTCATTCACTCCCTCTCTCCATCTTTCTCTCCTGCCATTCCGTCCCACCCACTCAAATCCCCCCATTCTGTCATTAATCCAAATCTCCACCTCCATCCACCTCTTTTTCACTTTCTCTTCTCTCTCTCTCTCTCTCTCTCTCTCTCTCTCTCTCTCTCTCTCTCTCTCTCTCTCTCTCACAGGACACTGAGTGTGAGTTCCCTATGGCTGTGTATGATGAGAACCTGCTGAGGAACCCTTTCTACCAGGCGCTAGAGAAACAGAGGCCAGACCTGTGCAGCCGCGTGGCAGAGGTGCATGGAATTGTGAGTGGGCTCTCTCTCTCTCTTTTTCTCTCTCTGTCCATTTCTCTCTGTGTCTGTATATTGATTCATTCTTTTTCTACTCTTGGTTTGAGGTCTGACTTTGGCCTAGTTGTTAATGTAGTGGGTGGAGGGGAAGAGTGTAAGCAGGTCAGACAGCAGTCCTCCCCGTCCCCATGTGATGGTTGTGGTGACTAATGCTATGAAAGAGAGGCCCTGTGTGAGGCCCGTCGCCCAGGCCCAGGGCCCTGTGTCCCAGTGTGACTCTGCTAAACTCTGCCCTTGTGGATACGGGTTTGACACAGCTGACAATCAGACAGATAAATCACAGATTCTTGAATTTCCCCTGGGGATCAATAAAGTATCTATCTGTCTATCTATCTGTCTATCTGTCTATCTATCTGTCTATCTGTCTGTCTGTCTATCTGTCTGTCTATCTATCTATCTATCTATATATATATATATATATATATATATATATATATATATATATATATATATATATATATATAATATATATATATATATATATATATATATATATAAACATCCAAAGGGATGTTTGCAGTTGGAAGTTGTTTAAAGAAAAAAAAAACATGACATTTTGTGTGTATCTTCATATTCTAGGTCCTTGCTTTTGTGATTGTATAGTTGTAAACATCTAGTCTGCGTGATGGTGACCTTCTTATCTCGTCATTTGTGTTTGTTTATTTGTCATTGATTGTTTGCTGTGGTAGATCCTGGTGCCGTGTCAGGGAAGTCTGCATGTCAGTACATACACAGCAGCCCAGTTTGAGGGGTACGTTCTACAGCCCTCAGAGCAGGGGTACCAGACCCTCGATGGGAAGGTAAGGCAGCCTCTCTTAGTTCCTCTAAGATCGGCCTTTTTGTTATTTTGTTACCTTGCTTGTCTTTTTCATAGACTGCCTAGCTGTCATCAAGTCACCGCCATCATCAACATGTTCTGTTTGTCACTTATATTGTATTGCTATTGTGATGTTCACATGGTGATTGTACCAGAAACATCTGATTACCTAATTACTAAAATTTGTCGAGTATTACCAGTATTCCAGGAACCCATTATAATTCTGTGCTTCCCCCCCCCCCTTTTCCTGCAACCTCAGGAAGTCTCCATCCAGGACAACCAGGTGACACTGGGAGCAGGATTCCAGTGCACAGCCTCTGTGTCCATCCTCTTTGAGGAGACCTTCTACAATGAGAAGGAGCAGGCCTACAGCATCTTGTGCATTGCCCGGCCCCTGGAGGCCCACCAGAGGCCAGGTAGGCCCAGCCATGCCCAGCCACGCTCCTCAGCGCGTGGGCCGGAAGGCCTGTTACAGAACCACAGGAAAGAGACATGACAAATGTTGGCACTTGTACTGTTTGTATTTGGTTTCCCAGAAATGGTATTGTTATATAGTTTGAATTCCCCATTTTATATTTTGCAAGGTAATGTGTGTGTGTGTGTGTGTGTGTTTGTCAGACACGAGTGCTGTCCAGACACAGGCACAGTACTGTTTGAAGAATGTGGAAGACGTTAAGGAGTTTCTGGGTCGCCACGCGGAGAGGCTGGACAAGTTCATTGCCAGCTTCGGCCACAGCTTCAAGGAACAGGAGAGGAAGGGACTACGCTACCACATAGTAAGAATGCAGCCGTACAAAACCATTTAATAACGATACATGATACAAACATACAACTGTTATCATATCATATGCAAGTTAGGAACAGTGAATAGCAAATTCATTTTGTTTCAGAAGACATTTTGCAGAATGGAAATAGTTTTTTGGGGGTAGGAGGGAAGACATTTATCCACGCTATCCATTATACTCACTTTTTTTTTTCTCTAAAGGGTCATTCACACCAAGAACGATAACGATAACTATAAACAAATATCGTTCTCGTTAATATGAATGACGACGTTCACACATAAACTACAACGATAACGACATGAAGAACAATATTGTTGGGGATCACTTAATGCCACATGATTTTATTAACCTGGTTTCGGTGGCATCTGTCCCCTTACCTGCAGGACTCGGTGAACGCGCTGTACACAAAATGCCTTCAGTGCTTGTTGAGGGACTCACGTCTGGTAGGTGAAGCCGTAGTACATCTTTCATTACTTGGTATAATGTCTAATGAGGTGATGATATTTGAGGAATGTTGCTGGGCAATCACATAACCGGTTCCATGTGTTCTGATTGGATGTTCACAATCATTTGATTACTGATGATTAAAGTTCTCCAGAAAGAAAATAATTCCCCTGTAGCACCTGTCAGAACAACAATACACAGCAACATTGCTCAGCAACATTGCTCAAAAAGTGGTGTTGTGCATAATCTTCATCACCACCCTCATTATCTTCATCATCATCATCTTTACTCTCCTGCTCTGAGTAAGTGTAATGGAGTTGACTGTGTGGGTTTCAGAAAGTGCTCGCCAAACAGGAGCTCCAGATGACCCTTCTGAAGCAAGCAGTGGAGGTGAGGGCCTCACAGACTCACAGAAAACATTTCTTCATTTTTAAAAGATAGGATGGCGAAGAGTGACAGCAAGTGAGTTGGTGAAGCGGGGTCATAGACTGTATATATAGTTCTATATAGTATAGTTCTATATATAGAGTCTATGAGCAGGGTGGGTTCTGGAAATGATTCACGTCTCCAAGCGCAGTTGCACCACATCTCGTCAAACTGCATTTCTTCAGTTTTAACAGCGTCTTTATGGACTCTTCACCATGTGTGTGGTACACTGGCCCAAAGACGTATACACTGCTGTAAACATGCCTGGAGGCCTGCAAATTACTGTAAAACCGAGCAAAGGTTATCACCTGGATGCTCTGACCCTGATCATGCAGTCACATGGTTTGTTTGTTTTTTATGTGGATTTAACATGGTGTCTCCCCTCCTTCTCAGATGTACATACATCATGGTATCCATGAGTTCATCTTTAATTACGTGGGAAGTCTTGAAGCAAGTCAGGTACTGACATTCACATTTACTCTCTGGCCTTTGTTTTGAGCATTTAAAATTAACTTTATGGACCATTATGGTTGTTAAGAAACAACATAACTGTAGCTTCTCTGATGGCAGTGTTCAGAGAGAATCTTGCTTTAGCAGTTTACTTTGTTGTTGTTCTTAAGTATCCCATATTAATGTATCTTGTTGTTTGTTTGTGAACAGGATGCTGCGTTTAACAAAACCACGCGAGGACTGCAGGATCTGCAGCAGAAAGATCTCGGTATCAAATCTGAGTTTAGGTGAGAGAGTGTCTCGGAAAACCAGCTCACTTCCCTTTTCCAGAGAAGTCTGTTAGCCACTGTGTGCCACAAACACTCCTCAGATTGTGTCTGCTGTGGATACCAGAGTGTAGCATGTGATGTACAAATTATTACAGTGCATGAAAATGCACTGTTCTGTTATCCAAAGTCGTCTTCTTCTTCTTCTTCTTCTTCTTCTTCTTCGAGTGCATGAAAATTACTTTTTGAGATATTAATAAAAAAACAAGCTTATTTTTCCCCATAGACTTTGCATTGGCACTATGACATCACAATGGGCTAATTAACTTGATTTGCACTTGTATCAACTTCCAGCTGCTCAACTACAGTAGGCCCCATCAAAGGGCCAGTTAAACTGATTGCACCTGTATTAACTGCTTTCTGCTCAACTCTCTCTGTGTATCTCCATTCTACAAGGATATAAGGCACATTCCATCCAACTTTCTATCCATTCATCATCTTCAAACCATTCACTCATTCACCCATTAAACTATCCCATCCATTAAACAATCTGCCTATCAACACCCATTTAACTTTCTGTCTATCAACATCCATTACACTATATACCCTGTCTCAGGCTTTAAGCATACAATCTGGCTCTCTTAAGACTACAGATCCTGTTCAACTATTTCCTCTGCCCACAACTGTTTCAAAATAAATGTCCTCACTACAATAATTCACTATTAAATAATTTAACTATTTAAACTACTCAACTAACTGTTCAGCCATTTCAGCTGTCAGTTGTTATGAACTATGACTCCTGCCAACTGTTTCCTCTGCCCACAACTGTTTCTAAATAAAAGTTTGTTTTGCATTTTATGTTAATATACAGTATGTTTTGCATTTTCATGCACTGGTAATTTCCTCGAAATTACATTTTCTAGTTTATTCATCCTGTCTGTCTCTGGAAGTCATCTGCCAAATAATTCAATTAACTATAACTCTCTTTTGTAAATCAACACTACATATGTAGTCTCTCACCCACTATTTATTTTTCCCTCATCTGTCTCTCTCACTCTCTGTCTCTCTCTCTCCCCCTCTGTCTCTCTCTCTCCCCCTCTGTCTCTCTTTCTCTTCCTCTGTCTCTCTCTCTCTCTCTCTCTCTCTCTTTCTCTCTGTCTCTCTCTCCCTCCCTCTCTCCAGTATAAATATCCCACGAGCGAAGCGTGAGCTGAGTCAGCTCAACCGCTGCACCTCCCCTCTGCACAAACTCCTCTGCCTGAGGAAGGTGGCCCTCACCATCATGCAGTCCCCCAGCCCTACAGGTGTGTGTGTGTGTGTGTGTCTGTGTCTTATTTGCCAGTCTGTCTAAATGTGTCTATCTGTCTGTATCTGTGTATGTTTGCAGGTGTTGTGTGTGTGTGTGTGTGTTGGGGGACTTTTCTTCTTGAACATTCTTTCCTTGAGTCAGTGAATTGCCATAGCACCTTTAGTTTTAAATGTGCTTTTCTACTAGGTAAAGAGTGCAGTGGCACATTGCCCAGTTCTGGGTTTGTGTGTCACAAGTCCATCAAAGGGCTCTGCTACTCACACAGCAGCCTCTTTAAAACATGCTGCAACTGAATTACCTTCAGTATACACACAGACACATACACACACACAAATAGATCCACTTAACAACTTCCTCAGTGTGTACAGCAAGGCTGTTCAGTATACTGTGGCCTTGTGTGGGTGTGATAACAAGACTGTTCTGTGCATGTTGAGCAGAGCAATTCTGTCTTAATGTCTGTTAGTCAAACAGCCAATTTACCCATTACGCCCATAACTAAAGAGACAGAGATGGCCAGTATAAGACCCTCTTGGAGATACAGCTAAGATATATACACACATACAGTACATCTACACACACACACACACACACACACACACACACACACACACAAGCACACACAGGATCTACTGTGTTCCAGAGGAAGGCATTGCTTGTGTTGTTATGTAACCTTAACAGACTCTTCCACTGAACCAGACTCTTGCCGTGTTTGTGTGCCGAGAGCTGCGTCTTATGCAAATGGAGTAACTGGTGTCCATCTCCTGCTGGTTATTTTCCACTGCAGTAAGCCTAGATGCCATCTGTGCAGATGATCTGCTCTCGGTCATCCTCTACCTGCTGGTGAAGACAGAAATCCCAAACTGGTGAGCTCTTGCCCCATCACATGATTGTCATGTAGAACTGTGTGTGTGTGTGTGTGTGTGTGTGTGTGTGTGTGTGTGTGTGTGTGTGTGTGTGTGTGTGTGTGTGCGCGCGCGTGTGTGTGTGTGTGTGCGTGTGCACACGCTTGATAGCAGTGGGAGAAGAGTGCTGATGAACAATTACTCAATTGTTATAACAGACAGCAGTCAAAGTAACAAAGGATCTCTTTGTTTTTAACTAAAGATCTCTGTAAGACCCAACACAGTCAGAGTGATGACTGTGGTGTTGCAGTTTAGAACTCTGTTATCAGAAGTCATTGATAAACCGTCATTTCTACATTTGTTCTCATTTGTAGCCTGTCCTGAATCCCACCTGTTTTCTAACAGTGCTATATTATTATCTTCTCTCAGGATGGCCAATCTGAGCTACATCAAGAACTTCCACTTCTGTAACTCCACTAAGGATGACCTGAGCTACTGCCTGACGTCGTTTGAGGCGGCCGTGGAGTACATCAGCCAGGGCCACCTCAGCCAGGGCCTCACGGTGAGCACAGGGATAGGGGCCCAGAGAGATGGAGAGGACTAGGGGTCAAAGGGAAAGAGAAGCTCTGTTTTATGGCCAGTGCAATGTGATTAGTTGATAAGGTAGTGCAGATATTGACTGAGAAAAATCTTCATCAGCAGAATAATTTGGTAAAAAAAATGATTAACCCAAGTCATAAATGTATATAATGATATCTACCTTTGGTACATAAATGTATATAATGATATCTACCTTTGGTACATAAATGTATATAATGATATCTACCTTTGGTACATAAATGTATATAATGATATCTACCTTTGGTACATAAATGTATATAATGATATCTGCTTTTGGTACATAAATGTATATTATGATATCTGCCTTTGGTACATAAATGTATATAATGATATCTACCTTTGGTACATAAATGTATATTATAATATCTGTTTTTCAGGGCCCTGGGGATCTCAATAACAAGCTGTTCATCAGGCAGAAGATGAATCTGCTCTCCCAGAATGCTGCTACATCCATAGACTATCTGTTTGAGGTGAGCTTCCTGTTTCTACCCTCATGTCTCAAAACTGTCCCCGGACCCATAGACAGCGGTCAACACAGCCGCATAGGGATTTCTAGGGTAAGCTACTCAGCACATTTGATGTAGTCATCCATTTACAGTTGGATTTAAGGCTGTAAGTCTAACAAATGGGTCTGGACTTGTAATCATATCAATCACATCAGTCAAGTGTGTGAAGAGACATGCAGCATGTAAGGGCCCATTCACACCAAGAACGATAACTATAAACAAATATCGTTCTCGTTAATATGAATGACGACGTTCACACATAAACTATAACGATAACGACATGAAGACCGATATCGTTCGGGATCACTTTCAGAGCGATTTTGAGAACGATAAAAAGCTAATAGCCAATCAGAACACATTAAATTTTAGCCGTCACATTCATTAAGACAAGGAAACACTTTGTTTATCGTTGTTCAGTGTGAACGTTTTTATCGTTATGATTATGGTTATGGTTATAGTTATCGTTATCGTTATCGTTCTTGGTGTGAATAGGCCTTAAGGCCTGCTTGTTTTAGAAATGTCAGCATATCTGTCCTTCAACAGCACCCTCAAACTTACAAGGTTGGCGATGTGTGTGTGTGTGTGTGTGTGTGTGTGTGTGTGTGTTGGCCGTGTGTGTGCAGCACGTTGCCAGTGGCAACGAGGTGGAGGTGCAGCGTCTGCTGAGCGAGAGCGAGAGGGAGGAGGATGGGGTCAAGATGTGCCACCCGCTCTGCTCCTGTGACAGCTGCGAGCTCCGCCTGTCAGGGTGAGTACACCGCCGGCGCACCTCGCATCGGATTCTGCTCACTGCGTGACCATACGTATTCACTAGGCTGATGTAACTACAGCGTATCACATAACCAGCGGAGTTATGCCCACTGAAGCTTGAGGGGCATGTGGCTACCCAGACTTTGGTTGCATTTTTAAATAATCCCCCTTTGAATAGGAGAAAGTTAAGATTCATGCTATTATTACATTGATAAAGTTATTCCCTGTTTGCTTCTCATTCTGTAGGAGACTGAATGACCCCTCCGTTATCACCCCTTTCTCCCGAGATGACCGGGGCTACACTCCTCTTCATGTTGCTGCTTTCTGCGGTGAGGGCCTGTGTGTGTGTGTGTGTGTGTGTGTGTGTGTGTGTGTGTGTGTGTGTGTGTGTGTGTGTCTTTGGAATTGATCTAGCAGTATTACAGTTCTGGAGTAAATCGTCTATAAGAGTGATGAAATGTTAACTCAGGCATCTTCTGAATGATTGGGTGATTGATTAGTCATGCCTAATGCATCCTCGCTGTCTGCAGGTCAGTCTTCACTGATTGATCTGCTAGTGTCCAAGGGGGCGGTGGTCAACGCCACGGACTACCATGCCCTCACCCCCCTGCACCTCTCCTGCCAAAAGGGCTACCAGGGAGTTACGGTGAGCAACGTCACTTACCTGCTTCATCGTGTAACATACACACACACTGCAGTTCAGCAGCAACTCAATATGACAAGGCATTTTCTTTTACTGGTTCATGATTTTAATTGATGGGTTAATGATTTATGATGGGTGGACTGTTATTTCTCTTTGTGTTGCTCAATCTTTTTGCTTCTTCTTCCTCTTCTTCC
Source organism: Alosa sapidissima (assembly GCF_018492685.1). Classification (NCBI taxonomy): domain Eukaryota; kingdom Metazoa; phylum Chordata; class Actinopteri; order Clupeiformes; family Clupeidae; genus Alosa; species Alosa sapidissima. The sequence goes on from NC_055967.1 coordinate 34,362,597, forward strand.
TCTTCTTCTTCCTGTATTTCCCTGCTGTCCTCTCACTCATCTGGTGCCTCCTCTCTCTCTCTCTCTCTTTCTTTCTTTCTTTCTTTCTTTCTCTCTTTCTTTCTTTCTTTCTTTCTTTCTTTCTTTCTTTCTTTCTCTCTCTTTCTTTCTTTCTTTCTTTCTTTCTTTCTCTCTTTCTTTCTTTCTTTCTTTCTTTTTCCAGCTGCTGCTTTTGCACTATAAGGCCAACACAGACGCTCAGGACAACAATGGGAATACCCCGCTACACCTGGCCTGCATGCACGGCCACGAGGATGTGAGTCTCGCTTTCAATTCTGCACTTCTGTTTTTATTTAGTATGGTTCCTCTCCACAGCTGTGTCATGATCTGTGACAGGTGTGTCATGAAGTGGCATCAAAGGAGTGGTGTGATTTCACTGTTGTTCCCTGTATTTATCTTTTTATAATATGCATCAAATGAGCTGGCTGAGCTAGCTCTGTCTGCAATCACTTTTAGTTCAGTGGAGTGCAGTTACTTTTGGACTGTGACATAGTTTAGTTTTGAAACTTAACCTTGCATTTGACATTTTTGTGTGTGTGTGTGAGACTGTTGCGTTGATATTCTTCTGCCGTGTCTGTATGACAGTGTGTGAAGGCGCTGGTGTACTACGACTTGCACAACTGCCGCCTCAACATCCAGAACGACAAAAGGGACACGGCGCTGCACATTGCGGCGCGCTGGGGCTACGAGGGCATCATCGAGGTGCTGCTGGAGAACGGAGCCTCCACCGCCATCCAGAACAAGGCCAAGGACACGCCGCTCCAGTGTGCCCTCAACTCCAAGGTCAGCCCATGGAGCCCCCTCTTCCTCCCAAAAACTTAATGTTGACCCTTCAGTTATCTGAAGGGAAATGTTTGGAGTGAGGTACATTGTACTAATGTATTGATCCTTGTTACCCCAGATCCTGGCCCTGTTGGAACACACACATAATAGCAACCAGAGGAAGGATGGCAGCATGGAGGTGTGTGTGAGAGAGAGAGAGAGAGAGAGAGAGAGAGAGAGAGAGAGAGATGTTTACTGTTCACCTCTGTTTATCAACTGCTTTCCTCTTATGTGGCTTTCTTCTTTCCATCGTTTACATATACAGTAGGCTTTCATTTTGTTGTTTCATTAGCTTGTTGTTTTGTATATTTTTAAAACTGCTCTAATTCTAATTCTCCACTAACACTAACCTGAAAATGAGGTTTTGATGTGGTCAGGCTTCATCGACCAGTCAGGATGCTTCCAGAATCACAATTACTTTGCTTGTGCAGAGGGTAGATTTTCATAATAGCACATCCTTGTTGAAGTTAACAAGTAGGCTAATGCTTATGCCATATACATCACCTCTAATTGCAGTGTAATGTGCACTGCTCTCTCTCTCTCTCTCTTTTTTTTTTATCCTTCTCTCCCTCGCTCTCTCTCTCCCTCTCTCTCTCTCTCTTTCTTATCCTTCTCTCTCTCTCTTTCTCTCCCCCAGTCCCCCAGTCGCTCTCCTCAGCCATCTGACTGCAGTAGCCGGCGCTCATCCATCTCCAGCTCCTCGTCTCTGAGTTTGGAGCCCCGCCCAGAGCCGGACCGCACGCGTGACCGAGAGGTGAGGAAGACCGCCAAGACCTCTCCCTGACAGCGTCCGTCTCTCTTAGCTTAGAACAGTGTGGTCTTGGCTTTGTATTAATTTCTGAGAGTTTCTGTATGTCATAAAAGGGCTCGCACATTGTGGTTCTCTCTCACTTTTGTGAACATTTTGTCATTAACTCCTTTTTGTTCTCTTTTTCCATGTTTTGGTATGGCTGTAACACTAGTGTTGTCATACATTTGAGTGTTGTCATGCACTTGAGGGCAGCTCCAGCTCCTTTTCTCATATGGTAACTCATTTTGATTGGCAGGTGGAGAAACTGCTGAGAGCTGTTGCAGACGGGGATGTGGAGATGGTGAGTATTTTAGTAAGACATTTTGGCCTTAACGATGATTGCCATATATGTTTATTACACGGCTCTTCAGAGTGCTGCAGAATGCTCCATTCACTTAAATGGGCCTTCCCAACGTTCGGTGGTCTGCTAATTCTCATTAACAGACCGTTGCTAAGTATAACAGACCGCTGTCAAGGAAAATGGGCTTTGTGCTTCTAATTTACATCTTTCATATTACTGCGCAAGGACTGGAACTTCATTCAAAAGTGAAAGCAGACGGTTGATCAGCTGTGTTCTAAAGAATGTTTGATTCAAGTTCAGCGTGTGTTGCGAACTATTTGTTTCTCACCAAAAGCCACGATGCAACGGTAACAAATAGGTTATAGCCTAGGCTATGTGGGCTAAAGAGTCATATCGTGGGGAGTTTATTGTTTCGTTTTGGCAAGTAGCCGTGTAAGTAAGGGATGATGTATAGAACGCCTGTCATTATCGGGAAATAGGTCCCTTCAGGGTGGAACAAGAAACAAGTCCGGTTCGCCCTATCGGGACCTATTTCCCGATAATGACCAGCGTTCTATACATTATCCCTTACGTATGCTATATTCATCCATTTACTCTTTTGGTGTGGTCTATGAACATGTTAAAGATGGAAATGCTGCAGAAAGAAGAAGGAGAGGTTTATGTCCAACATCTGTGGAATGCCATGTTCAAGGTGTTTGTGAAACCATGCTGCTTGTGTGTGCCTTAGAGAAGGACGGCCAGGCCCCTGCTCCGGCGGGCTGGTGCCCCAGGCCTTATTTACTGTCTTGGGGTCAATCTTGGCTGGATTCCACAGATGTCGGTCGTTAGGGGATACAACCATATAGATATTGTTAACTTCTTGAGTAACCAGGTCGTAAAATGGTTTGTGTACCATTAATGGAGATGTCATGTCTTGTCTGTCTTGTCAAGAGGGTATAAGAAGTGTGTCCTTGCTTGTAACATCAGACTGCGTCTGTTAGCTACACGACGTAAGTCTCCGGATTCTGTGATTAAAGCTCTCTGAGACTTCTGACTCAACTCCTGACTGGCTGAGACTTCATTTCTCTGATCCCTAGACAAATTTCTGCTCCTACAGTATTTACCCAGAATCCTCTTTTCCTCAACTCTGGTGTTTTTTTGTTGCCAAACCAAATGTATTACCATTACAGGTGAAACCGTTTGTGTGTGCGGATGTGCATGTGTGTGTGTGTGTGTTTCAGGTGCGCTACCTGCTGGAGTGGCTGGATGAGGAGCCAGAGGAAGACGAGCTGGCCGTGGCACCAGTCCAGACAGAGCTGTGCCACCCTTTGTGCCAATGCCCGCAGTGTGAACCCACACAGAAGGTACCTCCCAAAAGCATTACTCACACACACACACAGATGCTCATACATACTCACATGTTTGCAAACACTTATTTAATCATGGCATATGGTGGTGTTGTACACAGCCGTTTTAAACACACAGAGAGAAACTCACAAATGTTTCAGATCAGTAGGTAAACATACTTATCTAGGTCACTTTGTCATTTTTCATATGTATATAAACATCCTAATCATTGCTAGAAAAAACATATCAAAATTTCAAGGTCGGTCGGTTATATATTTTTGTGCATTTGTTTATACCTGTTGATTAATCTATGTGTGTGTGCGTATTGGGCTCAGTGGGCCAGTGGTTTTTGTGATGTGTGCAGTAAGTGGTTAGCCTGCAGAGCAGTGGCATGGGTGTGTATATGTTTGCTTATCTTTATGAACATGTAGGGGTAGGAGTCTAAGGGCCCTACTCTACACCCTGCGCATCGAGGTGCCACCAGGCGCCAATGCTATGTGAACTGTGTGTACTCACAGGCGTATCGATGAAAAAACCGAGGTGTGGTCAGGCACATAAATGGCTATTTATTGTCATTCATTTATTTTACATGTCTTACAACATATATACATGCATTCACAGTCGAGTGAAATCAGATATAAGCATACAAAGACGCTTAGAACTCACGTTAAGCCGATGGTAGCACACTGAATGCAAATGCGCGATTTGATGCAGGCAAACGTATTGACTGTTAGGCTACTAACGAAGGTTTTATAGCAATATTATAAATGTGGCGACAGAATAGCCTAGAACTTGGGTAAGCCTTGCGTTTAGTAGCCTAATTGCGGTGATAGCCAAAACTAATGTGAATCACGGACTATCCTACAACCAAAGAAAGTAAAGGTGATTAGTAGGCCTACCTGCGTTAGCCAAATAAAGGATGGGACTGCACCCTTCACAAACCGTAAAATAAAGTTTATTAGTTTTACAGTTGACTACAGTTGACAGTTCACCATCAGTCCACACAAACAATTCTGGTTTCCTTGCACTAGCCATTTCGTCGAAGCCTATTCTGTCTGTTTGTAAAGCGCAAGTTTTGGTCAATTTCTGTAAAGAAACAGTGCCACCTATAGGCCTGGGGTATGAAGTAACGTGTTGAGTCGTGTTGAGATGGATCCGTTTGGACGCAAATATTCTTGATACGGTTCCAGGGAAGACGGAGGAAAAAAAGATTGGTTTGGTACGTGTGGACTAGGCCTTAGATACCACTGAAAATGATAACGCCACTGACCAAAAAAACCCTGGTCTAAAGTCAAATGTGCCGTATTTCACTGTTGTTTTGAGGGCGCTCTGTCACTGCCTAGTGGCGAGACCTTAGAAACGAGTCTCTGGCAACACAATGCAAAGACTGTGCTGGTGTGCTTGGATGAAAGTCCTTCTGATTCACTCCTTGCTTTTAAATGGAATAGCTGGTGTCACTGTCATTGGTTTAATGAATGTTACGCCCAAAACATACCCGTGATTAGTTAAGAAACATAAGAACCACCCTTTTGAACCATGCACCTGGCGTCTGATTACTTTTTCAAAGTCAAACTAGCAAAAGTGGACTGGATACGCCTTAAATCGCTTTAACCATACGTTTCAGACCATGTGTTATGAGATCAAAATAAGGCTTTAAGAGTGCTTTTCTGTGGCTCTGGGTGGGACTCGTACATTTCTGTGTGGACACATACTCATGTGTGACGAGCTTGTGTGTGGGTATTGTTTTGTAAATGTGTGTGTGTGTGTGCTTGTGTGTGTGTATGTGTATGTGTGTGTGTGCGCGTGCGTGTGTGTGTGTGTGTGTGTGCGCGTGTGTGTGTCTATGTGCGTCTGTGTCTGCGTGTGTGTTTGCCTGTGTGTGCTTGTGTGTGTGTGCGTGTGCGTGTGCGTGTGCGTGTGCGTGTGCGTGTGTGTGCGTGCGCGTGTGCGTGTGTGTGTGTGTGTGTGTGTGTGTGTGTGTGTGTGTGTGTGTGTGTGTGTGTGTGCGTGCGTGTGCGTGTGCTTGTGCGTGCACACACAGAAGCTAGTGAGTCTGCAGAGCAGTGGCGTGGGTGTGAACAGCAGCAGCGCGGACGGCTTCACGCCGCTGCACGTTGCCGCGCTGCATGGGCGCGGTGCCCTGGTCTCCCTGCTCACCCGCCATGGTGCCAACATCAACGCCCGCAACAGCCAGGGAGCCACGCCGCTTCACCTGGCCTGCCAGAACAGCCATGCACAGGTGAGGCATGGCCAGAAGAGTCAAAGAACAGTCCCTTATTTTACTTTCTTAGAACTTGAATGAATGTTTGTTACATTGTTTTCATTGCTGATCGTCTGATGAACTCCTCTCAGAACTCTTTCAAGAAAAGGTGCTAGGTTATCCTCTTAGAAGTCTGGTACAAAGGGTTCTTTGTCTCCAGTGTTTTTGAAAACTCAGTGAGGTCTATATCGTTACTGCACTTTAATAAATAGATTGTAGTTATGTGGAGCTATTGTGTGCAGTCTGTACACTGGTCCAATCGACTCAGTCAGCAGTGCTCTAATAACTTTAGTGTGGTGTGTTGCCAAACTATTCCAACCAGTGAGGTCAGTGTAACTGGTCCAAAAAGTGTGGAGAGCTGTCTGTTTATAGTACGACAATAACTTGACAATGTTTAGTCAGCTCAGCGCTCTCTTCTATTTCATGTGGGTAATGACCTACAATCAACTCCCTGCCAAAAAGAGATGACATATTTTCAGGGCTTTTAAGCAAGAGGATTTACAGCAGAGATTACGTCAACACTCTCTCCCTCTCAGACTCTCTAAAACTAACAAACACATACACAAAAACACACACACACACACACACTGTATTTACTGTAGCATTCAGCTTGAAATAATTATGGTACCTACCTTGTGTCAGAGGTGTGTGTGTGAGTGTGTTTTTGGACAATCAATTTTCAATCGCATGTTTGTAAACACAGTAAAATCCCATTCGGTCCTGTGATGTGGTTTTAGGTTATAGCCTCTCTCCTGGAGTGTAACGCCAAGGTGAACAAGAAGGACCAGTATGGGAACACGGCCCTGATCCACGCGTGCCTTAAGGGACACTTGGACACAGCCACAAACCTGCTGAAGGTAAGGGACACTTGGACACAGCCACAAACCTGCTGAAGGTAAGGGACACTTGGACACAGCCACAAACCTGCTGAAGGTAAGGGACACTTGGACACAGCCACAAACCTGCTGAAGGTGAGGGGAAGGTGACAGCCACAGTGACTGTACTATAGCAGAGTGGTGGAGCAGGGGTAGCATTGCCACCTGACAAATGATCGGCCCCGGCTTGATTTCCAAACCCAGCATTGCGAGTCCCTTTCGTTTTGGATAAGAGCATCTGCTAAATCCCGCTCACTTCACTTTACCTTTAATGTGATTCAGATCGTATACTATTACATGTTCTTACCCATTCACTCCAATGGGACCAGATTATGAGAGCGTGTAAAACAGAATTTCTGAAAATTTCTTCAGTAATTAAAAAATGGTAATTAAAAAAAAAAACTTGAATTTCCCCTTGGGGATCAATAAAGTATCTATCTATCTATATATCTATCTATCTATCTATCTATCTAATAAATAAATAAAAGAATCCTCACCTCTTCAGAAGTCAAACCTGATGTCGTAGATGGTGTCAGTGTGATCACAAAGGATGGAATGTTTAACTGAACAAAATATACCAGAGAAAGAGAAGGGTAGCTTGTAGGGTAGCTTGTCTGCAGGCACATATGAACATATGTTTGTATTAGCCAGTGTGCCCATGTCGCCTTTGCACCCTCCAGAGCTGTGCGTCCGTCAACCTGGTGAATAACCATGGCAACACGGCCCTGCACGAGGCGGTGCGCGGGGGTCACCAGAGCCTGGTGGAGCTGCTCCTGCAGGAGGGGGCGTGGGTGCACCTGAGGAACAAGAGGCAGAGGACCCCGCTGGACTGCGCTCAGGAGATCGGGGGCAAGGTCAGCACAGGACATGACGGTCAACACACAACCATAAGACAGATTCTGCAACACTCAACACACAACCATAAGACAGATTCTGCAACACTCAACAGAATTAGTCAGGCATGTTTATGACACGGTTCTTTTAGTGCTTTTTTTTAGTTCTTTTTTTTAGTTCTTTTAGTGCAGTTTTATGGAAGAACCATGTCATAAACATACATGTCTTTTCAGATGTCCTGCCATTAGTCATAATGATAGTGTATCGTATGTCCAGTTATGTTTCGTAGTTCCTGACCGCCAGGGCAGTCTCTTTGTAGTGGATATATATATCTCTGTTGCGCCAGCCACAGACCGAGAGTTGTATACCAAAAACGTCACTCCGTGACCCGGCGTGTGACGTCACCGAGATTATATCAGCTTTTGTCACACGCCAGCCTTCCTCTTATCTCTTCTCGCCACTTATCAGACGATTGTTGTTCTACGCAGCCCGGTGACTTCGTCGGGGCTACGGAGCTTTCTTCGTCCTCCACGGGCTGTTCAGACTACATTTCGGATAATAAGTTGGATTGACGATTGTACTGACGACCTACATGTTTTTAACCTGGAGCTTGCTCGGTTAAACGAACACTTTTTCGGCATAAAACAACGCAGCCTCACCTTGAGCCACGCTCGGTGACTGGCTAGCCTCAGTCTGTCAAACACTAACACGGTAACCGCTTGTCCCAGTCAAACACAAGCACAGCAGCCTTGCCTTGAGCCCCGCTCGGTAACCGGGTAGCTCACATCAAAACACTAGCATTCCGCCTCGCCTTGAGCCCTGCTCGGTAGGCTAGCTAGTAGCTAACTCTCCATTCCATAAGTAACATTGCCTTGAGCGTAGCTCGGTAAGTTAGAGACATCCTGTCGACTGTAAGATTTTTAATTAGCAGTGTTTTGGTAAGTATTGAAGGTTTACAGCGATCGGTATAGCTTAACAGTAGCTGAAGGAATATTCCTTAGATTAACGTGGACTTCATTGCGCGGTTCTCACCACTGCATTAGCGTTACCTGTACTTATCAGCCTTGAGCACAACGTCAATTTGGCGCTTTGTATTGCGACCATGTTTGAATCAGTACAGTGTACCCAGTGTCCCACTACACTGGAACCTTATGATGGCCATGATCTCTGCCCATCCTGTCTTGGGCTAGGCCACCTCCGTGAAGCTCTCATTAACCTGTGCATGAATTGTGCAATTATGTCGGTTGCACAGAGGCAGGCTAGGCTGGCAGGCTTGAGCGCAGAATGTGAAGCAACACTGCCTGCTGCCCTTGATAGAAAGACTGCTAAGCGCCACTCTGCGGAAACCCCCACTGTGGCTTATAAAAAAGAAAAAGTCCACATCTGGCTTGGCCCAGCAGGTGGAATCTCTTTCATCTGATATGGAGCAAATAAAATCTATGTTAATGTCACTGACTAAAGGCGCAGCCCCTTTTGACACCTCACCTGACATGCCTGAACATTCCCCATCTGAAGCAGATGATGATTATGATATCCTATCTACAGCTGCATCAAATGCTGTGTTTCAACATAGCGCTGCATGCACTGAGAATTCAGCACTCTCTGTGCAATTGGCGCCCCCAGCTGGTATGGAGCCTGCCACACGGTCCCAAGACCTTAGTGATGACTCTCTAACGTCTGCAAACATTGGGGGTGGCCCCATAGCCTCCCTGCAGTCTCAGAGCACTATGAAGCTGGCTTTAGCCAGATTGGCCCTGGACACACCGCCTGCTCAGACAGCGGAACCCAGCGCCAGCAACACGGGTAGGACGGCTATCCAACTCTTTGGCACATCTTCTGCTGGCCTTACGAGCGTCACTGCCAGGCACTAATGCCGATGCCGCCCCAGATGAATTACTGAACACTGCGCTTCAGACAATGGGCCACATAGCCCAGGACATGGGAAGACTCGTAGCTACCTTGGTGCGTGGCCTCCGCCAAGTCTGGCTAGCACAAACCCCCCTGCCCCCAGCAGCACCCTGGTACCTCGTTCGGCCCCCAGGAGCGCAGAGCGAGACCACCTGCTCAGGCGCAACGTAGACGCCCTGCGCAGGTCCCCGCTTTTGATGCTAGGCCAAGAAAAGCTCAGCGCTGACGGGCCCCGGCCGGTGACCTGACGGGCTTTTGTCAGTCCAGCAGCTGTCATACTGGAAAAAGTCCGCAAAAGACCTATGGGTCGTGCGTACAATGACAGAAGGGTACAGGCTGCAGTACAGGCTGCCGTCGCCAGCCACCCCTCAGTTCACAGCCCAGGGTCACCCAAGGCGTGCATTAGTCCTCTCCAAAAAGATTTCCTCCCTCTTGGACATTGACGCAATAGAAGTTGTTCACCCTCATGTTCACGAAGAGGGCTTTTATTCAATTTATTTCATAGTTCCAAAGAAAGATGGTGGCCAGAGACCAATCCTGGACCTCCGGAGGTTGAATATGTTCTTAAAAGTTCTTCCCTTTCGCATATGGCGTACTGCAGGCGTTCTCTGCAGCGTTGGCAAAGGAGAGTGGTTCACACTAGTAGACCTAAAGGATGCGTATTTTCATATCCCGATCGCACCAGAGCACAGAACATTTCTTCGCTTTGCATTCCAGGGGGCTATCTACCAATTCAAGGTCCTCCCATTTGGGCTCTCCCTAGCCCCCCGAATATTCACCAGATGCATGCAGGCAGCCCTGTCACCCCTCATGATCCAGGGCCTCAAAATCCTACCTTACCTCGACGACTGGCTCGTGTGCGCCCCCACCAGGGGGCAGGCAGTCATGGACACACGCACACTGCTCACTCACATCCAGGCATTGGGCCTCACTGTGAACGGGGAAAAGAGCAACTTGACGCCGACACAGTCGGTGAAGTTCATTGGGATGGGGTTGGATTCCCGCACGATGATGGCCTACCTACCCCAAGACCGAGTTCAAGCGATCCTTGCTTTCGTCGGGCGCTTGAGATTGGGAACACAGGTACCTTACCTGACATTACTGCAGCTTCAGGGCCTGCTGACAGCCGCAGCACAGGTAATTGCACTAGGGAAGCTGCATGTCAGACCTCTTCAGATGTGGCTAAGGGATCTGGGGCTGCACCCTGTACGCCACAGACGCACACCGGTACGTATATCACAAGAATGCTTGACAGCTCTACAGAAATGGCAGTCGATGGATTTTCTTTCGTCAGGAGTAGCCATGGGACAGCTTCCATCACGCAGGGAAGTATTAACAACCGATGCATCCAAAACTGGGTGGGGCACAGTCTGGCGCCCCAGGGGAGTGCGGGGCATGTGGTCATCGCCCGTGGCACAAGAGCACATCAACATGCTCAAATTGCGAGCAGTCCGACTGGCATTGGAACATTTTCTCCCAGTGCTGAAGGGCAGGCACGTGCTAGTCCGCTCCGACAACCTGTCCACTGTGTTCCATGTGAACCACTACGGAGGCACCAGGTAACGAGATCTCCTGAAACTAGCACAGGAATTGTGGTCGTGGGCTTACCCCAGGTTCCTTTCACTAAGAGCGATACACCTGGCGGGTGTGAACAACAGTGTAGCGGACGCACAGGTCCTGCTGTGCCCTGTTAGGGCGCTGAGATATTATGTTACTGCTACTGCTGAGATTCGCCGCTCAGACCAGTTGTTTGTTTGTTTTTCTGAGGCCAAACGAGGAATGCCACTCTCCAAACAGAGGCTCTCGCACTGGTTCATTGAGGTGATAGTCGGCCTACAAGCATGTTAACCGTAGACTGCCGGCACCTGTAAAAGGGCATTCGGTCAGGGGCGTGGCAGCTTCGTGGGCAGCCCTCAAGGAGATCCCTCTGTCTGACATTTGTGCGGCCGCAACATGGTCGTCCCCATGTACATTTAGCCGCTTCTACAATGTTAATGTGGCATCTACCCCCTGCCTAGCTTCAGCAGTGCTGTCTCCAGCAGATTTGGGTTCCATCTGAGTCACTCCTCGTGACATTGTGATATTCTTCATCCACTACAAAGAGACTGCCCTGGCGGTCAGGAACTACGAAACTTAACGCTAGTTATGAATGTAACTGTGGTTATGTGAGTAGTGGATGACCGCCAGGGTTTCTGGTCACTCGGAGTATGCGAGAAGAGACCAGTTACCTGAGGAAGGCTGGCGTGTGACAAAAGCTGATATAAACTCGGTGACGTCACACGCCGGGTCACGGAGTGACGTTTTTGGTATACAGCTCTCAGTCTGTGGCTGGCGCAACAGAGATATATCCACTACAAAGAGACTGCCCTGGCGGTCATCCACTACTCACATAACCACAGTTACATTCGTAACTAGCGTTATTTATATATCCATAACTTAGGTAACTTAGTTGGGAATGGTCATGCTGACTCTGATTACATGTCGTGAAAATTCAAATCACACCTCAATAATCAGCAAGTTGCATATTCATCGCAGCAAATGTCATGTGAGTTTTCTTGAACACTATGACATTACAGTTGACATACCACGGATGCATACTGTAATTGGTATAAGTATAAGTGTATATATACTCTTTTGATCCTGTGAGGGAAATTTGGTCTTTGCATTTATCCCAATCCGTGAATTAGTGAAACACACTCAGCACACAGTGTACACACAGTGAGGTGAAGCACACACTAATCCCGGCGCAGTGAGCTGCCTGCAACAACAGCGGCGCTCGGGGAGCAGTGAGGGGTTAGGTGCCTTGCTCAAGGGCACTTCAGTCGTGCCTACTGGTCGGGATCTGAACCGGCAACCCTCCGGTTACAAATCCGAAGCGCTAACCAGTAGGCCACGGCTGCCCATAGTTTGTGTGAAATGAATATCCATTATACTGTATGTTCATGGCATGGTTACACTAGTAACAGACTTCCATGACTATCTGGCATTAATCTGAGCCTCTACTTAAACTAACTTAACTTAATAGATACTAATAGCAATACTGTGACTCTTCTCGTTATCACAGAGCACAGAGATCCTGAAGATGTTGCAGAGAGCTTCAGGCCATGCCCCTGAAGCTGCAGACCCAGGAAAACTGCCCAAAGGAACTTTGGGTAAGGATTACATCACACTGTTAAAGGCCATTACCTCATTATTGTATGTGAAAGAATCATAGTTGTAGAGAAAGTAGTTATAAGCAGTTTCACAGAAAATGAGTAGAATTTGAGACATATGTTTTTGGATTATGGATACATTATTCAGTGTTCCTCTCTTTTATATGATGTAGCGCAATCATTGGTGCACAGACTGAAACAGCAAGAAGATGCAAACAACAGGAGGCAAGACCTGCTTCAGTCTTTACACAGGTACCTGCACTACACACGCACAGAGGCATAAAGCTTAAGGGACTCAGTAGCACCCTCTAGTGTTAAATTTATAGACACTATAAAGTCACTGTATCAGAGCATACAGTACTTCTCAGAAATGTAATATTAGATAAGTCGTGTGCATGCATGTTGTGCATGTGGTCTACATGCTTGATCACCCTCAAGCGCACTGTGGATTTTTTTTAATTTAATTTATATAGTATATTTAGTATTTAGTTTTGTTAGTTTTTCTTATCTTGTACTGTCTCTATTGTACAGTGGAGTTTTGTTATATGTTTATATTTATACTTATATTTACCATTTCTGCTGTAAGTGCATGTTGTGTGTGATGTCTGTATGCTACTGAGACCCTTGAACCCTCTTGGGGATCAATAAAGTATCTATCTATCTATCTACATCAGTGTGATCTGTGCTCTGTGGTTCTGCTGCAGGACTCCAAAGGCTGTATCCCTAGACCGGACCAGATCCATAATCAACTCCCCTCTTTTAAACAGGGTACTCTCCTCTCACACATCCTGATACATGCAAAGCATTGACTTCAGTGGATGATATATATATATATATATTGCTCAAAGAAATTAAGGGAACAGGGAATTTGCTTTTTGCTTGTGCAAATGTACAATGTATTTTAAGTTGTTTTATATTAAAGGAGAATTACGGCGATTTTTCACATAGATCTCTGTTTCTCAGTCACCGAGTACTAGCTAGCTTGACTTGCTGCAGCCAACGGTTAGAGCAATCAGACAGCTAGAGTGCTACACTCCTTAAAATCCTTGAAATCATGCCCCCAGAGTGTAGCACTGTAGCTGCCTGGCGGCTCTTGCTGTTGGTTGCAGCAACCTGAGCTAGGCAGCACCGATTATTTTCAGGGGAGGGGGGGTTAGTACCCGGTGACTTAAAACAGAGATCTATGCGAAAGATTGCCAGAGTTTCCCCTTAAATAACATAGTCCATGATTTTATTGGCTGTTGAGCTGAAATACCATGCCTTTTGAAAAAGCGCATATCCACTTGCTGTACTAAATCCCCAAACATTCTCCCAGGCAGACAAGAGGAAACTGCAGAGGGGAGAGACAGTGGAGACCAGCACCCCAACGGCCACGGGTGCTGGGGGCCTCGCTGACTGCAGTCAGTCCTCCACTCCCCCACCGGACAATGGTACCAGCAGGAGCAGCCTGACCCGCTGCCACACCATCCACCAGGACCTCTCCAAGGACCCCTCTCTGCCTGACCACCCAAGCCCCACTCCTACCGACCTCTCTGAAGCATCACCTGACCAGTCACATGAGGCCCTACCCGACCTACCACCGGTCAACGGGGACACGAGGGAGGCCCTACCCGACCTACCACCGGTCAACGGGGACACGAGGGAGGCCCTACCCGACCTACCACCGGTCAACGGGGACACGAGGGAGGCCCTGGATGAGGAGGAAGAGGAGGACCTGCAGCACAGGACCAATGGGTCCCCAGAGACAGAAGCAACGTTAAAGGAGATGGATGACCTTTGACTTCTAAATGACTGGGAAAACCTTTTGAGCCCTCTGCCCCCACTTGGTCCTTCCTGAGCTCTGGTCTGAGACCTGATGTCAGAGGACCACCCCTGGTTGAGGCATTGTAGGGAGCGGTGTATGAAGGTCACCTGATGCAGTAGGACGCCACAATGGCCCAGCACGAGTACTAGTCTTGGCTTAAGTGATTAACGCTGAGCACCTAAGGGATTTCCATACTAAGTAATAGGCAAGAGGATGGCATATTTGAGAGAGAGAGAGAGTTGATAAGAGTTGATAGAGACTTGATAGAGGGCTTCACTTTGAGCACTTTTGAGTTCCAACTGTTTTATCATTTATCATATCACCACAAGTTGAAAAGGGAAATGTTCTTGGAATTAGTATTTGTGTCTTTATTTTTGATAACAAAACTTGTAAACTCCAAGGACAGACCTGACTATAGTATCATTCTAGGAGCTGGAATACTTGATTGGTCTTACCGTGTAATTTGCACATGCATCTGAATATTTCTTATTAGTTGATTTAAATTTAAAAACCTTTTCTTGCTATTAGTTTTCTTTTTAACACTTTGGTTCAGTTGAGAACCCTCAGAAGTTCTTTGGTCATAATGTTTCTAGAAGTAAACTGCTATGCATTTTCTTCCCAGTGATTAGAATGTAGTCCTTGTCTTCGCATTCATTTTAAAATGTAATTTATTTCTGTGTCAGCATTTTGTCTACTGTTATAAATGCAACAGTTTTGTTCCTGTTGTGCATCAAGAGCTTCCAAGACAGCAATGTCCCAGTGCACATCTACTCCTAGTGACACGGCTACGAAGTGCTTTGTTCCTCGAGAAAGGCCATTTTAACACCAAATTGGAAGCAGTAGAGCAGTAGAACCAAGTAAAATAAATAATCCCAGTATTGCAAGCTTGCATTGCATGCAAGTAAATTGTCATTACTTCATTATGGCTGGGTTTTGAGGTTTTTCAGGTCTTGTAAGCTGTTTCTGTTATCTGGATAGATAAGCACATAATGACTCACCTAAAAACATCTACACAACATGTTTTACTGAGTATAATGTAGTACCGGATTTGAGATAAGGGGGTATAAGGACCTGAACAACACACCCTCTTACCATTGCACTCCCTCACATAAAAAAAAAGACTTGCTGTACTGTAGTTGCACTCCTACTCTGAGCGATTGTCTACACTTTAGATAGATAGATACTTTATTGATCCCTAGGGGAAATTCAAGAAAACAAGATCTCTCAACTCTATGTACCTGCTTTGTTGTGTCCTGGTGCTTTTTTGCATCTTCATTAGGATTCTGGCCTAGAAAACCTTGCTGGAATTTCCAACTTTGCTGCTCACTGTTGTGTTCTCTTACAGCTTCACAGAAACACAGAAAATGTATCTGTGTAGCAATAAAGATGTGTATTCACCATGATTTTTGTCTCAAGATTGATCTGCCATTTCACCTGAGGAGTTGAGCTAAATTATTTTTTATTAATTATTTATTATAATTATTACAACTAAAAGGATTGTGTTTTTACTTCGAGCAACTGGCGTGTGTATGCTTAGGTCTTTATTGGGACAGAGAAAATGAGAAGAACATAATGGCTGTATCCGAAATGACATACTGCTGGACGATTTACTGCATATGACTTGCTACTTATCTGTCAATATCACAGTTTATGAGCAGTGTGTAGTATGCACTGCCATACACTATTGTTATTTGGAAGCTGCAACTGATTTTCACAGCGGAAACAAACGAAGTTCTGCCGGAAACGACGTTTCCATGATTTTGATAGTCTGTGATGCATGGGCTGCACTCGCATAGCTCAGCAGGTAGTTATAAAACCATGTCATTCCTCTGAAGGGAGAATATAATACTGGCGGATTTTTTTAAATTTGGTAAGAATTAATTTACTCATTTGTCCGAACAACGCACTGAAGTAACATTTGGTGTGTAATGAAAACCACTGTTGTGTTCAGCTAGCCTGCTAGCCTTACATGTATTTACTGAAGTTATATGAAATATGGCTAGCTGCAAGCATTAGCAATGATCCATAGCTCGTGCCTCTAGTAAATGTAATCAGTGAAAGTGAAATCAGATATTTTTTCTATTTCAATAACGTTACGTACAAATTACGTTACATGGTGTAGTTTGTTACGCTACTGGCAATGGTGTGAATGTGAATCGTTTTCTTAACATGTATTTAGCTAGCTATAACGTTAACGTTATCTGCTGGTCATAAAGCTGTCTCGCTAGCAAATATAGCTAAGACAGGTATTTGAAATGCATAACATTTAGCAGCTAGGTAAGTTGTTGATTTAGTGATCTGCATTTGCTAACTTTGATTTGCCAGGTAAATGTTGGGAGCAAGCTATGAAGAAAGCACTTCGTTAGCTACTGCAACAGCAGACTGGGCTTTGATTGTCCATCCACAATCTGAGACGCCAGAGCTGTTAACCTTTTAAGAGTGTAAACAGACTTCTAAATCCGTTAATCGGACACTGGGAAATCTTGTGTGTGACTTAAGGCACCCCAGATCTACTCAACAGCCGTTTAACTAGTGCAGCTTACGCTGTCATCTTCGTTATCCTTGACTATATCCTTTGCTTCCTCCATAACCACATAGGAGCAGCAGATAACCCTGTGTCGCTTGACACTAGATTAGAACAATGGACAGCTATACCATATGTCTTTGCAGAATGTTCGCCGTAGGGTGTCACGTCCCTGTCGTTGTCCAAATCACCTCCTCCTGGGCTTGAAGATGCATCAGCTGCCGCTTAGCCCCGTGAGGGCTTGCAAAAAGCACAGTATGACACTTTAACAGAAGATTCTAGGGAGAGACAAGCAAGGTTTGTGAGTGTGGCCTCTCTCTCTCTCTCTCTCTCTCTCTCTCTCTCTCTCTCTCTCTCTCTCTCTTTCTCTCTTTTTTTTTTAATGTATTTTTATATTGTTTGTCTTTATACTTGTGGTGGTACATAATGTTTACTATTATGTGTTCTTATTGTTTTTCTCTCTCCGTGGTGGATAATGAATCCAGTCTCTGGTGTGTTGCCTCCCCTCCTCCCCTGGACCGTGTCAGGTCGCGATGCAATCCCATAGGCTGCGTGAAATGGACCAGCAGCAGCAGAGGCCGCTGCTGCAGGGGGAGTCTGCCGTGGTGGGGGGGGGCCCAGCGGGCATCTCCTCTGACTCCGCACAGCTCTGGTTCATCCAGGACGGCTGCGGCATGGTGTGTGCCTTCATCACGTGGTTCCTGGTGCTCTACGCCGACTTCGTGGTCACCTTCGTCATGCTGCTGCCAGCCAAGAGCATGTGGTACGCCGTGGTCAACGGTGTGCTGTTCAACGGGCTGGCTGTGCTGGCGCTCGCGTCGCACCTGCGGACCATGCTCACTGACCCGGTCAGTCAGGGCCTGCTGGGTCCTCAGTCGGTGGTGGGAGGGGGAGAGTTGGGTTTTGTAATACATGGAGTGTTAAAGGGAATAAGCTGCATTTTTCACATATGTGAAAAATATTTGTGTATGATGAGTGAATGTGGGATGGGATGAGCTGAGTGGCTTTGATGACCTTTGGGAAAAGAGTAAGCTCTCTTGAGTGGGAAATAATTAAGGATGACTACATCATTGAAACGGAGTAGGAATAATAGGTTTACTGTAACAGTGAGAGTGTGAGTAAAGCATCTTGTCTCCTGGTCCTGAAAGTGTTTGCATTTCTGACAGTGTTTTTTGTCCACATCCAAATGACCCCAATACTTAACAATAATAATGACGAATGTCTGGATAAAAAGTTATTGATTGGTGTGGTCCTCCTCAGAGTTGAAAATGATCTCCGTCATCTGCCTCTTTCTCTGCCCTTCCTGCAGGGTGCGGTTCCGAAGGGCAATGCCACAAAGGAGTACATGGATAGCTTGCAACTGAAGCCCGGCGAGGTCATCTACAAGTGCCCCAAGTGCTGCAGTATCAAGCCAGAGAGGGCCCATCACTGCAGGTCAGTTGGCCGTGTGGGAGGGAGTGGTTCTCATGTTTCATTAGAAAATTTGGCTCATTTTCCTACTGGAGTTTGTGGCACTGCTGTTTGAGTTGGGCCTCCAAAGCCCAAAATTAGTAAAACCCATGCCATTTTCTTTATTTCATTTTTATTTATGGTTCATAGCAGATGCCAAAAGTGACTCACAATGACGACAATAAACATTACACTAACATTAAAAATAACATATATATCATATAGCATAAAAAAGGCAAAATTAGTCATAGACCAAACATCATAGACATATAACAGAATTAGTATTAGACTAAAATTTAACGGAATGATAACAGTAACCATAAACATATACAAACCACAACTCTCTGTAAGAAATTATTAATTAGACACTAGTATAATGCATTTAAAGGCATCCAATGCAAGTTGTTTTGCCTTAATGTAACAGCTTCAAAGTCATTTTGGTGGTAAACTAACTTGTAATAGGGAGGATGGCATGCTCTCTCAGCTGTACCCTATCATCTACACTACCCCCACTCCCCTAACAGCACTTGCGCAATAGCCTACTATTTGTATGAAACTGTGTAATATAGGCTTAACTGTTTGCGATGGAGACATTGGACATTGGAGACAGTTGGTAGATTTTGGACATCATTCTGTTTATAGTTTTAATATCTGTGGAATAACTTTCACTGATTATGATTGTGATGTGTTGAATTAAGAAGTTGCTATTTTCCACTCTTCTCAGCATCTGTAAGCGATGCATCCGTAAGATGGACCACCATTGCCCTTGGGTCAACAACTGTGTGGGGGAAAACAATCAGCGCTTCTTTGTGCTTTTCACTGTAAGTTTGCACATGTTGTACTGTATAGGTGGTGGTGTTGTATGTTCACCTGTAGGTATAAGGAAAATGTTCTTCCTTTGTTTTTAACAAGGGTAGAATGATTTTTTTTCATTTATGGTCAGCAAGTAAGCACCAGAAGTCTTCACACAATAATCGATCAGCCTGGAAAAATGTTTTTGATAAATTTGTGTGTGTGTGCGTGTGTGTGTGTTTCTTTAGATGTATATAGCCATGATCTCGGCCCATGCTCTTGCCCTCAGTGGGTTCCAGTTCATCACCTGTGTGCGAGTTCAGTGGAACGGTGAGAATGACCACATACTAGGCTTTTAATCTGGCACACTGCAATTTGTGATCGCTGATATGCTGTATGCACTGCAAAAAACTGCTTATCTAATAAAATCTAACCAAGATTATTAGTCAATTAATATTATTAGTATTATATGTTTTGATCTTATTATAAGATTAATAACACTTGGTTAGATTTCATTTTTTGCAGTGTAATATAGCTATGTATACGACTGTTGAAGCTTGAGGAGCATCCTTTGTACTCATCCCGACATTACAGTGATGGTGATACTTCAGCCGTACAGATGTGACATAAAGTGGATAAAAATGCCCAGCATCAAGTGTGCATTGATTCAGATTTGACATCATGAGTATACCTACGTATATTATGTACATGAGTGGAATATCAAATAGAGAAGTTAAAATAAATTGTATGAGTGAATAAATTATAAACAATAACAGTCTCTTCTCTTCTTTTAGCTGAGATCATGTGTGAATAATGTGTCTCTGTCTCTGCGGCGCCCCCTAGAGTGCAGTGACTTCTCCCCTCCGGTGACGGTCATGCTCATGATCTTCCTCTGCCTGGAGGCACTCCTCTTCCTCACCTTCACTGCAGTCATGTTCGGCACTCAGATCCACTCCATCTGTAACGACGAGACCGTAAGTGGACACTCATCATCATCATGCCCCTGCTGATGAAAACTTGATTTGTACTAGTAATTCTGGTCAATTGTTCTCTATAAGTCTACAAATGAGAACTCTGTGCATATCTGACGTCTGATACATTCACGTTGTGGCCAACGTTGTATGGTACAATGCATAGCTGTCTGTCACAAGTGAAATAAGCCCTCCCCCATGCCTCTGAGTGCTACCTGCACTGAGTTGTGGGCTCTGGAACTGAAACCTTAACTACCGCATACTTTGTGATCTCCGCAAGATCACGCCCTCTTAACAGCTGGAAGTAAACTTTTTACAATATAGTACTTTGGTGCCATCCAGTGCATAGCTGAGAAAACAGCATCCAAAGTCTTTATTTTGGCTTTGAAAAGGAAAACGGAGATCAAAGCTTTAATTCTCTCTATATATATATATTTGTTTACATTTTTATTAGATTTTATTTTTGGGCAGGATTCAGAGAACATACCAGTTTACAGTGAGTTATTATATCCACTTGGCTTATGGAAAATGTATGGAAGAAAAAGCTTTTATTTTTTTCAAACACATTTTGAGCATTTCTGATGCTCCGTCAACACCATGACCCTTCTTTGACCCTTGTGTCCATCCCTCTGTCCACGCAGGAGATCGAGCGCCTGAAGAGCGAGCGGCCCACCTGGGAGCGGAGGACACGCTGGGAGGGCATGAGGGCCGTGTTCGGAGGCCAGCCCTCGCTCGTCTGGGTCAACCCCTTCGCTGGCCTGCGTCTGCGCCACTTGCTCGCCACGCGCACGCGGAAGAGCGGCCCAGAGTTCTCTGTCTAAACACACACACACACACACATACACACATACACACACACACACATGCACACACATACACACACACACACACGCGCTACACTACACCACACTGTGCACACACTACATGCGGACGCAGGTGTGAGTTTCTGTGAGTCGTCCATTCCAGGTGTTGGAGAGTTCTGGTCATCATGAGGACGCGCTCCAAAAATAATCCTAAAATAGCACTGACTGGCACATATGTGTAAACAGAGACACACAGATAACGTGATCACCCACACAGTGTGTATGTGGTCACACACAGAGACAGCGTCACTGGTCCACTCCCACGTCATGAAGCTGAGCTTGTGAAAGAGACACAATCAATCAAGAGACACTATGATATGGCATACACTACATGACTGCACCAAGAAGTACACACACACACACACTCACACACACTAACTCTCCTGTGTAAGGGAGCTTACTTGGTGCTGTGTATGACTCCAAGACTGACTGGCTCCTTAGCGAGTACAGCCCGCCCTCCTATGGAACTGCTTTGCCACCCATTGGGTCTTAAAAGGGAATATGAAGCTGCAATCAAACAGAAGACCTTTGTTGTCACCATTGTTTATTTTATTATTTTTTACTCGTCATTTGTATGTATATGTGTTTTGTTTTTTAAGCATTGTCAAGTCATCTCTTGTTTGTTTAAAGTGCATCTCTCCTCAATTGTTTAGGTGGTCCAAAGTCAATGATACAGCTGGGAAGGTTTATGCACTGAATGTCATAGTTGAGCCGAGCCAGGCTGTTTGTGGTGCGTCCGTCTGGACACACTCGCTGGGCTTCGGACAGTGATTTTACTGTAAGTACTCAGGAGAATAGAGGAAGCGAGTAAGAGCTGAGGAGGATGAAATGCATAGACAAAGAAAGGAGGCTGTGCTGGAGGGGGTGGGTAGATGACCGGATGCCAAAATGGCCCAGTTTCACTCCCTTTCTGAACGGTCACCGCTCGTGTGTTATTGTGAAAGTGGCCAAAGCCTCGGTTTCACGTGAAGTGACTGAACGAAATTGCTGGATGTTGATGTCTGAAGACTGGGTTTGCTGTAGGGTTCTAATGACCCAGACAAAAAAACAGAACCAGGGTTCGGATCTGCTTTGGTGATGGCATACTATCACCACTCTTTTTTTTTTTTTTGCCCAGCTTGTACATGTGCACATTATAACGGCTTTGGCCCATCCCACCCACTACAGCACGCACCCATATATGTGTTTAAAGGACAGAGAGCGGTCTGTGCAGCCTGTTTAATTACTATACCTCCTGTGGGTGCTGGAAAAGTCGAGGCTTACTGCAGGGATACGAGTGACAATGAGAGATCTTTAAAAGCTCAGTGTAATTGCTTCTCATATAGTCTTCTGGGGTGGATTATTCATTTGATGGCTCATAGTACAGTGGCCTGCATGGTACAAAAGTAGTTTTGATCTATGACAGATTAGTCTGGCTTTAAAAATAGTGACCTCTAAAATCCTGTTATTTGAGTGCATGCGCGTCATATATGTATTGAAAAATCAAAAGTCTTATTATGACAGAAAAATGTTACTCAAATAATATTCCAAGGATGTGATGAACCTCTCACAACTCTGAACCATGCAGTCATTCATGCATCAATCACTCCTTTTTTTGGTGCAAAGGACATTGTTAAGATAATATCAGGTGGAAATGTGTAGTATCTGGAGAAAACTTGTCTGTCTGTTGGAATTAAAGATTATTTCGTACATACTGACCTTTGGCTTGTTGATGTACTTGCCTATGTGTTGTCTAGTAACATTATGAACAGATGCACCAATGCTAATTAATCCCGAGAATGCGATGCAACCTTTAAGATATGCAAAAGATTGTTGAGAGAAGTGAAAGTGCCTTGAACATAGAAATGTTGTACTGCAGGTTATTCTATATCGACCCACCGGATTTGTGTGTGTGACTACCACCTGTGTGGCCTAGCGGTTCTTCCCACACTCTGCACACCAATGTGTCTCTAAAGAGAGAGTGAATCATACATATGTTCTGGGACGCACACCAACTACACACTCAGTGGAGTAAGCTCCAACTTCCTCTGGATTGTACCGAGGAGTGGTTTTTTTTTGTAACTATTACCATAACTGCAGTTAACACGTGCCTCTTAGCTAGCATTGGGTTGTTTTTTTAAAGCCTAATCAATAATGTTAGGGGGAGCGTTCTTTCTGGTTCTGTTGCTGGTGCCCAGACACGGTTCTGGAGGAGTGGTGAAGGACCCCCAACCGGGCTTTTCCGATCAGGACCTTTTCTGGGGATCTGACCAGTACGACTTTGCCATCGTGCTGCGCGCCTCTGGCCTGGAGTGCTTTTGGCATATGGCTCACCAGGGAGAGCAGTTCTACTTCAACTACATGGTAATAATAATAATATATTTTATTTGTAACGCACTTTACATTCTCAGGCAATCTCACAGTGCACATGGTGAGGAAACACAGGCATGGCTTTGGCTAACGATTGATAGTGGTTCTTTATAAGATTCTATTTTGTTTTCAGTGCATTACACAGACACTAAAAAATATTCCACATGTTCCACACTATTATGAAAATATTCCACATATTTCAATTGTATTCTAGGGTGATGGTACTTGGAATACTTAAAAGGGATTGTTTTGGAAAATGTTAAAAGTAAATTCTACTGAAGACTACAGCAGTAGAATGGTGTTGCCTTTACATAGTATTTCATGCACTTTGACTTCTGTAAAAACAACATGAGTCACTCTTTGCTGTATTTCCACCATATGCTAGCATCACACATAGTTAGTCTCACACACACACACAAGGTTGGTGACTGATAACGACCTCAATCTGAGAAACATTGTTCTCTATCTGAAATGAGATCTGATTCCGATCTGCTCACGCCTAGTCCTGGTTTACTACTACAGGTCCAGTGGGTGACTGGTGTGGCCAACGACAGACACTTGGCAGTGACCGTCAACTCCCCATCGGGCTACCTAGTCGGGCAGGCTGATGAGGCCATAGGGGAGATCAAATTTGAGGCCAAAGAGACCGGTAAATTACTGTTAGACTTGTCCATTCTACAGACTGCTGTCAGTATGTTTGTAACTGATTATCAAAGCCAAGATGTAGGTGTTATCAGCGTCATTGATTTTTTTTTCTCTACTGAAATGTTTTTATTCTCTACTAAATATGTGTAAAGTAGCCTGATGTGTAAAGTGTTATACTGTTTCTATTGGAAGTGCTTTGATTGATCCTATGTATTTGTCTGAGTAGAATGTCTCAGTATAATCTGACATTAATAATGTAAATTTCTGTCGCTGTTCAATGACACATTTTAGGATTTTATCAGATGTGCCTCAGCAACTTCCACAACCGCTTTGGCAGCCTGCAGGTATTCTTGAACTTTGGGGTCTACTATGAGGACTCAGAACATGAGAAGAAACAGAAGGAAAAAGAAAACCAGAAGAAGGAAGAGGACATGAAAAACTTAAATAACACCCTGTCCACCATTGAGGTTAGGCTGATGGACAACTTGTAATTGACCATCATTTCAGTATGTCAGTATACAAACACGGTTTTTAATGTGTGTCACTTAATTAATATCACTAGTGTGTTGTACAATATCTCCCCTCTACATGGAATATGGTTGTGGAATTATACAACTGTCTGTTTAAGACGTTGTACTGACTGGAAAGCCCCAAACATCTTTAATTCCCTGAATGGTCCAGTGACACAAGGTTTACAAATAGAAAAGTCCACGAAGCATGTTGATATACAAAGTTAAGCTGAGCTTCAAGTCTTATAAACCTCTGCTTCTAGAACATTCTCTTATGGAGATTTGTTTACACTGTAACACTCCGCCGTTGCCTCCCTACAGGAAAGTTCTCTCAAGCTGCAAAGCTACGTGTTCCACATGTGGCGTCACTACAACTTTGCCCGCATGCGTCAGGGGACGGACTACTACATCCTCCTGTCCAACTCCACCTACGTGAGCTATTGGTCTGCAGCGCTGAGTGTGGTCATCATCCTGTCCGGTTACCTGCAGCTGTTCTCCCTCAAGAGGCTCTTCAACACCAAAACCACAACAGAAACAGAGAAACCTCGCTGCTGAGCCAATGAGAGTACGAAGGAGAGAGATCTGTGCGTTGTAGCAGTGATGTCTATGTGTGCAGTCAAGGTGCAGGTCACGTAATAGAGGGCAAACTTGCTAACATGTCTGTCATGTTTTGTATTACAGATTTTAATAAATAAAACATTACCCAAATAGGAACCCAAGAGGAGTTTGTACATTGTAATTGTGTCAAAATCAGCTCAGTTGGCCAAATCAGCTGTTAAATTGTTTAAATTCAAGTGTGTGAAAAGTACTTAGTGTGCAGCTGCACCAAATCATTCATGTCACTCTTCATACTTCTAAAGGTATGCATCAGAGATATACAAAATAACATCAAAACATGTAGTTTGTGTGTGTATATATATATATATATATATATCTTCCTGTCAGTCCTGGAGAAAAAAACATTTATTTGTGTTATTTATGTTGTTCTGAATGCACTGTGGCAGAATGTCTGCAATGGGAACTTCAGGGAGGACATAAGGACGTAGAAAGGAAGGTCAGCACCTGCTGTGGCAAGTTAATTATTTCCAGTGCTCACACACACACACTCAGAGGAGTACACTAACAGCAAGTCACAAGCAGACTAGGGCCACCCAATGTGACAGTGCATTACTCCATCAGTCCATTACTGCACATGAGTGTGTGAATGAAGGAGTGTGTGTGTGTGCGTGTTAGTGAGAACCATGCCAGGGCATTTGTGGTGCTGGACGCTGGTCCTACTCTTGGTGAGCCCGGGGCCCAAGGCCCAAAAGACGGAACCTAAAGCCGGTCCCAGTGGCACCCTGTTCCGTGGGGCAGCCCAGTACAACTTCGCCATCCTCCTACCCGGGTCTGGCCTCCAGTGTTATTGGCACTTTGCACATCAGAGCGGTCGATTCTATCTGACGTACATGGTGAGTCCAGCATACAGGAGCTCTCAGGCTTTTGTGTGACTAGTTTGTGCTGATTACACCTGGTTTAAAGGGTGTCTGTTTTCTCGTCACATTTACCTAAGAAAGATCCTGGAGATCAAAATGTTATAAAAATAAATTATGTTAAATTAAAAATAAATAATGTAAATAAATAAAAACATTCTTATTCAGGAGCCATATTGTGTGCAAATCTAATTATGGATACATGATGCTGCCTGCATGCTTTCATACACTGAATATATCGTGCTGGCAGTGTATGGAATGGTATAGTGTACATTAGCTAAAATAATCTGACATGCAGTGCATGTGACCTACAGAAAGACTGTTCTCCTTGGACTTATCAGCTTATCTTTTCATTCCTCTATGTGCAGCTACGTCTTGATTGCAACAAAAGTGTTGTACCAGCAAAAATATAGAGTTTTTTCTGAAACTACCTTCCATGGGCAGTGTGCCAATGCTCTGGTCTGGTCTTGGTGCAGTGAGTGAGCGTGATGTCTGGGGACAGATGCTTACATGGGTCGACAGTGGCTAAGGAGGTAGAGGAGTTGTTTGGCTAGCTGAGCTGGTTTGAGCCTTGCTCCTCCTGTCCCTGTTAAAATCTCCATAAGCACCACACTGAACCCCAAACTGCCTGAGAAATGTGAGCCAGGTTTGTATAGCAAAGCGCTTTATAAATTCAGACCATTTACCATCTTCGGTATGTTCGTAGGTGCAGTGGGTGAGCGGGATGTCTGCGGACAGACGCTTGCATGTGGCTGTCCTCTCTCCTGAAGGCATACAGGTGGCAACCCTAGATGAGCCCTCAGGCCAGATCAACTTCCAGACCCAAGTGACAGGTGGGGATTTTCCATTGGCACTTTTGACTGCGTTGATCTGCATTTCCATTAGAAATTGAACTGTGCCAAACAGTGCCGTGCTGCACTTAGCTGCATTTATATGGACCTTCACCTGAACAGGGCCGAACCACACCGGGTGCACCTCCAAACGTGCCCAATGACGTCAAAGATATTGAATGTCTTTTGTGATTGGCCCATTCATCATTCAGCACTTAACACACTGTCAGGATGTTTGTTTTCCAGACACATCTCTGCAATGTCCTAACAATGTATGTTAATGTGTTAACATTATTGTGTGGGATTGGATTTTCCTATTCACTCACTGTGTTCTATTTCTATAGAGGTCTATCATTCTGCTATTTTCTTATTCCCTTTCTTTCTCTTTCACTCTCTTATTGTCAATGTCACAATAAGATCTACTCTGCATGTGTTTTAATGATCTACTGTTGCATTTGTTTAGAAAACTACACTGAATGCATTGCATTTCTATTTTCTTCCTTCACCTCCTTGTACAGGTTTCTATCAAATGTGCTTTGGGAACTTCATCAACAAATTTGCAAATATGCAAGTGTACCTGGACTTTGGAGTGTACTATGAAGACCTGAGGGATGTAGACAGTGAGGATGAGGAAGCGAGGAAAGATGAAGAACAGCTGAATAGCACCATCACCAATATTCAGGTGAATTTAGAGAATGTATACAAATGTATGCAAAAAGTAACAAAGATATTTTATTTATAAAAATCTTTCATTCTCTTGTGATATGTCACTTATTGTGTAGACTACAACCGAAGGCCTTCTAGATTTTGTTGACTACCATGCAGTCATAAATGCCGTTCTACTGATACGTTCTTATAACCTCCAGGTGAGTACCGACAAACTGAAGACATATGTTGTCCACATGTGGCGATTCTACAACTACGGTCGCATGAAACGAGCCACAGATTACTACCTGCTGGTGTCCAACTCCAGCTACGTCAGCTGGTGGTCGGCAGCACAGACCGTGGTCATCCTCACCGCCGGATACCTGCAGCTCTTCATCATCAAACGCCTCTTGCACTCACAGAGCAGCATGCCACGCTGCTAAAGAGCCCGTTCAAACTCACACATTAGCCATTTCAGTTTCTCAGAAATGCCAACAACTTCATAATCCAAAATATGTAGCCTACTTTATGTGTTTAAAAAGGAAAGTGCAGTGATATACAGTATGCTGTTCCATCTATCAGTTTATCAGTTATGAATTGCTTGGATATGGACAGTCTTCATACATCAGTCTGAAGCAATGTCTAATGTATTTTTTAGATTAAATAAAGCTGAGAATGATGGAACATGTGCAAATAAAATAAAGATTGTACTCCAACTTCAAAATAAGACATGGATACCTTGTTAGAGAATGTACAGCCTCCACTGCAGTGCAAGAAGGAAGCTGAACTGTTTGGGAGGAGTCAGAGACCTGGAAACAAAGGCGTGGTTTAGTGTCATAGTTGTGGTAAAGCAGGCACCGTGGCTGAGGCGGCTGGCTGACCCACACTCTCACGGTAAAAACGATTCATTGAAACTACTATTCATGCGTGACCATTCAGAACTGTGCCTGTTGGTTTCTGTGTCTCACACTCACTCTTCAACTTTGGGCTTTTCTCTTTGAATTCTTTTCTCACACACTGAAATTAAATGGTTTGAGGAAGGATATATCCCAACTGTCTGAAACTTTACTTTCATTCTGTTGCTCACGTTAAATCAATAAACACAGTTCAATTAAGTCATTGTGAATTCAATGAAATGCTCAATGTCCTTTAAGGACTTTGAGAATCTAGTGATTTCTGAGATGGCTGTTCAACTTGTCGGCACTCGTTTTTCTCAAAGCAAGCTCCTGGAAAGCATGCCATTGCAGATTCTAAAAAGATCCATGGGTAAAAAAGGTTGTTCATAAATCAAAGCACCCACATTCTGCCTAAAAGGGTGTAGGCCTAGACTAGTGAAATAACAGTCTGTGTTTGAAATACTTTTATCTTAGTTATGGTGCACATTTCGTATGGGAAAAGAGAAGAGAAAGAAAGCATTATCTGTGGAACTTCCCTAAAGTGCAAATAACACTTCTGTCTATCACGCATTGCTTCATGAACCTTTCACTCTGTTAAGTGCAAGGTGTGTCTTTACTTTGAAAATAGGGTGGCTTCTGTTCATACTCTGAGACATTTGATAACCTGACTTAAATGTCATGCAGCCTCTATCCATAGATGTGTCAAAACTTGCGTAAAACTAAAAGTTCTAGTCTCTTTCTGTATTCTGCAATGTTACATTTCTCTATTCCTGGGTGGCCATGCTCCCTTCCTCTTTGAAAGGGCGTTTATTTTTCTATGATATCATATTCAATTTCCATAAGCAATCTGTCAACGGGTACACCAATAGCCTTCTGTTAAAACAACAGGTGAAAGGTCAAATTGGTCAAGGTAGGCATCAATGATTTAAGAAGATTCACAGACATAAGACAATAGAACAGAAGACAAAGTCTTGTGACCTCTGCCACTCAGCAGGATAGACTAGAATAATTCAGATTGGTATTATATGGGTGTGAGATGGTAAGACAAAGGCCTGAGGGAGGGTAGTGTCAATGCATGTCTACATCAGTAGTCTGAAGAGGCTCTCTCAAGTTGTCCTCGATCCGGAGGAATAGCGCCTACGTCCCAGATAGCAAAATCATTTTGGCCCAAATTTCGGCCAAAACTGGCATGCCATTTTGGCAAAGCTTTGGGATGATGTACGGCCCAAATTTGGGCCAAATTAGGCGTGCCAAAAGAAAAACAAAAGGCGGCCAAAACCCAGCCAAAACCAATTTTGGAATACCAAAATGTAGCCAGACATATCCCAAAGAGTTGCCAAAACCTTGCCGAAAAGGGGCCATAACTGACCCAAAGTGATGCCATAACTGACCCAAAGTGTTTCTATTTATTTATTTGTTTGTTTATTTATTTAAACCTACTACATGTATGTCCTAGTATTCTAGGCTCATATTAAGTTATATGGTTAAACTAGGTTCTGTGTGTGCAAAAAAAATTAAATGAAGCAAAATATTTTAAAATGATATATGTTTTATTAAAGCTGTTCTGCTTGTTGCTCCTGGGAGGCAGTTGGCGGTTTTTCCTCACAGCCTCCCCAGCCCAGTAAAACCACCTCTTCACAGAAATGTCAGAGCCGAGAACAGGATATTTGTGAACAGTGATGAACAGTTTAAATGCTTACCCATAACAACTGATTTGAGATGTAATTTCTCAAACGGGATTTTCCCGTTCAATCCCCGCCATGACATTTTCTTGCCCCATATGGTTTATTTCTTTGGTAAAACAGCTTGTTGTGGAACCCAGTTGGCTGTGCTCAACCTGCTTTAAATACTTGGGCTAGTGGCTTTACAGACACTGGTGGACTGCTTAGAAAGCAAGATCCTTCAATCAACCAGGAGTTAGCAGCAAGTTGGGCCAACAGTTTATCAGGTAGCCTAAGCATATGATAGTCCTGCCCCTAAATATCTTATAGCCTATTGTCTATGTTCATTTCCTACAACTTGCTAGCAGATCCCGTTTGCATTTCTCGATGTTTTCGAAGGTAACGTACATACATTTAGCCTGCCATACTTCACATCTAAAATGCCTTCATGCACGTTAAATGCGGTTTTATAGGCTACAAAGGCAATGATCGGCTCACTGAATTATATGGCATACAGGCTAATAACGGTGTGGAGGGGATGACTGGCGTTTATAACATATAAACGAATAGGCTATTAACTTGATGTTAGCAATGACAATGTCTTTTTAAAATGAGAATAAACGCGACTTACCTTACGTTGTCTGCCGGCAAACTGATGTGAGACTGGGGGCTCTTCTGGGCATGGAATGTTCAAAATTCCCGGCGTTTGCACAGCCTTTTGGCAAGCCAGAGAGATGCCCGTGAGTCATGCGATGCGGTCCCGCTCATCAACTTTTCAGCTGGTTAACCAGACATAGGCCATAACTAAGCCAAAATTGCATGGCGCCCTTTATGTATTATGGTAAATCATAATTAAGCCACAGGTCGCCCAAAAGACTTAGATGGAGCTTTTCCTGTGCCAAAACAAGCCCAAAGAGGCCAAATGTATACCAAAACAAAGCCAAAATGATTTGCTATATTTTCTTCAGATAGGGATAATAAAATGCATGACACTGACATGACTTTTAAATACGTTTCCCTCAACAGGAACGTTTATATTCCATTTTGTTTTTATTATTGCAGTCAGTCATGGACCTGTTGGATCCGATAATGGCCATTGCCGAAAAGGTCTATTCCCTCTGTGGTGAAGTCAAGGCCAACAAGCATCGCTCCAAGCGATTGGCACGTCGCGTCTCGGCGCTGACAGAAATGGTGGAGGCGGTGAAGGTACATGGATTAGGTGGCCAGCCTCGGCTTGTGGAGAGAGGCCTGCGAGAACTAAAACTGACGCTAGAGTCAGCGCTAGACGTGGTGAAGAAGTATGCCTCCACCAGCTGCCTGAAGCGTATTGTTCGAGCATATGACTTAGGCGATGAGTTTGCGATCCTGAACGAGCGGTTGAACGATGCGGCTCATCTCCTCTCGCTCGCCCTGGCCGCTGACCAGAAGGACAAGTTGGATGTGGTGTTCGAGGAGGCCAGGCGGAGAATAGAGGACAAGGATGATAGAGAAAGCGACCGACACGAACTACAGAAATGTAAACCATTACTTTCATGTGTGAGAATTGACTTGGTTTTCTGCTTCAGTCTATCTCATGTCCCTCACTTTTTACCTTCAGTGCTCCAGGTGGCTGAGGAAACGAAAGGAAGCGTACATGCAGTGCATGACATTGTGGACGAGACGAATAGAGGCGTAAAGAACATTGAAGCAATGCTGAAGTCATGTAAGTTGTAAACGCAACGTGCTGATTAGGCCTATGTAGCCTATAACAGGTAGCTCTTCTCATGGCTGTCAGTGAGTCCCCAACGATTCTTTAGTCCATGGGCAATAGCCTAAGTTCTGCATTTGTAGCCTATTTCGTTTGCTGTGTTAAAGCTGCAGTAGGCAAGTCTGACAGATTGAGGGGACATAGCCAAAATTTTGAATGTTTACAACTCTAATGCCCCTCCCCCACTACCACCGTGCACCCTCTCATCGAGTTTGTGCTTGTCAGCACCAGACTGCACCAGACTGTGATTGACAGTCAGATCTCACACAGCCCTGCTCTGATTGGACCAGAAGAACCGGGAGCTGTGGATTTTTGCAAAACAAATAACAGGCTCTAGGTCAGCGTTTCTCAAAGTATGGGCCGCGGACCGGCACCGGTCCGCAACGTGGAGACTGCTGGTCCGCGGAGCCATGGAGTGAAATTAGACCCGGTGCTTCGTGTGATAATTTGCTGTGCAATTGATCAAGGAACCGCGGACTGACAGAAAAAGAAAACAAACGTTTCAGGAGGAAATGCTATTTCGATGTCATTAAACATAGAGCCGTACAATTAAGTGTATGAGCGTTCATTCAATGCATGCGTGTGCCCGTGTGCGCGACAGAAACTGAAACTACCCGATAACGTTGGTAGCAAAGCTCCGCTTCAACCTGTCTGAAGGCTATTTAATTATTTAACAGCATTTAATAGAACTACGTGGATTCTTGCAACTTCCATAGAAACAGAGCAGAGACTGTATAACACTGCCTAGAATTGATTAGGCCTCAGTCTGAGTAGTCAAATTTGAATATAGCGTGGCCAAAAGCTATTGTAGCCTTAGTCTTCCTATTTAAGATCTCCAGACCAAAGATTTGCGCTTATCGCCTCCGCCGTTTACCATACATGAAAGCTGGTATTATGTTTCCTGAATCCTTACATTCAGGCATTCAAATAAGATGTCTTTAAAAAGCATGTACATTTTTTCTCCATTTGCCTACCAGTGTATGATGCATTGCTTACATGAGGGAAACATTCTAAAACAATAGCACCCATATAGTTGCTGTTGTTTTGAGTATTTCTCATGCAAGCATCATGCAACCATGCAAAAGCAATTAACTATTGTAATTATTATATCTTACATTAGTAAAGCAGTCCACTGATGTGCATGTTTTCACAAACTTTTTGTGAACAATGTTAGCACTTTAAACATTGACTGCTCTGAAGTGAACAATATAATATAATACAATATAAAATAATAATTGTGATAATGATAATCATCATGATAATTTGATGGAGGGGGGGGGGGGGGGTACGTGTAGGTGGGCCCTATGACCCCAAAGTCTGCCATGACCAGGCCTCAGGTCAAAGAAGTTTGAGAAAGGCTGCTCTAGGTGGAGGTAGAAGTGCAGGTTTTTTTCTAAAACCGGCTGATTTATGTTGTTCTGTCGGAGCAAAGTGTCAATTTCAGTGAATATGATCAAAAAAATATTGCCTACTGCAGCTTTAAATGGCTGAATCCAAACATGCATTTTTTTTTTAAAAATGTGTGAAGTGATTTAAAATGTCAGATATCAACCATGTTTCAAGACTTGCTATATAGATAAGGTCACATGTTGTGGCTTTAGGAACATAGGCCAACTTTAAAATGCTTTACTGCCACTTTTATTATGGCAATTCAAATGAGTCTTTCTGGTCATTTCAACATTAAGGGTGCTTTGCCATTTTC
The DNA here is from genome assembly GCF_018492685.1 of Alosa sapidissima. Classification (NCBI taxonomy): domain Eukaryota; kingdom Metazoa; phylum Chordata; class Actinopteri; order Clupeiformes; family Clupeidae; genus Alosa; species Alosa sapidissima. The sequence goes on from NC_055967.1 coordinate 34,395,763, forward strand.
TTAATGTCACCATGATGTCTACTATGTTTCTGCACTCAGTGAGGGCTCCCAGCATCCACTTGCAGGACATCAGAGAGATCCGCATGGAAGAGCTGACCTTTGACGTGCCCAAGAAGCCCTTCATGACGACCCCCACCTCTGAGGTCTTCAAAGGAGAGTTCAGCAAGTTTACTGTGGCCATCAAGAGATACACATACCCCATAAGCACTAGTGCCAGGTAAGCTAGTTTACAGGATCAGTGTCATGAAGTCTCAGCTGATAAGAAGAAGGGTACCTCACATGTAAGAGCAACATACTAACACTAATAGGATGAGAATGAGAACATCCTGTATAAATGCATCCTTTACTTGCACTGCAAGCAATTCACCATGGATATTAAAGTTATTATGCCTAAATATGAGTAGCCTAGTCTCATTATGAGTACCAGTAGTCTGTTTTTAAATATATGTTGACAATGTTTTACTGAATAACACTGTCATTGTTAATGATGTGAGAGACTTTGGGTTGTATTCTTGAAACTAATTGTTGCACAAATGTCACTGTATCACTTGTGGTTTCCAATGTTACTGTAGCATGGTGAGAAGTATCTTCAATAAAGAGGTGGAGACCATGAAGCGCTTTGAATCTCCAAACATCCTCAGAATGTTTGGAATTTGTGTCCAAGATGAAAACGGTGGGTCACGGACGGCTCTTTTCTCTGTTGTCTGTCTTCAGTTGTACAGTATTCTCTCTTTGTTACATTTTGATGTTCCTGTTACTATATTAGTTTCACGGATGTAGCATTCATACATGCTGACACAAGCATTTCCACAACACACACATCCACCACACCCACCTACACACACAGTGACACAAGCACACACTTTTTACATGCTCTCTTCATTTTTATGTTTGTATCATTCACCAATATGTGTATACAGTAAGTTGATTACATAAGTCTGGCAGTGTTTCCCATACATTGACTAATCTGTGTCGGGGCGCCACGAAATAAAAATCGGCCGCCACAGATTAATGGTCTTTTCATGTAACCTTGGCAACTATCTAGTAGGCTATATGTAGGCCTGAATAATATGCACATGAATTGACACTTGTTAAACTCACCTCAACATGTTTTTTGCAAACATTTAACCCGCCATGGGCAATGCTAAAGTCACTGTTACAAACAGTGCAGTGTGCAAGACTAGGCCTATCATTATGTTTTACTCTTATGAGACAAGGGTAGCCTACACTTTGAAATGGGTCTTACATTTTCCTTTTTTTGAGGCACTGACCCTGCCATGACGCCCCTGTTTCTATACACTGAACTGATTCATTAAGTTCGGGAGAAAAGAGATAAAAGCCCGCCTACACTGAAAACTGATTGGTTGATTTAGCGAAACAAGCCAATCAGGATGCTCTCTGTCTTGGATGCGCTCAAACACACACGCACCACCCCTCTCTCTCTCCCGTCGTGTGCGCGCTACACTCAGATGCACACGTGGTCTCGCATGCGCGCTCTTGATCGCTCACTCTAGATTCCGGGAGATTTTATCTAATTTGCGGACGTCAGGGTGCCGCTATCAATATGCGGGAGACTTCCAGAAATTATGGGAGACTTGGGATGTCTGCGTTATGAATTGCATCCACACATCAGCAGCCTTTCAACTGTGTTACAATTGCAAGGGTTCCCTCAAACGTCTTAAGGCACAGGCACTCAATTAGACCTATACACTACCAAGACGATCTTAATACCCCCCCCCCCCCCCTTGTCCAAGTCAGCTACCGCCACAAATTGAATCCAATTCTGTGGGAAACACTGTCTGGTATAACTGTGGCGGTGCCATCCATTTTATTCTCTGTGTCCACCCTTTGGTTGTAAAGGTCCCAATCCCAACTTCTTGATTGTCATGGAGTACTGTGAAAAAGGCTCATTAAAACAAGTGCTGGATGGCAACTACAAACTACCCTGGGACAGAAAATCCCGGATGTGTCTTGATGCCGCACAAGGGCTCTACAGGTGACCACCCATATCCACTTCAAATACACACACACACACACACAGTCATTACTTATTAAATGTTCTACCTCTGGTGGTGGTAATTCCATGTGAACATACTTCCTCTTTTGAGAACCATGTGTAATTTCTAGTAATATATTTTAGATATGCTATTTTCATCATTGCAGATTGCACCAGTCGGAGGAAAAGTTCAAAGTTCATGGATGCATCAACAGTAACAAGTTTCTGGTTGCTGCAGGATACAGAGTTAAGGTATGTAGGACTTGATTTTTCCTTTGCTTAAGAACAGTTATTTTGTGCTGAACATATTCACTGTGTTCATGTTGTCCTGTCAACATTTCTGATTTATGTAGTTACGCTAAGGGTGTAGTTAATTATTCCAAATTGTACCCCCCACACACACTTAAACACACAAACATCATGCTTATTTATAATTGTGTTTTCTGGTTTGTCAAGCTTGGAGGTTTTGAGCTTGCTAAAACAGAGACGTCGCTGAGGAAAAATAACAGTGGGAAGTTCAGCACTTTGTGCTACAGCTCCCCTCAGCAACTGCAGAGCATCAATCACCCCTATGATAAAGCCTGTGAGATATACAGGTAAGTATTCAAGCGTCCTCTCCTCTCACATGAACATCCTCTCGTTATTCTTCTACTACTAACTGAGTTATGTGTGTCTTTTAATGTACAGTTTTGGCATTGTGCTGTGGGAAATTGCAACTCGATGTGCTCCTTTTAAAGGTATATGTGAATAACTGCTTTAATTCTGTTGACAATTTTAATGTGATGATGTTTGAAACATTATGATTACCTTTTTTGTTGTTTGATGATGTAATTCCATGATGTAGGCTATCATCATTGTTCATTCTATCTGCTCAGTTCTTGCAGCTTTGGACAGAAGCGTAACCATAACCATAACCATAAGGTTCACCATTCTTAAACCAGTGTGTACTGTCACACCGGTGTGGCGGAAATGTTGGAAAATGAACGTTCTAAAGAATATCTGGGTTCATCTGGGTTCACTGAATTCAACATGGAATTTTAGCACCTTTAAATGTTGCGGAATGGAATATTTTGTTAGAATGTTCAAAAACTCTTACCTTTATTGACATAGGCTGTGATCAAAAGTTTGTCTATCAAAAAGTTTGTGAGGAGAAAGCCATGGAGCCCTTACCCGAAGACTGCCCCCGTCAGTTAGGAGAGCTAATCGATGCTTGTCGTTGCTATGATGACTTCCAGAGACCAACAGCTGGAGGTATTTCACTCTGTTGCCTCAAGTCTGGCATGGCTGTAACCTTGAACATTTTCAGTGAAATAGAAAGATTTTTTTTTTTTACTTTTCTCTGTTGCTACTTAAGTTAGTGGCATAAAATATATTATCCTAGTATATAACCTTTCTTATGCAGCCCTTGCCACTTAATCTACTAAACCCCTCTTCTACTGCACTTTTTACCCCCCGCCCCCGCCCCCCATAAATGCACAAATAGGCTGACACCAGACATAATTTCACTGCATTTCTTACATCCAGTAACTATATGCATGTGACAATAAACTTCCTTGTATCCTTGTAACCATATATTACAGACCTCTAACACTATTTTAATAGATGCATAATAGAATAGCTAGGCTAATTAGGAATTAAGGCATGCATTATGAAACATTAGTTGTATCTTAAGTTGCTGACTTCACGTGGATCACTAATTCACAGTGTTTATGTCATTTATTCACAGTGCTTGTGGATAAGTTACGCAAGGTTGTGGAACAGTTGGAAGAGGATTGACACTGGAAGTTTTCAACTCATTGAATAATTTGATTGAAAAACTTAAATGAAATGTATCTCTCTTAATAGGCTAAGAGCAGCAGGTTGTACCGCAGATTCAATCAGGAGTTATCTGTATGTATTATGTGCCTACGGTATCTGTCTAGTTCAGCATTTTGAAGCTGTTGACAGATTTAGATTTAATAAATTAGACTTTTTTTTAATAAAAAATCACAACAGGGTACTCAACAGAATATATTTCATCCTGAAATAAAACAAAGTGAGATGATATGAATATTACTCTAGGCCTAATCTAGAATAAGTCATGTCTTCATTTTATGTATTTAAATTTCAGGGAATAAATATGGAAACAATACATCTATGAACTGTGTTGTCTAATACAGTGGTTTTCAAAGTGGGGGCCGCGAGGGGGTGCCTGGGGGGCTTCAGCAAGTTGGAAGGAAAAATAAAAGCAACAAATAAATACATCTGAAAAATGCCAGAACCTAGTGGTATTTGGGGGGCCTTGTCATGGAAAAGTTTGGGAACCCCTGGTCTAATATATTGTTCAATTAAGACAAATCCAACTAGGCCAAGTGAGATAATGCAGGAGGCCTTGCTAGAGGCTAGGAAACACAGTAGTGCTCTCCACACACTACTCAGTAGGTGGCGGTACTGAATTCTTACGTTGTCAGTCCACTAAAATACTGAATGGCGAAGCACGGCTAAAAAGTAAACACCACTACTACAGAATCCAAAACTATCCAGATATAACAGAATACCTCTGTTCCACTATCTGTTGATGATCACTAATGTAAGGTAAGTTATATGACCGCACATACTGCTTAGTAAGCCATCACTCCTCTGGATTATTTCCTTGGTTTGGCTTCAAGCTAGCATCTAACTTGCATCACTTTTGATGGACCATTTAGAAAACTTGCTACTAGCTGGTAAGTAACCCTCCCTCCCTCCAGCTGTAGCGTTATCCATTAGCACTACGCAATGTCCATAGAACTATCTTGAGCCCTGAATGTGATCATCTCTTTTCAGATGTAGTCTGTGTTGAAATGTCAATAAGACTGTTCTTGGATGACAGTTATCGTCGGTCGGTCTCTAGCTGCTAACTGTTAATAAACCATTTAGAAAACTTGCTACTAACTAAGTAACCTCCCTCCTCCAGCTGTAGCATTATCCATTAGCAATACGCAATGTCCATAGAACTATCTTGAGCCCTGAATGTGATAATCTCTGTTCAGATGTAGATCTAGTCTTTGGATGACAGTTCTCGTCGGTCGGTCTCTAACTGCTAACGTGTGCTAGCTTGCTGTGTTACGTAACCTAACGGCGTCAAGTTTATCTCCAAATTGAGTGCTATTTAGTTTTTTTTTGTAGGAATGAGTTAGGCTAAATATTAACCGTACAATGACAGTATGTGGGAGGTTTTAGGTAACGTTAAAAGCGAAGTGTTAGGCTAAACCTGAAAATACAGGCTAGGATCCCACGTATAACTTATGAACTCAATCTTTGTGCTCATGTGTGTAGTATGTTGTATTTTACACACAAGACTAGTGATGGTGTTCATCACTACTCATAGACCAGTCTATGTCACTATGTGTTGTGTTACGTAATTAGCTAACGTCAGGCAAGTTAGGTCTAGGCCCACTGGCTAACGAATACTGGTAGCCTATATCGTTGAAAAGCTACACAATCTATTGTCATTACTATTTTGTGGTCTTGTGGTCAAAGCTCACCACTAGATGCTCATCAATACAGGAAGCAGCAGAACTTGAACTAGGGTTCAGTGAACGGCTAAAACCACATCCTTTGCGAAGCTCAGCAGTGTTCTGTTCTTCTGCTTTGCTTGTGCTTAAAGAAACTGCTGAATGAGGCCTGTTCTCTTTGGGATTCCGTTGTCCTCTTGGGACCACCATGGGCCAACAGTTCACCGGACAGGCGGGCAGGCTGCCTGAGAAGGTGCTCAAGCACGCCGGTCTGGTGCGCGAGAGCGGCTACCTCACCTACGAGGAGTTCCTGGGTCGAGTGGCCGAGCTAAATGAAGTGTAAGAGGATCTTCACAACACTACCAAATCAGTAGCCTATCAGATGAAATTGATGCCATTAACCTGGCTGTTTTTTCCAACAGAGGACAATTGTGTATATTATTCATTTTATTCAGTGATTTCAAGCCATGTACAATAATACATATACTAATAAAATAATAATAATACAATACATTCACAAGAAACATTGATAGCAAAACGGCATAGGTCCATCAGGTTTGTCCATGATAGCAGGTGAGTTGAGCCTTACACTTATTTCAGTCAAACCACCATTTGAAGTACAATTTAAAAAAAAAAAAAAAAAAAAAAAACATGACAGTTGGCCTGTCTGAAGGTGTTCTATATGTAATGATGTCGCAGTGTGTAGAGACTCGAGTTGGGTGTGTTTATGGACGTCAGTCTGCCCCCACAGGACCGCCAAGTTGGCTGCAGGACAGCAGAAGCACCTCCTGTTTGAAGTGCAGCCAGGTTCTGATGCCACAGCCCTGTGGAAGGTGGCTGTGAGGATTGTGTGCACAAAGGTCAGTTCATGGGGACCACCAGCGTCAGCACCTCAGCACCGCTTACAGGGATGAAGGGACACAGAATAATCATGCTGGTTGATCTTGCCCATGTATTTTCTTTTGCTCTGTACCCTTTCTGTCTGACAGCTTTGTTATGCACATTGATTGATCATTCCCACACTGAATTAGTACTCATTAGTACTTAGAAATTCTCTGATAACATGCAAGATGCCACTTTTGTAAACACCAGAGTACATCTGATGAAAATAAAATCAGTCCAGTTCATTGCACTTTGATGGTAGTTGTTATTTTTCTGGTAGAAAGAGTGGCTCATTGGCTCTTGGTATGACCACTCGGTACACAAATTTACCAAAATGTATTTGGTCTTAGGAAAGTGGTATCAGTGCATTCCTAATGTGTATACTGCATAAATAAACTTGACAAATTCCCCATTAGATTTTCAATTTCCTCTATGTTCTGTAATTGTTCACTTACTGCCTCCTTTCGAGCTCCTGTATACTGAGTATTCGTACTGTATAATATAGAGGATGTAATTAAAGAAGCACTATGCAACAAATTTAGCAAAAATGACCTTAATTATGCAGGTTCAGAGTCGTTCTGATGGTTCTACAACACTTTCTGGGTCATTTGGTGAGTGCTTCGTTTCCCCCTATCGCTTCTCTGCGGAAAAAAACGAATAAGCAACTTTCTGGACCCGGTCTGGGTAAATCTGGATGTGACTCAGCGGAAGTATCCAATCGTGCCTCGAAAATGTAGTCAGATTGTAGTTTCGAAGAAGACTGCAAAACGGACGCCGACTTGGCTTTGTTGCTGTTGACATTGTAAGTAGCCTACCCTTGGGTGAACTTCGTCTTTGTAATGTGGTTTGACAGTCTCTTGAACAATGTGTTTGCTCGACCGTTTTATTGTGAGCCTTGTATGTGTTTAGCTTGGTTTCTTGACAGCTAGCTAGTGGGGGTTTAGCGTAGCAGTCACTTGCTACCTAAGCTGCAGGGGGAGCTGTGTAGTGAAAAATGTGAGCCCAAATCTGTCGAAAACCCAGGAACAGCGAAGGAATAACCAGACCTGCATAGTGCTTCTTTAAACATGAAATGTTCATAAGAGGTGACTTTACCGTGTTGTTAATCTGTTCTACAATAGCATTGTCTCTGTGCTGCTTTCTCCCTCAGATCAACAAAGAGAATGGCATGGTGGAGGCCTCCCGCATCATGAACTTGTACCAGTTCATCCATCTGTATAAAGACATCACCAGCCAGGCGGCGGAGGTCTTCTCCGGGGAGGCGGGCGCAGAGGGCCCCTCAGGTCAGCTCGCCTCCACGGACTCGTGCCAGGCCAGCATGTGGATGGGCAGGTAGGCCAACCAAAAGAGGGCCCTGAAAATGTCTGTAGTTGTGCTTGTGCATAAACAATTCACCAGCCCAGTATGTGTCTCCTTAGCTGTGTTTTACCTGTTGTGTGTGCTTGTTCTAGTGCAGTGTTTTTCAATCTTTTTTCACTTTTGACACTTAAAATGTCCCACGGCACACTAACATCCTGTGTGAAGAAAAAATAAACATACCATAGCCTAAAATATCAAATAATACACAGATATGGCCTTATTATGGCTTCTATGCAAGACCTGCTCAATAAAACAAGCGCCCTGTGTTTCATTTGTAGGTGACTATATCTAATTAAATTTTTGTTATGAACTGGATATGTGATGATTCTGTGAATACTGGATATGGGGCCCCCATTGTACAATGCCTGCATACCACAAATAGTGCAATCATACAATCAATGAGAGCATGTGGTTATAAATTCTTTGATGCAACAGTTGCTTTTTTGGACCAGTGAGTGACATTTGTGTAATTTTCTGCAGCACACCTGATGATCTCTCACGGCACACTAGTGTGCCCCGGCACTGTTCTAGTGGATTACATGCGCTTTGTTTTCCCACTGGGCTCTAGGGTGAAGCAGCTGACCGATGAAGAGGAGTGCTGCATCTGTATGGACAGCAAAGCTGACCTTATCCTGCCGTGTGCGCACAGCTTCTGTCAGAAGTGCATAGATAGATGGTAAGACAGAAAAACACAAGGCTGCCTTTTAACTGGCTAGGGACAACGGATGAAAATTAGCACACACAGCTGCTAACTCTGGCTTTATTTACAGCATTTTGTCTATGAATTAATGAGCATTGTTCCTAGCAAATAAAAAATAAATAAATCAATCAAATTCTGTCTGACAGAAATGCATAGATAAATGGTAAGACCAGATGCAGAAGCTCAGAGATACAGGGCCTGGGGAAAAGAGAGATTGCATTGAGGATATATATTTTTTTTTACAACTGTTTACACACATTTTCAAAACTCTGTGTCTATTTTTCAAAACTCTACACACAAAATCCACAATTGCTTACACAAAATGCAAAATGCCTCAAATCTCCAGCGAAATGGAGCAAAAAAACACATCTCTAAAGCAAACATTCGCCTCACATTATAAACACTTTTGTCATAATATGACATTTTGGATACATCATGTACACACTGTTGCTCAAAACCTAAAAGCTCTTCTGTCTGTCATGGGCTTATGTATATTTCCATACACGAGTGAAAGTCATCTACAGAGATAAGTTGAAATACACAGTAAACATGTAAGCAATATTGAAACCAAAAAGTGATTTTTCCCTATTAATTTACTGTTGTGAATACAGTATTTTACAGCCAACACGAAAAAGGAAGCAAAATACAATGGCCACCAGATGTACATGGAGTTTTTAAAAGCTGACAGAAATTACTATATTTCCAAAGAATGAAATTACTGACTACTATCAAATTATTTTGCTTTTTCCAAAGAAAATATATTACTGTGTGTGTGTGTGTGTGTGTGTGTGTGTGCGGGTGGGGAGGGAGCAGACCGTTTCACATGCAGAAACAAACATGTGCGTTCCGGAGGCACAGAAAACAACATTGAGCTAATGGTAACGTGGGGACAAAATACAAGTTTTACGTAAAGTCGACATTTTTTAGAACATTACGCTAAAGTCCAATTAATTTTCATTTCAAAGTATCTGCATTGGTTTTGAACATTTCAACGGGAAATCCTATAGGAACAGGCCTGTGCTAAGGCAATGATCGGATGGTGTTCAGTAAAGTAATCTAAGAGTGTTTGTACATTCAGGACTGAGTGGAAATAAGTGCTGAATAAGTGTGGCATTTTGATAGGTTGTGTTTGAAGAACAAAATCACTTTACTTCCTGTTAGATTTATGTGTGTTAGGTAGAAAATTCTGTGTAGTGTTTTGCACAATGTGTTTTAGGAAATTGAAAAGTCAAACACTGGGAATTAGTGTATGGTTCTGCAGATTTGGTGTGGGGTTATGGTGTGTGAAAGACATGCTGAGAAACTTGTGTGACGAGCTAACACAGCTTGTGTAAGCAGTGTAAGCAGTTTAAAACATGGGAATTCATGCATGTGTGCATTGTTCAGCCTTTTTAACAGTAGATTTATGTCGAGCGCCTTCAGTTGTTCTGTGACCTGAGGAGAAATCTGCCCTGGAAAGGTTTATGTCTTTGGGTTTCTTAGGCTCTGTGCCTGAATTCAGGGGCTGGCCAGGTTGTTATATTGAAAACAAATCATCATATGTAACAGTTTTGTCAGGCAAAGAAATGTTCTCTGCTTTAATGTTGACAAACAGGTTTCTTTTGGTGTGATTATATGACCTTTGGACTCAAAGTTTCTTGATGTTGTTCTTGATCTTTGCCTCCGTAGGAGTGGTCACAGCAGAAACTCAAAGTTTCTTGATCGTGTTCTTGATCTTTGCCTCCGTAGGAGTGGTCACAGCAGAAACTCAAAGTGTCTTGATGTTGTTCTTGATCTTTGCCTCCGTAGGAGTGGTCACAGCAGAAACTCAAAGTTTCTTGATGTTGTTCTTGATCTTTGCCTCCGTAGGAGTGGTCACAGCAGAAACTCAAAGTGTCTTGATGTTGTTCTTGATCTTTGCCTCCGTAGGAGTGGTCACAGCAGAAACTCAAAGTGTCTTGATCGTGTTCTTGATCTTTGCCTCCGTAGGAGTGGTCACAGCAGAAACTCAAAGTGTCTTGATCGTGTTCTTGATCTTTGCCTCCGTAGGAGTGGTCACAGCAGAAACTCAAAGTGTCTTGATCGTGTTCTTGATCTTTGCCTCCGTAGGAGTGGTCACAGCAGAAACTCAAAGTGTCTTGATCGTGTTCTTGATCTTTGCCTCCGTAGGAGTGGTCACAGCAGAAACTCAAAGTGTCTTGATCGTGTTCTTGATCTTTGCCTCCGTAGGAGTGGTCACAGCAGAAACTCAAAGTGTCTTGATCGTGTTCTTGATCTTTGCCTCCGTAGGAGTGGTCACAGCAGAAACTCAAAGTGTCTTGATGTTGTTCTTGATCTTTGCCTCCGTAGGAGTGGTCACAGCAGAAACTCAAAGTGTCTTGATCGTGTTCTTGATCTTTGCCTCCGTAGGAGTGGTCACAGCAGAAACTCAAAGTGTCTTGATCGTGTTCTTGATCTTTGCCTCCGTAGGAGCGGTCACAGCAGAAACTCAAAGTGTCTTGATGTTGTTCTTGATCTTTGCCTCCGTAGGAGCGGTCACAGCAGAAACTCAAAGTGTCTTGATGTTGTTCTTGATCTTTGCCTCCGTAGGAGTGGTCACAGCAGAAACTCAAAGTGTCTTGATCGTGTTCTTGATCTTTGCCTCCGTAGGAGTGGTCACAGCAGAAACTCAAAGTGTCTTGATCTTGCTCTTGATCTTTGCCTCCGTAGGAGCGGTCACAGCAGAAACTGCCCCATCTGCCGTCTGCAGGTGACCGCTGCCAATGAATCATGGGTGATGTCCGATGCTCCTACGGAGGAGGACATCGCTGGCTACATCCTAAACCTGGCTGATGAGGCAGGCCATCCTCACAGGCCTTAACCTACCACACACACTAACAAACAACTTAATCTTCCTCTCCCTCCTCTCAATGGCAACCATATGGACAAATATAATTATCTTAATTTCTTTTTTTGGAGTTTTTTAAGGTTTATTTATTTCATTAAATCAAATAAGCCTTTGGATGTTTGGAGGCATTAACCAGTGATGGTTTTGGCCATGGGCCAGCTTTTTGGATTTCTACTTCAAGTATTCAATTTTTTAAGATGTGAAAAAAATAAGAAATATGTATCACAGAAAATTGTGAAAGAATAGAAATAAGTACAAACTGTCAAAAATCTACAGCTTTAAGCTTGATTTATAAATGTATCATTTGAAAAAATGACTAACTTAATTGCACTTGTCTCATACACTGATTTTATGGTCACTGCATATTTGCGGCGTGTTTGATATTTGACAGGTCTGTGTTGATTGTTTGAATTACTGTGACATGAAATCATCTGAGACATCACATTTAAAACCTCTGTTTTCTTTTGCTGGATATTTTTTTCCACTGCTGCCTTTAGTCCTCTTGTTGGGTGATTGCTCTGCCACTTTAGACATCAGGGGTTGCCGTAACAACCCAACAATATGTTTTGCTCTCTATTCAATTTCTGTGTTTTTTGGGATGTTGTGTTAGCAAGGAGGTCGGCTATTCAGCTCAGGCTCTAACATACATCCCCATACAAATTCAACATAATTGGCCTGCTCATTCACGCTTGCTCTTGGCAGTTTTTTTTTGCTTGCTAGCTCTTCTATGACTGCAAACCTCTTGTGTCCAAGTCAGAGTAAAACAACACTGTAATTCAATGAAAGCTGGGCTTTGTTGTAGCTATTTTTTTTAAAACAAAAAATTCTACACATGCTTGATGTTTTATGCAGCATTATAATTATTTATTTATGTAGCATTATACTTGATTATTTTGATTAGGATCTTAAAAATACCCTGTTGTTGTTGTTGTTATTATTGTTATTAATAATTAAAACCTTGAGGGTGGAGTTCAGAGACTCAGATTCTTTGTCATCTGAGTTTAGTATGTCTACAAGATTGATGTGTAGAAGTTTACACCTATCCCATCATTTGTCATTATTGACCTTATGTTAATACTCAGACTTTGGTTGTGGGCACGGCTGCTTGTCCAGATAAAGTAAATAGATATAAATGTATGAGGCTTGTAGCAGGGTAGATGAGGATATTTGGCTGTTTTTGTATGAAGCATTTTCATGTCATCTCTGTGTAAATTGCATAATTGGCTAATGCCCAGTAGGTGGTACTGTTTAACACAAATAAAATACTATCCTTTTTACACACATTTTTTTTAACGCGAGGGCACTTCTCTCAGCTCCTTATTTATCTACTCTTATTAAAATAATTAATACGTTTGCTAGTTCTAAATACCTTGTGAAACCTTTCCCAATAGTTCAAAGTAGGCATGTTAATAAACTAATTGGATAGAGACTGCTAAACACTGAATAATGTTCTGAATCTTTATTTAGAAAAAGAAAACATGAACAGGAACAGTTTGACAAACAGAAATAGCAAATACACACGCCCATACATTCATAGAGAAAGAGAACCTACAGTAATCATTGGGTTCCTATCTAGGTCCAAGTGGCGTAGAATATGTAGAAAATCTGCCGTAGAATAGAGGCTCCACCTCTGCCTGTCCTGAGTAAATAGTAACTTTGACATCAGCAGTTCCTAAATAAACTGGTTCGTCAAGGTAGGGATCAAGTTTTCTAGCCTCTATGAAAAATCCCTTTATCCATGCAACAAGCCCGTGCAAATAAAGTGTTTTGCTATAAACTATCACAGCAATAAAAAAAAGCAATAAGAACATCTATTCAGGTAGCCCAAGTTATGAAAATACATCAAGTAAAAAAATTAATCTAAAACCTAAACCAATTTCTCCTGTAAAAAGGACAGCGTAGACCAGTGGTCTCAAACACCCGGCCCGCGTCCTGCCTAATTCAGGCCCGCGACGTATGACAAAATAATAATGTAATCCGGCCCTTGAGGCTATTAATTGCGACAAACAACGATACTGATTAAAATAGACGATAGATCCAGGTACGGTGACAAATCTCATTTGTAGGCCTACTCTGCTCCACTATGTGCAAGACATCCAGAGCTTGATTCAAACCCAAAATCGCTGCGCAAAGTTTTCAGGAAATACTTGTATTACACGCGAGAAACACAAAGACGTGCATATGTAATGACGCGGAAGCGATGCAGGCCATAGTGTTGCAGAAATTGAAGCAGAAATTAAGCAGAAATAGGCCTACACCAAATGTTGAAAAACGTTCACGTGTGATGAAGTCTTAGGTAAGCTATGTTATTCACCTATTCTAATTCTGAAGGAGAATATCCTTTTGGAGATTATGATCGATCGTCTATGACCGTGATAGTCACGGTGCGTCTGTGAATGGAGGTGCGTGTATACAACGGTGTCCACTAAGCATACCATGCTTGTTTCGACCCTCTGCCCAACATAGCGGTTGAGGTTGCAGTGGTAATCGTGATGATAGTGTCCGTAATGGATGTGGTACAGACAGCAGGGCTAGTAGAAATAGGGCTCTAAAGAACTACAAAGTCACCCGCAATATGATGCAAACTTCTGGGTACTGCAGATTACCCGCGATAGGAACTGTTTGACCAGAATACTTTATTGTAGGCCTATATTGTAGTAATCTATTACTAAACCACAACATCTTAGGTGTTGGTATACATCTTAGGTGTTTTCCTGTTAATTTGTTATGTGGGTAATATGAAAAAAGGAAAGTAAACCTGCTTAAATATGTTCATCCAGTATTTACTAAAAGGTGCATAATTTGAGGTGCTTGCCATCCAGTGACAAATTAGATGGGTAAATTTACCCCCTTCATAAACTTTTGTTTTACTCAAAGATTTTTACATTTACAGACTTTATCTCTGACCACTTTCAAGCCATGGCCTTTTGAAATTTTGATATAAAAATCCAATGGTGTTGGCAATGGCTTTCTTAACCCTGATGCCTAGTTTGCCAGGTTTAAAAAAGTTATGAGAGGAAATATTTTTATTTGGTGTGAAACACACACACATACCTGTTTTTATGTTTTTCATTTATTTTATCATTTGTATTAATATTTATTTTATCATAATTTTATTTATAAGCTAAGGTTGCTAGCACAGGTGTCTAAAACTAGATAAAAACACTTGCACTTTCTGTTTGCAGTTTTGTGTGGTATTTGAAAAAAAGAACATTGCATTTTCAGAAGTAGCCGGCCCTCCAATCAGATGACGTTGGCAGAATTGGCCCCCAGCTCATTTGAGTTTGAGACCCCTGCCGTAGACAGTATCTTGTCATTCCTTTTTCCTAAAAACTGTCACAACAGGTGATCAACAGCAGCTTCATATTACAGTATGTAATGGCATTGTGTAACTTGGCCATCTCTTGTTGGGTGCATCGCAACTGTTTCTCTGGTACAGATTTACTCGCTTTCTACCTTTCATGCTTTTGGACATGAAGGCAGCCATATTTGGTGTATAAGGCAATGGTCAGCTGGGTAATGAAGGTCGTAGGTGACTGGGTGGACTGCTTGTGCTATCTAAAGCCGTAGAGACCCCCCTGTACTCCTGTCTACCCACCCCAATCTCCACCTACTCTCTTCAGATCACGAAGCTGGTCACTGTGCCGCTGCCTGGTCCTCTGCCTTGACCGCCTCCACCAGGAAGCAGAGCTCATTGCACAGCGTCTCGTGTCGGTAGGCCACGCGGATCTGTGCCACGTTGGTCCGTCTGATGTCGTTGCCCTCAGGGCCATCCTCCAAGTAGTTTTCACCCAGGAAGTGCTTCTTGTCCTGAACAGATAGATACAGACAGAGGTGGTGGTTAGTGTCTGACTTGCCACGCAAAAACACATGCACCGTTGATTGGCATCTTACAGTTTTTCTCGTTATTGCTTTGACCTGCTTACAGAAACTTGGTCTTCATTAACACCTTCTTTGCACAGCATGAGTCATCTCTTGCAAATGAGCTAACACGTTTTCATTGGGTTCACACATTTCTCACACCCTTTTGCAAAACAGTTAACACAGATGTCATTCAAAGACCCCAAACTTGATTGGTTTCCCTATGCAATCAAAAGGAAACAAGTGGTAGATTCCTTGCATAAGTCTGAATCTCTGATACAACTTTGTGAATCTCCTTTGCACAATTCTTCAATCAGCAATCATTCATTATCAATAAGAGATACCATGTCTGTTCTGTGTTGCTATTTGCAAGTATAGATTTAAGGCACATTTAGAGAGAAGTACTGTATTGCCTATTTGGTGAAGAAAACAGTACAAAAGCTGACAAAATGTTTACTGTAGGTCTATTTCAATGAAAAATTACAAGTTGTAGTTCAATGAAATGTGTATTGTCTAGTGCTTACTGTAGGTCTTACATGTCAATGACAGTTACATCTAGGGTGAAACCAGAAACATGAAAAAGAAATGGCACAGACAGCAAAAAAAGTCTGAAACTCCTCATTTTGAGAACTATGTTTTACATTTTGTTGTCCAGTGTGTCTAGTGTAATGACTGCTTGAAATCACTGTGTGATTTGACGACAAGATGTGTCTTTAGAAGGCAGAATTGGCTTTTGCTGCATGTTTTAAATGTTTTGAGAGAGTAAGAGCCTTTTGCAAGCAAAGTGTGTCATTTTGGCCAGAGTGTGTTGTTTAGACCTGCGTGTCGTGTTAATTGTTTTGAAAACGTGATGTCAGAGTGGACACAAGTGTTAAAGCGATCGAGAAAAACTATAATGTGAGCAGTCAAATGATGTAGCAGTGGGGTGGACAGCAACAGTAACAGTAGAATTAGAAGTTTTCTTGTCCACACCTCTACATCACTATAGCCCCAAACTCCATGATGCAAATACAGGCAAATTGTGCTGCAGTAGATTATCTATGTTATTGGACTAACTATATTATTGGACTAAAAGAATATCCACTGAAAGAAACAACACTCATACTGAGGATCTATTTCATCATCAAAATAAAAATGAGGAAGTATGTGTGTGTGTGAGGGTATGTGTGTCACCTGGTGTGAGAGGCCACTCTGCAGTACGCTGTTCCTGGCGATCTCACACACGTCGCAGGTGCTGAGCTTCCACAGCTGGGCAGCGATGGCATACTCCTCCATCAAAGGTTCCTGTGAACACACACCCTTGGGGATCAATAAAGTATCAAACAGTTGGCACACCCCGCACACAGCCTAACAAGGCTATACAATTAAATAGCCTAGGCGCGAGTGGCGCTTTTGCGCATGGTAGGCCCAGGGGCTGAGCCAGAGGGGTGGCTCCGGGTGGCACAGGCCACCCTTGAGATTCGATTGGCCACCCCAGGTGCCACCCCCAAATCCTAGTCTACGATTGGCCATTAACATGGTCTAAGGCAGGACCTTTCATGATGCACTTGCAGCAGTTTGAAGTATCAGACGTCAGAAATGTAAGTGGCAAACACGCTTGCCTTTATTGGCATACAGGCTACTGCTTGTACTAACACGCAAAGATAGCTATTTACCTATTGCATCTGCCAGTGCCTATTTATCTAATCACACACTTAAGTTGCTGACATTTGATAGGCCATTAAGTGTTAACTGTAGGCTAGTCAAGCATTTGTAAAATTTGAGTTGTAAAATATTGAAATTATGGGAAGTTTACATAGCTTAGGCTAAACTGTATGTTTCTTTCGTCCCCCATGCCTGTTTTATTTGTCCCGATCAGGAGGGAGAAATGAAATATTGCGCACGTTCCACTTTGGTTAAATAATTCCCGAACGCAGGGCTGGACTGGCCATCTGGCATACTTTTTTCTTTTTTTGGCCGAGCCGGTCTTTTATAAAGTTAATTTTCCATAGTAGCGCGTGACAACAAAATCATATGCCTGTGTTCTGTTCCCAGAGCTTTCTCTGTCTATGATCTGCAGCGTTTCTCAAACTATGAGCCTCCTCGACAAGTAGATTGCTGGTCTACGGAGCCATGAATTTAAATTACGCCCCACTTCTGTCTGTTAATTTGCGGCACAATTGAATGATATTATAGAACCGCGGACCGAAAGGTCTCCCCGATCGGGAAATACTCCTTTTCGCAACTTTTTGTAGGCCTAACAGAGGTAGACTAAATATCGTGCCTATGGCGATGTCACTTGTCTCGCTGGATTGAACGCAGAATGTGGGCTGTTGCGCAAATACTGTAGATGAATGAGGGAAGGAGATTCCGATTCCGAAGTTTTGCCAACATTTTCTCCATTATTATCGTAAAATATGTCTCCATGCAGGGCAGGGCTGGTTCTAACCTAGGCTAGGCTACTATATTTGGGTGGGCTGGTAGAAATTTGTATTTAAAATACAAATTTTTATTTGATTTAGTTAGGGGGAAAAAATGGCATAATATTTTGTATCAAAATACTTTATAGGTTTGTAGTTTAAAAATACTGCCAAATACTTTTGGTAAAACCAATAACCTACTTTTTGTGATTGTGATTATAAAAGTGCAAAACAATGAATGCAGCACTGGTGCTGACTTGTAATTTGCCCAGAGTTGTTGTGATCAGAATATTGAGATTCAGGCAGATAAGTAACATGTAGGTTGCTCACACATACAATACACTTGCCCTGCAACAAGTTGCCCCATGTGCAACGTGAACAATGTTTGCTCACATACACAATACACTCCTTCATACCAACCTCAAGTTTCTTAAACTGATCATTAATCATCCAATCGGAAGACATGGAACCGGTTATGTGGTTGCCCTGCAACAAGTTACCCCACGTGAAAATATAATTAATAATTTGCCCACACTTGTCCACTAGTGCCACCCTTGTTAAAAATGTCGCCACTGATCAATGCAAGCTTGGTTTGAAACTGGTTTCTGGGGATGGGGTTTACACGATCCTTCACTGGGCTAGTGCCTGCTGTGTTAATATGACCGTGCTGATGCTAACAGCTGCAGCTCCCTCAAATCTATATAGGTTCTCATGCATATTAGGCTAGCTTTTGCCAATGAAAATGAATGCAACATAAAAAAACAGTAGGCTACTGCTCCTAACTGAAGAAACGTTTAAGTTACTGTAAGGAAATTATTATTATCATTATATAATCATTTGTGTAAGCAGAAATATTGTTGTGCTGAGTTCTAAGAACAGAGAGTTCAAGTTAAATGTTGTTGTGCTGAGTTCTAAGAAGTGTGGACCCAGACAGACAGGAACTGCACCCTGTCTGTGTGTGTGTGGGTGAGTCACAATGAAGTCGCTATGTCTTGCTTTCTATTTTCTGTGTGCATCTTTACAATAAAAGACACAGCTTTTGGGCTGCAGAGTCAGAGACTGATGGTGTGAGGAATTCTTCCTTACATTAGCAGGCTCTCCTCTTGGTACCAGAGTTTGTGGGCAAAGCCATACTACGTGTTGTGGTTCTTGTATCTATATGTTGGGGTTAAATTCCCTGACAGTTACCAACAATGTTAACAACAAACTCAGCTTCACTGCTGCAAACAAAGTTGGCTATATGCTTCGCCATATAACGAACCAGCTAGCCTTGTGATAACAAAATCTTTACCTTTTGTTTAGTCCACTGAAAGTTATCCACATATCAAACGATTAAATACACAGTTATGGAGGAATTGTTTTGGGGAAGCAGTTGCACTATATCCCACTTTTGCTGCCTTTAAGCCACTTAAATCCATAGCCTAGATGAGCATTGCGCATACGTTACAACTTGACGTGATGGTGAAGCTAAATGCCCAAGAAACGTCACTTCAAAAAAAAGTTGTAGGCCTACTAAACGCAAAAACTTAATGACAGCTTGTTCGTGGAGGTGTAGTGTTGCCTAATTGAAATGGGATAGGCAAGGGTTATCTTATATTCGGCTATTAGTGTGGCACATTTATTGGGCTTTTAGCCTCTTTTAATTTATTTGATGAGGAACTGATAAAGACTGAGCAGCAGAAAAGCAGAAAATAGTAGTAAAGTAATAGCCTACTATTACTTTACTACTATTACTGTTATTATAGTGGATGGAATCCACTTTCTTGAAATCTCCTGGCTTCTTCTTCTTCTTCTTCTTCTACTTATTATAACCTTTTTTCTTTTTACCTTTTCAAGAATGAATGCGACTCTAACCGCTTAACGTACAGACATGTTGAAAAATTAAAATTTGGTACAAGTGTTTGTATGGACTCAAAGATTAAGTGAGTTGATGTTGGAGGTCAAAGGTCAAGTCCATGAATACTCTGAGCGCGATATCTTAAAAATGCCTAGACATACATGCCTGAAATTTGGTATGAGTGTTTGTATGGACTCAAAGATGAAGTGAATTGATGTTGGAGGTCAAAGATCAAATGTCAAGGTCAAAAACACCTTGAGTGTTATATCTCAAGAACGCCTTGACACACAAGGTCTTTTGGTATGAGAGTTTGTATGAACTCAAAGATTAAGTGATTTATTGTTTTTTTTCAAGGAATTTCCCCACCAACATTAAGCCAGCAGCTTTCCATCCACTACTTGTAATTCCTCTGGCATTACATTCTAGTTATTATTATTCGGATGAGGCAAAGGAATGTACATCTGAGTCTGAAATGTTGGCTACAAACATACTGCCTTAACTGCACTGCTGCTATTATTAACTTCCGGGAACTATGAGGCTTCCATTAGCTGCCATTGTTGGAAAAAAATGGAACATTAGCGTCAATGGAGTTGTCACAACTCTACCTTTATATGGCTCTGGTATTCTTTAGACTGTAGTATCCTATAGTCCTCAGCATTAGTGAGAACTTTCTATTGAACAATAATACTGGATGTGTCCCTGATGCCAGTATTGAGGGAGAGTCCAGTTGTGAGGCTCACCTTGGTGTAGTGGAACTGCATTGGGTCGTCGGTGGACAGGGATACAGACAGGCCTTTCTGGAGGAACTCTCTGAGTGGGTTCTTGGAGTACTCTAGGAACAGGCTGTTGTTGCTCAGGGGCGACATGGCGATGGGCACCTGGGCTAGGTAGTACAGGTACTGCAGCACGGGACTCTGGGAAAACAAAGACACAAATGATGTATTGGCAGCTTGTTTTACCAAACTTTTCAGGCCACCGCGCCAGTCAGATGAGGGGTTGCTTGACACACATTCAAATGTACAAAATCATAATAAAAAAATCCAACTTTAATAGGATTCCCTATCCTTCTAAACTTCAACTGAAAACTATTCATGACAGTGTTTGAGTACAAATCAATGTAAATGAAGGTCCTACTTGTATATCCTCTTATGTAAAATGGCATGAAATAGCATGAAATATCATGGCCTAAAAAAAAGTGTTCCTGCTGACTATTGTTTCCACTAGCAGTGGAACCAATAGTGGGAGACGACATAGTAAACAACAACTAAAGGATAAACTGGCTCTAACAAACGTACTTTGAGAAGATTATAGCATAGCGCAAGCCCCTACAAGCTCTGTAATGGCTCATAAATAAGGACTTCAGTCTACAGTACTTGGTCTGAGAGGTGCTTTATCTTTACACAATGCAGGTGCACATGCACGGTTCATGTGTTCCGTTGTTAGATAGGTCTCTGGCTGGGGTTCTGGAATGCCTCACAGGAACTGTGCACACAGGATGAGATTACGCAATGACTTCCTGCTCACACACCCCATCTATTGTCCTGTATTCATCCTGTACTGTAGTATCCCCTACAGGGGTGATAGAGGGGGTGGTAGGGCAGGACGTGGGATGGGATGAGAGGCAGAGGCACATTAATGAAGGCTGATATAATAGAGAAGATATATGTTGCATTTATAGTCTGCCTATTAGTCATTCTTTCAGTGCACATTTGTTTTAGAGTACTATAAAGGCCATAGGGAAAGAGATGCAATTTGTGCAATGAGGGTGCAATTTGTGCAATGGTGCAAACTCAATCATCTTCAACTCAACACTTCAAAGACCAAGGAGATATGTATCTGGGTCTCCACCTGGACAATAAACTGGACTGGTCAGCCAACACTGATGCACTCTACAATAAAGGGCAGAGCAGGCTGTACTTCCTGAGGAGGCTGCGGTCCTTCAATGTGTGCAGCAAGCTCCTCAGGATGTTCTACCAGTCTGTTGTTGCCAGCGTCCTCTTCTATGCAGTAGTATGTTGGGGAGGAACTCTGGGGGCAAAAGATGCATTGTAAGGGGCATTGTAGCTGCCTGGCAGCTCTAGCTGTTGTCTGCAGCAGCTCAAGCTAGGTAGCATAGTTTTTTTCCCCCGACAGTACTCGCTGATCTCGAGAAACAGATATCTGTGTTAAAAAAAAATCACGGCTAATGACCAACAGAGCAAGTATGCGAACATCCAAAAAAACGCTTCAGGTGCAAGACATTAGAACTATAGATCATAAAAAAGAAAGAATATCTGCACACTGTATGGCTCCAAATTATATTATTTTCTGTTCTGTTGCACAGCACTTTTGTGTGCTGTAGCAACGTTTCGATCTCCAGAATCTTCCTTGGGAGCCATACGGCATGCACACCTTTGTTCACCTGTTCACGACCGCTCACCTTCTTGAGGTTGAGTCCGTGGGAGATGTTATCGGCGGTGAGGAAGGCAGACACCAGGTGGGTGATGGACCCGGCCTCGCCACAATGGGGACGGAACTGGAAGGTGCTCAGGCCACGTTCCCTAGGAAGCAGCAGGACAAGACAAGCCACACAACTCTCAGCAGCTGGAGAGAACCGTTCTAACCAGGGGTGAACTTACACTGAAGCACAACTGAATGACGGGTAGTTGTGTTCAAGTCTTTAACGAATGAGGGAATGAAGTTAAATAAAAGATGATCAAGGCAGAATTGATGTTTTGTGGTTTTATGCGGTCATAATCTCACAACATACAATAGGATAATACAGAGTATGATAAGAGTCAAACTGTTTTTACTATACTTTATTTAGATAAGGAGCTAATGTGTCCAAGTGCTCATTCCACAAAAAGGATTAGTTGATTCACAGTGGGTTAAGAATAATGCATCTATCTGTATATAATGTACCATGTCTGCACAACAACGCAGTTTTCAGGGCGTTTTGCTCTGTAAAGAAAATCCCCAAATGGACTACCATCACTTTAGCATTATAACTGTCATCCACTCACCCTGTCCCTGAATATGTTACTCACTTGCGGAGGTTGTTGAGCACCATGATGTTGGCGTACATATGGAAGAGGTAGTAACTGTAGGGGGGGTTATCTTCTGTGGTCCACTGCTCTGGTTTGGGGCTTTTGTAAGAGAACATGTGATCGCTGTGCTTTGACTCATCATCCACACTGTCAAAGCCAGTTACCTGCAGGATACAGGGAAATGTCCAGTGTTATCCAATGTGTTTTTGTTCTTACGGCATACTTCTAGAGGGTTATTTAAGCAAAACCTTGCCTAATGCCTCGTGACAGGCACAGAAGTGTAGGATTTCAACATGTGGATATATTAGACTGGATTTGCAACACACTGTGATTTGATATTTGACCTTTGTGTTGCAACAGGATTAAATCTGAACTACACTTCCCCTGTCATTAACAGTGTAGGTGTGGGCATTCAGAGGCCTATGCAATTGACAGCTATGGGAGGGAAAAGAGTTTCAAAGATATCTACTGAATAGCAATTATGGCTTTGTATCTCAAAAAAATCCTAACATATAGTGTTTTGTTGACAGACTGTTGTCAATCTATCAAATTCACTGAATCTATTAATCCACTGTTGGCACAGATCGTCTTGCACAGACATAAAAACTGCTGTCTGAGAGTGTTTGCGGTGAAGCAGCATGCAAATGTTTTTCATCTGCAAACCGAGTCATATTCTTTCTCTCTTCACGGGAGAGTAATAGTAAGACACAAAGCCCTGGAGAGTATTAGAAGCTCTTTGCCTCGTGCTAAAGCATGAAAACAAAACAATTTTGCATACAAACATATCCAAAACATGCTCACATGCGAAACTCAAGACTTTCCATATGGCCTTACTTGTGGGAAAAACGTTATGCAAATATTTTCTTTTAGCTATCAGAAACGGAGCCAAACGTGAGAATTCTGTTCTGAATCAGAACTCTGTCTGCTACAAAGAAGTGACAGCATTCTGCTGCTCTCCCAGGACTGGACTCACAATAACACAGACTACCAGAGAACTCGGACAACTCACATATTTCAGGAATACATGCATCTCCTTGTGCTGCTGAGGATTGACAGTGGCTTCAAAGAGCGGCAGGAAGATGTTTTCCAACATCTTTGCAAAGTTGGGAACTATTTTCTTTAATCTAAAAATGTCACTGGAAAGGAAAACAAAAATGATTGCAGACTGGCATTTAATGGGTGCTCTGTGCCAAAATGACATTACATGACATATACTAACATGAAGGGGCTTCCACACCAATTTCCATTACATACATTAAGTAGTAGAAATATTTATCCAATCCAACATGTATTATACATATTATGTATTAGAAATATTTATATGCGGTATATTACATAGGCTTCCACAAGAATGCACATGCATGTATGTGCATGTGTGTGTGTGTGTGTGTGTGTGTGTGTTATCCAGCAGGTCGGCCACACTTACTAGATCCTGGGCACCTGGATGATCCAGCGCATGTTGGGGGAGTGGACCTTGTGCTGGATGAACCACTTGGCCAGATGCTCCCACTCTTTCGGGGAGCGTCCGTAGATGGACAGACGGGGCTCAGCATACTGGTACTTACTCTCCTCCAGATCATGAGACACCTCCTGATAACGGCACAGGGACAGAGAGAGAGATAGAAAGACAGAGAGAAAGAGAGAGAGAGATAGAGAGAGAGAGAGAACGAGAAACAAAGAACGATAAAGAGAGAGAGAGAGGGAGAAAGAGAAAGAAATATTGACACATTAGGTCATCACAGTGTTTGCAAGTTACATGCAAATCCACGTTACTTGGTGAGGTGGCCAGGGGTTTGCATAACCAGTACTGCCTGCATATTAAGTTACCACCCACTCAGGTATTTGCAACAAACCCAAATTATTTGACTGATAAACACTTTTTGGTGTCTAAGTATTTACATTTTATATAATGTTATTGCACATAATTACAGAAGTCACAGTAGTATAATTGTTTGGTCTATGTAGCCATTCAGCAGTACACTGATTCTGAACGATGACGTCAAAGTTATCTACCTGCCTGACTGACATCTTTACATGTACATATACATTCACATTTACATATTTAGCTGACGATTTTTTCCAAAGCGACTTACAACAATCAAGGTACAGTGCCACTAAGACATGTTAGTGCAGCAATAAGTCCTACTCGCATAGAATATGGCTAAGCATTTACGAGATGTACCTTAACAATCCGTGCAAAGTATTCTCCATTAATGTAGTTGTCGGTTTTCAGGTAGATCTCTCTAAGCTCACTGGCTCCAACAGGGTTGTACTTGGAGTTGAATTTGTCAAATCTGTGGAAAGTTTGTCTTCCCTGAAGAGACAAGACAAGAAGAGGAAATCACAGATCAGTGTTTCACACCTTCATTTATTTGTGGCGCCCCATCACAATATCAACATTGACCACCACGTTTCTTGGTGTTTTATGCCCCCAACGTTGTCTTCAAGGCAGTGCTGCCTGGAAGGTACTAGGGTTAGACATGGGTTAAGGTTAGGGTTGGGGTTAGGTTTAGGATTAGGTGCCTTTAAGTCAGCGGTGGCAGCGCTGCCTGGAAGACGTTGTGGGCATAAAACACCATCGAGCGACCACCACACACAATGATTTTCCATGTCGTACTATTTAAATTGGATGGAATTCGTTCATTGTAGAGCTATGTGCACCTTTGCACAGCCTCCCCTTGTCTCTCAACAAACCTACCTGCAGGTTTAAGGGAAACATTAACAATCCTGCAATTGTTGACATAAAAGCCGACTGGCTAAACCGTGTTTAAATCTGCATCATAACCACGCTGCGCTAATTTGTTAAAAACTGTTGCATTCAAGTTAATTCTGCAAATGTACCACCATAGATATAATTCAATTCTGTGGGAAACACTGCAGATTGCACATTATTACAAATGTTTGACACAAAAACATTGATTATGAAATGGAAGACAAATTCTGGACACTTTCTTCTTAAAGGTAGTTCTGTGAATTAGATGAAAAGTTGTTGATATTTCCACTCAATGTCCAATTTCACCCTTCCCTTCCGTACTCCTGAAGCCACATGTTAATTGGCTGGGGTATTTGATTCAGCTCAAGACATGTTGTTTGTTTTGAGCTAGGACCTGGAGCTAGGTTTTTTTGAGCGCACATAAAGAACAGACTACTAGTGAACCATCAGGAGCAATTAAGCCTAATTGAATTCAGTAAAACAGTGTATTGAATTAAATAATGGACTACAGCCCTTAACATGATGGAATGATGCTGCTTTTGGCCAGGACTCACAATAAATAAATAAATAATATAAGTAATTAAATGTCCGTAACAGTACAAACAACTGATATATGCCAGTGTGGAATCTCACCGCATGTACATCCAATGAGTCCACAGTGAGGTCATAGGGGTCCATGGCCAGGTTCTGGAACACCTTCTTCAGGGTCATCTTCTGGCCATTCTTCTCCATGACCACACGGTCAGCTTCCGTCTTACAAGTGGTCTGGATGAACTTCAGCAGGTGCTTTTGGTTCATGCAGGCAGCTGCATGGATGTGGGTGTCCACCTGTGTGTTCACACACACACACACACACACACACACACACACACACACACACACAGACACAGACACACAGACACAGACACAAGAACACAAAATTGTCTGGTGATGGTGAATTTGAGATGTAGGCAAGATTAATCATAGCAAGTGAAATGGTCTAGAGATTACCTTTCGGACGTTGTAGAAATCTCGGTGAGGAACGCCCTTCAATTCCTTCAGTTCCGCCATCTCATTCATCATTTCATGGAGGTAGAACTTGGAGGCCAAGAAGTTTAGACGTCTATGGCAGTAGGTCTTCCTGTATGTACATTAAGGAGGTATTCTGTATTAGGTATTCTATGGTACTCTATGGAGATATCTCAGCAATATGGCATAAGTGAGAGTGGGATTGGTGAAGGATATATGGGCGGTGGTAGTGTAGTGGTTAAGGAGCTGGGCTAGCGTGCAGTAGCCTGTAGGGCGGTGGTAGTGTAGTGGTTAAGGAGCTGGGCTAGCGTGCAGTAGCCTGAAAGTTGTCGGTTCAATTCCCGGCTTCCACCGTTGTGCCCTTGAGCAAGGCACTTAACCCCAAGTTGCTCCGGGGACAATGTGATCCCTTGTAATATAGCTGACATATGTAAGTCACTTCGGTCAAGAAGTGTCTGCTAAATGTAATGTAATGTAATGTAATGTAATATACCCAATGGTTGTGATGTGGCCATGCCAAGTGCCACAGGTAATCAATGAAATAATATCTCTCGTTTAATCATGCGTTACTGGACCTAACTGTTGTATGATAATCTAAAGAAATATTACTCCATCCTTACAGTGCACCTGCATACCTGCAAGTCTTCATACAAGACATCCTTTTCCCTCTCGTTACTCTTTCTTCTGCACTATATACTGTCTACTGTAGGCCTATTGCAGCACACCTCTTTATATTAATTCAGGTGTATATTATCAATCAATCAGCAATGGAAATCCCACAGAAGACATCTCAGACACGCTCCAGCATTTCTTGATCTACCGCTCCCATTTAGAAATGTGACTCTTGATGTGGACCATCTGCAATGCGCTGATGCTCAGCAGAGGCCTGCTGATTTATTGGACCATATGCACAGTTGTGTTAACAAGCTCACCGTGACCAAAACACTGGGATTTAAAAAAAAAAAAAAAAACCCTACAGCTATGGCATATGGTCGGCATAAATCAGTGTCTAGGGGGTGTGCCGGATGCGTCAGAAGCCTGACTCACCATTCCACGGGGTCCGCGCCAGATTAGGACCAAAGCTTGCCAACTGTCTGAGATGAGTCTTTCTGCTTCAACAGGTGGCTGGATTGCTTTGCTTCCTCTGTCACAGATACATGCCTAACTTTTCTTTTACTGGTTTAGTATTTTAAAGACTACTATATAATATTTATTGAACAGACTGCGTTTCTAAAAACTATAAAACTAAAACTAGTATTTTAAACCTAGAGGGGCAAATGACGGATAGAGGCGGCATGGCGGTGGCTGATGAGGTGGCTTGGCCTCTGTACTGTTTTCTGTCACTGTCCTCATACGCCACTGGTGGCGTCTGACGTGCGTCAAGTGACGCTTATGTTTAGAACTCCATTATTTTTAACGGGCTACATACTGCATGGTTGTCATGGTTGCGTTTGATGTAGAATATAATGTTCTAGATAAATCACTGAGCTTACATTATGACATCATTATCAGTGTTGTCACCATGGTAACGCTGGAGAGCGGGGATGTGGTGCATATTGACTCACGTGGGCCCGTCGGCGATCATGGCGAGCACGTGGCTTAGGTCAATGGCGAAGGTCTCCAGGTCGGGGTAGGGCAGGCTGCGCGGCTGCTCCTGCTTCAGGGCTTCGGCGTTGTCGTACACGTATATGATGCCGTCCTTCATCTTCAGCTCGTAGTTCAAGTCCTGGGGGACGTCCTCCATAGTGTACGGGTCCTCCCCCTCACCAGGGCAGGGGCAGATGTCTGCGGAGGAAGCAGAAAGGGAACTGAAGTTATGGATTTACTGCAGTAATAGTTATATTTTTCAGCCTCTATTCGACAGTACAGTGGAGAGATTGACAGGAAATGAGTGAGAGAGGGAGACAGGGAGTGGGTTCAGACAATGACCTCGGGCTGGACTTGAACCCGAGTCCCTGTGGGCCCTGAGCGTGTTTGTGCTATCGGAAGCCAATGTTCCTGCTGAGCAGCCAAATTGTTCTCCCAAATTGCTACATTTAACTCCATCTACCTCCATCTGTGATGGCACTCCACTGAGTATCTCATGGTAACACTCTCAACTCTTCACCTTTAGAGTCATCATGCTCATCTTTCGCCAGCACAAATTCTCAAAGGAAACAAAGGAAACCTATTTGGCAATAAACTCCATTTTGACTAATGTTAAACTGAACTTTTTTATGTACATGAACTTTCTCACTGACATATTTTTTAATCACCAATGTCTCAATATCTAAACATAGAAGCGTGGTGTAATACACCGGGGATTGTGCTTCGTCGTCATAACTTAATGAATGTTGGTGTACTATATACACAGTTGCGTGGCTGTAGGCTGTCAATCATGGATGACTACAAAATCAAGAGCAGTGTTTTCTCCATGCTGCTGTTCATCTGCCGTGACTAAGTCATGCCTGAGCACAGGCAGTGCATTCCTGACGAGTAAGCACTGACAACTGATTAGTTTGATGAAATCCAACACATATTGAAATGTTTAGCTTATGTCTCGCAAACATCAACATGTCTACAATAACAAGCTCAGTCAGAATGTCCAGAAGGACGGGGAAAAAAAAAACCCTGAAAAGATTCCACCTCAGGGATCTTGGACGGGATCTAGCAACCCCCTAGTGACCTAATGTCTGCGAGCTTCGAGTGTTGGAGGAATCCGAACCTGGCATGACTTCATCCTCCTCGCTCCACTTCTCGGCGCTGGCGTTGCGGAGGAAGCGTGCAGTGGTGCGGGGGAAGTGGTGGTACGCCAGCTTGGAGTACTTCTCCCGGATGAACAGCGCTTTGAGCAGACTCCTGGCGGCCTGCTCATAGTCCTCCACAGTGACCTGGAGCAGAGAGAGCACGCAAAAGTCACACCACAAAGTCTTCTGCTTTTTCCAATTTCCAAGCATACACTAATGTGTGAGAGATCCCCCACTGCACTATTAGCAAGTGAATTAGCAAGAGGTGTTCCTTTCTTTAGTCTTTAAACATTAAAAGTTAAAGTTCATTTTTTATATTAAATAGATAGATAGATAGATAGATAGATAGATAGATAGATAGATACTTTATTGATTGAATATAAGAAAATTAAATAAGAGTATGAGTTAGATATTCTATATGTAATTTGTGTTGTAGATGTCAACTGTGTATGTCGATATTATTATAATAACCAACTTACACCAACCTATACTAATTCACCTTAAAAATAGTCTTTGTGTATACTATAGCATGCATTTTGGATTCCTCACCCCTGCACAGTAGTCGCCGCTGATGGTGACCCGCTGGAAATCGGGGACACTCTTTTTGCCGTCCGTGGCATCGGTTGGGGAGAGGAGGGGAGAGATGACCGTGAACGCCCAGTCTGGGCACACATTGGGGTACTGCTGGGACAAGGATTGGGAGCGCCTTAGCATCAGATTCTTCTTTCTGTGGAAATGGCATCATTAAGTCAGTAATGCCAAGAGGCAAAATCCACATGTATCCAACCACCCAAGGTGACAAGATACAAACTTGGATACATTTCTTGTGCACTAATTTGTGTATAATCAATGTCTTATGGAAAAATTGATCTCTTATGGTGAG
This sequence comes from Alosa sapidissima, assembly GCF_018492685.1. NCBI lineage: Eukaryota > Metazoa > Chordata > Actinopteri > Clupeiformes > Clupeidae > Alosa > Alosa sapidissima. The sequence goes on from NC_055967.1 coordinate 34,425,495, forward strand.
TGGTGAGTTGACTAAGAGCCTAGCCTATATGTAAAAATACAATTATGCTCCTCTTGTTGTAGCTCCCAACACCTTCAGAATGACACTGAGGTGCTAATGAAATGTAATCTCTCCTGTCCTGTCTCTTTAGTTTGACAGCATCTGTTACATGCCGTTATTAAATAGACTCATCATGAAATAAAAACCTTGCTGTCTCATTCTGACTCCCTCAGCACTGGCATTAACAGGCCCAACACACACCTACAAACACATACACCAATTACCCTGCACCTGCTAACCTCAAATGGCTTCGGTACAACATTCAGGGCCATCTCGATTAACCTGACACTCTCCTCAAGTGAGTTCAAATTAGAAGAGGCAAAGGAAAAGGTTTGCAGATGCTTGCAAGCATTTTTGTTTGTTTGTTTGTTTTGAGTTCACTGTGAACGTTTGTGTGAGGCAGTTCTTGGTGAACTCACATGGATGTTGGACAAAGGATTACCATTTGAATTTATGCAAAAAATGTTCAATGAAAAACAGTTCACCTCCAACATTCTCCTCTGTTTGCGAATATTGCCAACATGTGATGACCCTCTGTACTACAGGTCCCAGCAGTGTGGATTAAAGGCAGCCAACACAGAAATTTCCCATTTGAAAGAATTCACTTTGTCCAGATAGGGTCATTTCCAACTCTGTTACAAACGCACCTGTGGTCTGTCTCCCAGCTCCCCCACTGCCCCTCATCAACCCTCCCATCCCCAGAACAACCTGCTCTGGCTGACCTCTTGGCACTCTGCTCGGAATGCTGCTCTGCCATCTCCTTGAGAATCTCGTGCTCCTTGGCCTGGTGCAGTCCGATGGGGCAGTCCTCAGGCATGGTGAACATGGACAGCGTATCCTTGATGTTCTCCTCCTTCAGCGCCGATGCGTATACCCGCTCAGCCATCAGCCGCACCTGCTCATCCACCTCGCTCAGGGCGATCTTCGGGAACTGACGAGGCATCTCTACAATGTGGAAAGGGGGGGGGGGGGGGGGGTCAATTTTAGCTGAGAGGGATCACACACAGTGGTGAAACGGTAAATAACAACCTCTCCTCTCAAAGAGGAAGCGGTGGCTACCTCTCCTGCAGATGGTGAAATGAGTTTTGTGATGGTTCAATAAGTTTTGTGCTGAGACCTGCATGCCATACTCACCACAACCACAGGGTTGGCTGGTGGTGTTTTTCAGCACAACTGGTCCCAGATGATCTGGGTTAATTAGGTCACCACACCTCTACCAAATGCGTAAACCTAGTTGGACGGCCTCATGCTGACCTGTGTTGTTACTTTTTGCAGAAAGTTAAATTTAGCGATGGTATGGATATCAAATTAGATATAGTTATTGCAAGGTGATGCCCTGTGGTAGTGGAGCCGGAATTAAAAACATTATCTTACAGGTAGTTAAAACATGTGTTTGCCGAGACGACCTGAAAGAGGAGCCGCTTAAAACGCTTAAATAACAGCGGTTAACATGTCTGCAGCTCTACACTTCCCTCAACTCAGGTTTCTGCCTGCCCTGCACTCGAAACAACCCCCTATACCCCCCCCCCCCCCCCGCCAATGACATGGCTGACCAGGCAACCTTTAAAAGAGCTTGTCAACAAGGGTCCTGCTTTTGTGGCACACAGCATTTCACCTTTGACCTCACACCGCATGCCCTCTGCCTCTGTTCGTCTACACATGCCACAGTCTGGGCAACAGCTGGAGAAAGCCATATACAGTGCACTATCATGCCAATTAGAACACAGCCAGTGTCATGGCTTTGGGGGGTTTCTGATTTGGATCTACGTTTCGACCAAACACCAGGTGGGCCAATTCAGACATCAGTTCATGTGTAATAAAGGTACAGAGCCAATCCTGAGTACCTGGGGGTGGGACAATTCTTCATCAAGACGAAGACAAGCTAGCTAACGTGTCAGCTGCAGCAGCCAGTAACAGATAAACCGTGTGTGGGGAGGGGGCGGGGCCTGATAGATGTGTAAAGTTATCAGGTGTAAATCCTAAATGGCTACTTAAGAGGAATAATGAAACCATTTAGGGGTGTAATAAAGTGCTGCAGTGTATTGAACAGCAAGTGCAAACTTTAATTGTTACTTATCACAATAAACTGAGGTAGCAAAATTAAACTGAAGTAGCAAAATGCTGTTTAACAGTGTAAGAGTGCACAGTTTTTAATGACCTGGTTACAGCACAATAAAGGTTGTATAAGCTAGTGATAAAGTGTTAGCAACTGCTATGGCATTATTCATGTGACTAAACTCTAAATCTTGTTTGTGTTGCAAGAACACGATGCTTATTTGGGGAAACTGGCGCAGACAAACCAGCAGCTGTTCACCAGAAATGCAGCTGGATGTTTTCGTGTTTCGCAGCTTCAACTTTTTGATTTGAATGATGAATGTCAGAAATTCAAATACTCTAGTGCATACACAACTATAAATACAGAAAACAAAGCATTTATCAGTTAAAAAACATATTTTTACTTCCAAAGCCTCTAAATACAAATCTTTAATTGTAAACAGACATGTTGCAATCTACTTCAACTGACAGATCTGCCAATGTGAATGATGCAATTTTCTACTCAAGTGTTGAACTCAAGTCCTTCTCCTCCATCCTGGCTTCCTTGTCTTTGCCCTCGTTCAACCCCCAGCAGCATGTTCACACACTGCAGCAGCTGTCCCTCCATTCCCATGGCCTGAGCCACCGCTGAGTGTCCGCTCTGACTGGACTACTGGCTGGCTAGGAGACAGCTGAACACACAGGCTAAGACTGGCCGTTTCTCTGCGTGTTGCTGCTGCTGTTTACACGTCAGGATAAATACTGGGTCAGCTGAAGTGGCTGGCTTCCAAATACCATGAGGTACAGTTGAACATCTTGTGTGTGTGTGTGTGTGTGTGTGTGTGTGTGTGTGTCTACTCGTCTAAATATGAGGGCCAAGATGGGGAGCCTGGATAGCACGACGTGTGGAAGCCTCTCTATTGACCTCCACCCATGTTGACATGTAACCTAATGCTTTGTCACAGTGTCAACAGTCCTGGCACCTTCAGACGAGGTGTGTGTATGTAAGTGCGTAGGGCTAACATTACAATCGGGGCGACCGAAGGGTTGGGTGGCTTCCACAATGCGACGTTTCCAGTCAGTTCTGTACCCAGCCCTTCTAGGAAGCCTACATATCTCACAGGCCAACGCAGCGTGTTCTCGTTGTTTCCAGAACAGCTGTGCCCACCAGACAGCGGTCTGACCCACATACAGTTAAACAATTTACAACAGCATATACTATGTGTTTTAAAGCGTTCAACAGCACAATAACTGACACGATAAGCACAGAGAGACAGGACATGATTTGTGAGAACCATACTTCTCCCCTTGAATTTATCTCACTGTTAGCTAACTTGAAAGTGTCACAGACAGAGAACTCATCATTGCTCCTGAATAGCAGACATTTCTGACCTGATGGCCTATTGTGAATGACCTCAACTATAATCATGTCACAAACCATTCCAAACTATTCAGGCTTCCTATGATCCTTTGGGGTCAGTTTCAACAGTATTCAACGGATCTTACCACACCACCCGACCCCTGTGACAATGAGTGACCACGCTTAAGAAAAGCCCCTTTGTCCCCCAAATCATGGGACTCATACACTCACGGTTCACTTCACACACACACTCTCTCTCATTTCTCTCTTACCTTCCACAGCAACCAGAGACATGCTTCCGTCTGTGTATGTGTGTGTGTGTGTATGGGTGTATGGGTGCGTGCGTGCCTGTCTGTGTCTCTCTCTGTCTCTGCTTTAAGTCTGTCTGCCCTGGTTTCCTCTTGTGGTTGGTGTAGATACAGGATGCAGTGGTGCAATGATGTGGCATCTACCGTCGCTGTGTGATCTATGAGCCCAATAAGGTTGCCCGTCCTCGTCTTGAGTATCCTTCTCGCCTCTCTATTTTAAGGGAGAGAGCCAGCGCGGTTGCGTCATGGCAGTGGCAAGGGACACTAATCCTCACCAGCATGCCACAGCTGGCTGTCAAACGGAGCCGGCAACAACAGCCCCCCTAGTCTCAAATGCTGAAATACTGTCTGTGTGTGTGCGTGTGTGTGTGTTGTGAGGGGGAAAGATGGACTAACTATGAGTTGTTTTTACTTTGATACTTGTGTTTCTGTAAGATCTTAAACTCATGAATGGATTCTTCTGTTAAAGCTTAATCTAGTTCTTAATTTTCCTCATAATTGATACTTCTATTACCTTTTTGACTTAGTTCTTCTGTGGAAGCCTAACCTAGTTCTTTATGTACTTTCTATTTGATACTGAATTGAAATTGATTGTCTCTGTATCCTGATTGCCTGATGCATATGAGACCTCTCTGTAGAGATTAATAAACTACTAACGAGAAAGACAAAAACCTTATCTCAGGCTCAGTATTTATAGATCTTTAAGCAACATTTCTTCCACATAAATGGCGACGAGGATGGCTTTTGTTTGGTTGACAGCGTCCAGAATTTGAGGCAAAGGTGACTGATCATCCTCGGACAAATTCCCCAGCCCCATATTCTCTGCGTTGAGACCTGAGGACCGGACCGTCTCCACAGGTATCCCGTGGAAAGAAGGAAGAGGGCAAGGATCTACAAAGTCACCTCAACCTGAGAAAACGGTGAGAAAGAGTCTGATATAATGTTTAAAATAACACAAGTTGACTTTAAAGCAACATAGTTTAATTTTATTTACATTTTTTTTAATTAAGGTAATAATTTGAAGTTGTGATAAAGAAAGCCGTGGTTATAATTTGGGTGGGTCAGTTAAATCGGGAACTGGATTGCTGCTTACGCGTAGGGTTGGAAGTCCCTGTGATGAAAGTGTTCATTCTGTTAGCATTTGAGGTTTGTTGTGTTACAGCCTACCTTGTGTTAGAGCCCTGATTATGCGCTTGGTTGAACGCACTGTAGGACTACAAATGGTTCGGTATACTGCTTTAGCGATGGACAACAAGGAAGATGAAGAATGGCTACCACCCTTTAATGATAGGATGACTCAAGCCTAAAGCTTATGAATATAAGACGGATTGTGTCTGACGTGATGGTTATTACAAATAATAAAAAGGGGGTAATGTGAGGGGAAGATGACAAAGACGGACTATGAGTTGTTTTTACTTTGATACTTGTGTTTCTGTAAAATCTTAAACTCTTGAATGGATTCTTCTGTTAAAGCTTAACCAAAGATTATTTCACAGAGTGCATGTGTGTTTGTCTGTCTGTGTTTGTGGGTGGGTGCAAGTTACAGAGAAAAGTGAAAGTGACGAATCACTTTCCCTCTGTGATCTGAGGCACACAAAGTAAAAGGTGACAGCATGAGGTCTATCCAACAAGGGAGTTCGGTAGACAAAACAGTCTTTTCCCTGCTCCTGACCAAAAACACTGCATAACTCAATAGCACAGCTAGGAACGAGTTATGCAGTGTTTTCCCCTGCTCCTGACCAAAAACACTGCATAACTCAATAGCATAGCTAGGAACGAGTTATGAGACACTCACATACTGCCACAGTAGCCCAGGCTTGACTCCACAACTGCTATAGTTGAAAAATCAAAACAGTTCCTGCACATATTCACAGATAAAGTGATGTGACAGCCCATGACAGGATATACTAACCTCTAATGTTCTCTTTTAAACAGAGTTTCTCAAATACACACACACACAAAACAATCAAACAAAACAAAACAAATAGGCTTTCTGCCTGCATGTATGAGTTTATTGTGTGTTGGAGTATTTCTCCCTAATATGCAGCTCTGCAGCTACTAAAAACTACGTACTATCTCAAGAAAGGTGCAAATTGCAGCTTTGAAAATGAGGTATTACTTGTGAAACAACCCTTTGCTTTACAAAGAGAGAGCGAGAGAGAGGTGAATCAAACAGCACTTTGTTTTACTGTGCTCTTGGAAACAGCCTTTTGGGAAGTGTTTGGTGTTCTCACCGATGACACAGGCCCGACACCAAGACAACAGCCGTGGAGCTATGCACCTGGCATTAACACAGAGCTAGGGCCAGTCTCCAAGGACTGCTCCGCGTTAACACAATGCCAGACTCTCAATATGGAAACATAGCGTGCCAAGCCAATGCCCACTGCTTCAGCACATGCAAATTGTTCTTGTTCTGCATCTAACTGGACTTTCTTTCTCTTTCTCTTTTCTTTCTCCATGGAGAGACGTTGACATTGTCAGTGCCTACCAGTGCAACTAAATCTAATCTCAAACCCCTCCCATAGCTGGGGACAAGCCTCACCTTGTGTAAGGCAAAGCGGCAAACATTCCTCACACTACAGCACACACCCTTAGCTCAAAAACCACACCTATCCGTATTACCTTCACAACCACACCATGCCACCCTTGTGCCCTAGCCAGGTTAGCCTAAGCCAAATCGACTTTCAGCATAAACAACACAAAAAAGCAGGAAGTAGACTTCAGAGAAGTGGCATTCAGAACACACTGTCCTGCACAGCATAGCTCAGAGTCACCCCCGCTTAGAGTTGCATGTTGACACACTCTAGTCTACATGTTGACCTTGGGCTCCTGAGAAGGAGAGAGGCGCACAATGATTTCCCCTCCCCTCCCCTTTCAGCTTTAAAAATAAAACGCGTCCATCACTCACTTTCTCTCTGCGATGCACACAAGTGCAAGAGTTCACGCAAACCCCCTTGCTAATGCCAGCTGATCTCCTATCTATCCCTGCTGCCTTTAGCCGGGTGACAATTCTTAGCTGTGCCCCTCGGAGACCTCCTGCCTAGCAACCCGCCACAATCTGGCAGCGCAATCTGTGAAAGTCCGGTAGTGATACATGTTTACAGCTTGGCCTTCCTGCACGAACCCCCCCACCCAGCTACCCACCCCCCCCCCCCCCCGGCTGAGTTTGCGTTTATGCTTGCTAGAGCAGTGTGTGATGTGTGTGGAGATTTGTTTACCTGCTATCGGTGGTACCTTTGCGTTCAGGCGTCTGTCTCTCTGGCTGGGTGAGTCCCTTTGTGTGTGGCTGTGTGAGGTGTGCCAGTCTATGGCTGTTTCCTTCAGCTGCTTTTTTCCTCTTGTTGACGTGGTTCCCAACCTTTCCATTTGTTGGGAAACAATCAAGGAGAGTTGTCCATCCCACCACCCTTCAACATTATATCCCAGGCTCTCTCTCTCTCTCTCTCTCTCTCTTTATGCCACCCTCTGTAAATTCACCTCTCCCTCTCTTTCTCTCTCTCAATGCCACCATCTATAAATTCACCTCTCTCTCTCTCTCTCTCTCGCTCAACTAGCTGCCAACATCAAAGAGCCTGCCAAGCTAAGCAGAGGGCTTCCAGATCTCATAAATTACACAGTAGTGTTAGCCCTAACCATGGGCTCTCTTTTTTTAGATGGTCGCTATTATCTGCAGCTATTTCAAAAACAAACGGCCACTTGTCAGGACCAAAGCCTGGAAATATCAGGGGTTCTTTCTCTTCTCACTCATGAGAAGAGTGTCAGAAAAAGAACAAGACAGAGGGATCCACAGGCCACTACCGTAGTTTCCTTTCTGATTGGGGAAACAGTGACGCACACTTCATCTGTGTACTCCCTCAAACTAAAACAGTTCATCTCCAACACCTCAGAGAGATTAGGGTATTATCAGGATCATAAATGTAATCAACACAGTTTTGCTGAAATCCACCGGAGCAAATCTACACTCAACTCACTCTGGTTGCTATGTGCACTATCATAGGTCAAAAGATGTTCAACAATAAAATAAGAGTTAAATTGGCAGAGAATGCTATGACCTTAATAATCTGGACGTTTTGCCAGTACTCTATTGCAGAAGTTAAAGCTGCAGTTGGCAAGATTTTTTTGATCATATTCACTAAAAACCGATACTATGCTCCGACAGAAAAAAAAAATCAGCCGGTTTTAGAAAAAAACCCTAATTTCTACCTCCACCTAGAGCCTGTTATTTGTTTTGCAAAAATCCACAGCTCCCGGTTCTTCTGGTCCAATCAGAGCAGGGCTGTGTGAGATCTGACTGTCAATCACAGTCTGGTGCAGTCTGGTGCGCACTGAAGAGCACAAACTCGATGAGAGGGTGCTCGGTGGTAGTGGGGGAGGGGCATGAGAGTTGTAAACATTCAGAATTTTGGCCAAGTCCCCTCAATCTGTCAGACTTGCTTAACCATTGCTTACACAGTCATGAGAAAGAATGCAGTGCCTCATGGAGCTTTGTACCGTATGTAGGCCAATGTAAACATAAATGAGAAAAACCAAATTCTTGAGACTCAGTCAAGACAGAATAGCTTTTACATGTATTACACAAAAGCTAAGCTAGTGTGCCCAACAGTTGTTGACCTGGTGTACTGTTAGAAATGCATCTGCTGCAGTGTTGAAACTTATCCGGCTTGGCTTGGCTTCGTTTCATGGGGGTGGAGGATCCAAACAGAGCGAATAGAGTTCCTCTGATATCATCTGCACAGGCTGTGAAGACACCCTTTCAACAAGTACATGCAAATGTTCAGTTACCGTTAGTTAGTGCACTACTCCGCAATGCATGCTAAAACAACAATTGTTACGGATGTTTAATTGCACACATTAACTCTGGTGCAAACGATGAGTGAGAGATGTGCAGTTTCACTAGTCTTGACTGCTTTGAATGTTCATTGCAGTAGCCTATTTTTATCTAGTGCAATAGTTTTGTGAATATATTCATCTACAAAGTAAAAACTGTTCTCACTTCTGCATTTTGTGTGTTATCACTGTTTATGTAAAATGCTGCTGCAACGTTGAAATTTCACTTTGGAGATTAAAACATTAATGCGTGCCTCAGAGCGTGTGTTTCAAAGCATTGTATAACACTGCCCTAAGCCTGATCCGGAATGGGAACTCTGTCACACACAATTACAGGCATTCCTCTGAACAGCCTTCACAGCAATTGATGAACTACGGAGTGAAGTTGGCTAGTTGGAACTGGCTACCTATGGCGGCCCGCATCAAATTCAAGTCTCTAACGCTTGCCTACAAAGTAGTCTCCGGTTCTGCTCCCACCTACTTGAATGCCCTCATACAGACTTACACTACCTCCAGACCGCTGCGCTCCTCTGACGAACGACGTCTAGCTCTACCACCGGTACGCTCAAGCCAATCCAAACTTTTCTCATCTGTTGTTCCTCGTTGGTGGAACACACTGCCAGTTCCTACAAGGGCAGGGACATCCTTTTCCACTTTCAAAAAACTCCTGAAGACCCAGCTCTTTAGAGAACATCTACTCTCATAGCAACACTGTGGCGATCAAACCTGACCCCCTATAATAAAGTAATATAATGAAAACATGGCAGCTACATACGGAAGATGGTCAGCGTCTATAAATAACAGCCCAGGTAGCGCTGTCTCCGCCTCTCTCGTTTCCCTCTACCGGTGTTTCGTCTGCTGTGTGTTTGGTTCGCTGGTGTTGCCCTGCGTAGGCTGAACGTGACGACAGGTAGAGTGGTTTGCCTTGTGAGAGCGGCCTGATTGGTCCTTGTCTCGGACGCTCAGTGAGTATTGCCTAGCCTCAAAGAACTGTCTTTCCATTGTTCGGCAGGTTGATAACTCCACCGAGTAGTTCAGAGTTTTGTGCGTGTTTGGTCTAGTCCAAACCGAGCTCCGTGATCACTTTGCAATAACGAACTGTTTTATCATTGTTCAGCAAGCGATCACGGCAGCAAAGTTGTTGTTCCTGGCCTGTCGGCCTGTCTTGCCCCATTCGTTCCGTGATCTCCTTGCGCTGTAACTGTCTTATCATTGTTTGTAGGAGTCACGCAACGTGGGTAAGCTAGTAGTTTTGTGCGAGTTGTTTGGTCCTTTGGTGTGCACTCCATTCGCTCCGTGATCTCCTTGCATTAGAACTGTTTTACCATTGTTTGCAGGAGACACGCGACAGTAGCGAGGTTGTAGCAGCTGGCCCACTTCTCTGTGTTGTCCTGTGCTCTTTAAAAGCGCTCTTGTTGTTTAGTCGTGAGCGGCGCGACTTTAAGTTGAATATAGATTACATAGGCTACTGGGGAGGGTTTCCTTAGGGGTTTTCCTGGGGATTATTATTTTGTCTTTTGGGGATATTTTTATTTCTACATTTTCCTTTCCTCCGGCGCCGGCCTGCCTTTATTGTAATCTAATCTAAACTGTAAACTGAAAGCAATCACGTTTGTGCTCTAGTTTTGGAGAGCTCTTCTTTTGTTAAGTGATTTTGCTATTTAATGTTATTTTGTTTATTGGTTTATCCACACTGGGAGCTTTGAAGCAGTCGGCTATGTTATAGTAGCCAATTAGTTATAGCCTAAATAAAAGGTCTTGTTTGTGCTGCACTTGAGTAGCTTGTAATAGCAGCATAATTTGTTTAATCTGCTACATACTGTTTGAATTTATTGTGGCCTTAGGCCGAAGAGGTCTTTTTTGACCGAAGATACTTTTCCCTCTCGTTTTTGGACCTTTTGCGTCTTGCCTTTTTGCATTTTTGTCGAGGCTACCGCCTACCGCCTCCTAGTGGCCTGACCTAAAAATAGGCTGAATGGACTGCTGCTGCTGTTGTGGTGATTTGTTTGCTTGTGTGGTGTTCATGTGTGTCCTGAACAATATATTCCATTTTTGAACACACCTGTTTGCATTTCTTGAAGTCTTTTAGTTAGAGTTAAAACCATTTAATGTTTTGTGGTGCTTTATAAAGCCATTTAGTTATTATTTCTTAACTTTAGTTTATCTTCACTCTGTCTGAGTGGTGGTGGATAAATCCACCTGGCGCCCAACCGTTACGCTACCCCACTACCGCCACAGATATTGGCGCCCAACGTGGGGCCCGAACTATTGCTCAAACTGTACTTATTGTACTTATTTTTGAACTTGGAAGTGTTTTGAATTTCATTGTTGAATTGTGTATCATTCAGATAAGAGCTTGCAGGCCTGTTTGAATTTGAATCTATGTGATGTGTTGCATTTGTATTGACTGACTGTAGCATTGTGTAATCAGTTTCTGAATTTGCTTACTGTACTTTTGATCTGTGGTACATTAGAGTAAAATAATTTAATCATGGAACAGCTTGGCCCTGTCGAGACCATATCAGATTCTGAGGATATGTCCCTTCTACTACCCCCTTCTATTCCTACACCTGGTGTACGGGTAGAGTTAGACTCTTCAGATATAGAAAATCCTGTTTTCCCACCACCTCCTCCAGATAATGATGAGGGCACAATAGTTGATCTTGAGGTTTTCTCCCAGGCCATTGATTCTATGAAAACAGTGTTTGAAAGCACCATTGCCTGTCCGAGACAATGGCTTGAGGAGGGCTTGAAGCATGTTTCCAAAGAAGCTGTTGAAGCTAAAGGGGATGTTTCTCGTTTAGTGGAAAAAGCGAATGATGACCTGCTTAATACTATTGCAGAGCGCATCAGAGAGTTACTCTCAAAATGCATAGAACACATTCAGTGGAACTCTAAGCAGACATCAACTGAGTTCCAGACCCTTCTAAAAGCATCACACACTGGTTTATTGGATTCTTTTTCTATTTCTGTCTCTGACCAACTGAATAGACTAGTTAAGCCTGAGCTGCAGGACCTGCAGTTACAGATTTGTGGCATCAAAGATTCAGTTGAACGTCTTGCTGAAAAAGTTAATGAGTTGAATGTTACACCAACTTATCCACCTAAGAGTCGTGAGCTCTTTTACTGGTATCGGTTATCAACAGAGGTCTTCTACTAATGTCGAACCCGAGTCCAAACCTGATGCTTTACCTTCAGTTCTCCATACTGGTGATCGGCATTTGCCAATCAAATTGATTTTTCCCTCTTTCGGTGGTTCAGATGATGACACTGACCCACTTTTGTATATTTCTAAGTGTAAGGACTTCTTTGCTCTGCGACCCATGTCCAATTCTGAGATCTTAGCCACTATGAGGAATGTCTTGCATGGCACAGCACGTAACTGGTGGGAGATAGCCAGAGAAAAGGTGCACACTTGGGTTGAGTTTGAGAGGCAGTTCTTAGAATCGTTCTTGTCTGAAGACTATGCAGATGAGTTAGAGGAGAGAATCCGACATAGAGTTCAGTTACCCCATGAGAGTGTGAGGGATTTCACCTTCGCATTCCAGGCCCTGTACAAGAGGTGGAAGCCTGAAGCGACGGAAGATGAGATTGTTAAAATGCTTTTTAAAACAATGAATCCTCAGTTAGTTAGCCAACTGCGTGGACGCACGCACACTGTGGATGAAGTTGTTAGACTTGGGCAGCAGCTTGAGAAAGATCTAATACATCAAAGAATGTATGAGCAGAAGGTCCTTATGACTAAAACTCCTAAAATTGAAGCCCCTGTCCACGTCTCAGAACTGTCAAAGAGAAGTCAAAAAGCTGATTTCAAACCACCTGCTCCTCTCTTGTGCTGGCGTTGCCAAAGCGCACACCCTCCTGGAAGCTGTCCGCAGTTTCAACCTCGAAATCAGCCAGTGAAAAGCTTTGGTCCTCGTCAGGCTAACCCCAATAAGGGTACTGTCTCCACGGTTACGAGTTGTAACCAGCCCTCCTTTAAGTCTCAGCCTGTTGTTAGGCCTAAGACAAACTCCATGCCTCCCCAGTCTGGTCCAGTGGTAGTATTGAGGCAGCTGGCAGTGCCAGTCAGTCAGACGCTGCCAGGGCAAGGCACTGGTAGACACTGGAGCTACATATAGCTTAATGAGTTTTGATTTGTGGAACACAATTAAAGCTCCAAATGAGAAACTTGAGCCATGGCATGAAGGACCCCTGTATCTTGCAAACGGTACAAATACCCATCCTGTAGGTTGCAAGGTGTTAGAGTACAGTATGCATGGACATAGCTGGAGTGTTCTAACTGCGGTGCTTGCTGTTAATGTCCTCGCCTATCCTCTAGTGCTTGGGTTGGATTTCATTTCTGTTAGTGGAATGCAGCTTAATGTGAGGGATCAAGCGTATTCTATTTTGGGGGACCAACAAGGTAGAGCCTTCCCTTTTCAAGTCATGGCAAGACCCAGAGATAGTTGGGGTATTCAGTCTTCTCCAACCACTACTGCTGCCTCACTCATGCTCTCTCTGCCACCATCTTCCCTTTGTTCCTCTGAGCCTAGTAGCTTTACTCCTGCTGATGAATTCTACATTAGTTGGGGCTTGCACCCGCCATCCTCTCTAACCACGACTTCTGCCACTGTCATAACCACTATGCCTCCATTTTCCAGTTTGGCAGAACCTAGTAGGTCTATTCCTGCTGAGGACCTGCAGTCACTGTTACAAGCTGCTGTGAGTCAGAGTAGTTTAAGTGGTCAAAATGCAGAGAAGTTACAGACTCTTCTGTTGGCAAATCCTGAGGTATGTACCACCAAACTGGGTCACACCTCTTTGCTGCAGCACAAAATAAAGCTGAAGGGTGATGTTGTAGTTACTCAAAAGCCATACCGCCTGCCTGTTCACAAACGTCAGGAAGTAAAGGCTCACATTGAAGACATGCTATCTCAAGGAATCATTGAGCCTTCCCATTCCCCATGGGCTTCACCTGTTGTTATGGTACCCAAAAAGGATGGTAGCACTAGATTTTGTGTTGACTATCGTCGTTTGAATTCCCACACTGAGAGAGACTCGTTCCCATTGCCGACTGTGAATGAGATCCTGGAATCACTGGCAGGGTCTGCAGTGTTTAGCTCTTTAGATCTGAATAGCGGCTATTGGCAAGTGGAGGTTGAACCTGCCAGTCGTCCCATTACCGCTTTCATCACTCCTTTTGGCCTCTATTCTTTCAAGAAAATGCCATTTGGTCTAAAAAACGCGCCTGCTAGTTTCCAGCGGCTCATGAATAGCGTTCTACAAAGTTGTCTTGGAAAATGCTGTTTTGTTAATCTTGATGATATTATCATATATTCTGCTGACCTTGACCAACACTTTGAAGATATCCAGACTGTGTTTAATTGTCTGAGACGCCGGCCTCACCCTTAAACTCAAGAAGTGTCACTTCTGCATACCAGAAATCAAGTTCCTTGGTCATGTTGTGAGTAAGGAGGGAGTGAGAGCAGACTCTGAGAAAACCGAAGCGGTGAAAGCCTATCCAGTTCCCAGTAATCTGAAGGAAGTTCAGCGCTTCCTTGGATTAGCTGGATGGTACCATAGGTATGTGCCGAATTTTTCTGTCGTTGCGGAGCCTTTGAATGCTCTAAAGAGAAAAGGGATGACATTTAGATGGACAGCTGAGTGTCAGAGGTCGTTTGACACCCTCAAACAACATTTGACTGCTCCTCCGATCCTTGGTCATCCTAACACTGACTGCACCTTCATTGTTTACACAGATGTGAGTGCCATAGGTCTCGGTGCTGTACTTGCTCAGAGATCGTCAGCGTTGGCTGATGAGGAAGTGCTAGCATATGCGAGCCGGTCACTCTCTGGTGCAGAGAAGAACTATTCAACCACTGAGCGTGAGTGTCTAGCTGTGATGTGGGCGCTAGAGAGATGGAGACACTACTTAGAGGGAAAACCGTTTGTAGTGGTGACCGATCATTCCTCTCTTCTTTGGGTGTTCAACACCACTAAAGCAAACTCTCGTCTGGTGCGTTGGGCCTTACGTCTGCAGGAGTTTTGTTTCACCATAGAGTACAGGAAGGGTAAATTGAACGCTGCTCCTGACGCGCTCTCCCGTGCAACCTGCCTTGGCGGTGAGAGTTCCTTGGCTGTGTGCAGTGCAGATTTAGACAAGCTTGTTCCATTCCCTTTGACTGACGATGACGTGTGGAAAGCACAACAGGAAGATCCTGAAAGTCAGGGGCTATACAGAATGGTAACTGAGGCAGAGAGCACCACTGGTCCGTGTGCCTTAGAGTATGCAATTGTGGAAGATAAGGTCTATCGTAAAACTGTGCATCCTCAGCAGGGTACACATTATCAGATCTTTGTCCCCAGACCATTGCGTGACTCTGTACTCAGAGCTTACCATGACAGCCCACTGAGTGGTCATTTGGGTCGTTATAAAACTCTGAAAAGAGTAATGGATGTGGCTTACTGGCCAAAGATGTGGAAGGATGTTGGAGATTATGTCCAGACCTGTCGTGTTTGCCAGACCCATAAGCCAGAGTGTGTCAAACCTGCTGGTTACTTGCAGCAGACTGAAGTTTCAGAACCATGGCAGATGCTTGGTCTTGATCTCATGGGTCCTTTGCCGCAAAGTTCTCTGAGGAACACCCAGTTACTGGTAGTGGTAGATTACTACACAAGGTGGGTTGAACTCTTTCCACTACGTCAAGCTACTGCAGAGGCAATTAGCAAATGTCTGCTTAAGGACATTTTCACTCGTTGGGGTGTCCCGCAGTACATTTTATCAGATCGTGGGCCGCAGTTTGTGTCTGATGTCTTTAAAGACCTTTGTGATTGCTGGGGTGTGGTGAAAAAACTAACAACTGCTTACCACCCGCAGACCAACCTCACTGAAAGGGTGAACCTGATGTTGAGGAGTTCCTAGGTTTCATTTAGGATGTCCTCCTACGATCAACTTTTCTTGTTTCTGTTCTTTCTTAGGTATAGACACCTATTGAATATCTTGTAATATGGGTGGTCCACTTTTGTCCTTTTTTAAGGGGAGAAGAGTGTGGCGATCAAACCTGACCCCCTATAATAAAGTAATATAATGAAAACATGGCAGCTACATACGGAAGATGGTCAGCGTCTATAAATAACAGCCCAGGTAGCGCTGTCTCCGCCTCTCTCGTTTCCTCTACCGGTGTTTCGTCTGCTGTGTGTTTGGTTCGCTGGTGTTGCCCTGCGTAGGCTGAACGTGACGACAGGTAGAGTGTTTTGCCTTGTGAGAGCGGCCTGGTTGGTCCTTGTCTCGGACGCTCCGTGAGTATTGCCTAGCCTCAAAGAACTGTCTTTCCATTGTTCGGCAGTTTGATAACTCCACTGAGTAGTTCAGAGTTTTGTGCGTGTTTGGTCTAGTCCAAACCGAGCTCCGTGATCACTTTGCGAACAAACTGTTTTATCATTGTTCAGCAAGCGATCACGGCAGCAAAGTTGTTGTTCCTGGCCTGTCGGCCTGTCTTGCCCCATTCGTTCCGTGATCTCCTTGCGCTGTAACTGTCTTATCATTGTTTGCAGGAGTCACGCAACGTGGGTAAGCTAGTAGTTTTGTGCGAGTTGTTTGGTCCTTTGGTGTGCACTCCATTCGCTCCGTGATCTCCTTGCATTAGAACTGTTTTACCATTGTTTGCAGGAGACACGCGACAGTAGCGAGGTTGTAGCAGCTGGCCCACTTCTCTGTGTTGTCCTGTGCTCTTTAAAAGCGCTCTTGTTGTTTAGTCGTGAGCGGCGCGACTTTAAGTTGAATATAGATTACATAGGCTACTGGGGAGGGTTTCCTTAGGGGTTTTCCTGGGGATTATTATTTTGTCTTTTGGGGATATTTTTATTTCTACATTTTCCTTTCCTCCGGCGCCGGCCTGCCTTTATTGTAATCTAATCTAAACTGTAAACTGAAAGCAATCACGTTTGTGCTCTAGTTTTGGAGAGCTCTTTTGTTAAGTGATTTTGCTATTTAATGTTATTTTGTTTATTGGTTTATCCACACTGGGAGCTTTGAAGCAGTCGGCTATGTTATAGTAGCCAATTAGTTATAGCCTAAATAAAAGGTCTTGTTTGTGCTGCACTTGAGTAGCTTGTAATAGCAGCATAATTTGTTTAATCTGCTACATACTGTTTGAATTTATTGTGGCCTTAGGCCGAAGAGGTCTTTTTTGACCGAAGATACTTTTCCCTCTCGTTTTTGGACCTTTTGCGTCTTGCCTTTTTGCATTTTTGTCGAGGCTACCGCCTACCGCCTCCTAGTGGTCTGACCTAAAAATAGGCTGAATGGACTGCTGCTGCTGTTGTGGTGATTTGTTTGCTTGTGTGGTGTTCATGTGTGTCCTGAACAATATATTCCATTTTTGAACACACCTGTTTGCATTTCTTGAAGTCTTTTAGTTAGAGTTAAAACCATTTAATGTTTTGTGGTGCTTTATAAAGCCATTTAGTTATTATTTCTTAACTTTAGTTTATCTTCACTCTGTCTGAGTGGTGGTGGATAAATCCACCTGGCGCCCAACCGTTACGCTACCCCACTACCGCCACAACACTTACAACAAGTCTTACTGATCCTAGCACTCACCAGCCGTTAAACTGACAAGTAACTGTTAAAATACAGCACTCACCGACGCATTTATTCTTACTGTACTCTAATGTGTTTTTTTTAAACTGTCCTAAAATTGTGAGAATTGTTCTAAAACTTACTGTTTACCATGTTGTTAGTCGCTTTGGTTAAAAAAGCGTCAGCCAAATGTAATGTAATGTAATGTAATGTAATGAAGTAAACCAACCGGTTTCTTTGAAGACACTTGTTCAAACTCGCAGTGCATGCAAACCCTACAGGAGATCATGCTTCTCCCAGACAAAGTCAGTGTTACTGTGCCAAGTATGCTGTCCTGCTTGAGCCAGCACAACGTGTGTCCTGGACACTGTTCTACTGCTCGTAGTTTATAGTGACAGGTAGAGAAGAGTTTATCTGAATAAGACTACACTGGTGCAATGCGTTCCTGGTCCTCTCGCCTGTGCTCTATAGATTATATCCACGCGTAAGCACTGTGTCCTGCAGGAATTCAACTGGCTATGCAGCAGGACTGTAAGTGTAGGCTATATGTAAGCGCCAAAGAATATGTGATGCTTCCTCCACAAGCTACATGGGTTTTGCCACTGAGAGAACCAGAAGGCTTTGTATTCCTGCACATTCTTTGTTTGAAGTCTCTCCCAACTGGAACATTTGTGATATCACGCTGCAGAGAGAGACCAGTAACCTCAAAGTTGTTCTAGAGCGTTCCTTGTTCCAACATGCATGCTGTTCAATACCATCTCCTGCCACAGGGATGGCAATAACAATGGAGAACCTCAAGCAACTCACTCAAACCAACTGCTGCATAACATACTGGTCTATGATATCATTGTTGTAACATTGTTTGGGGCTACCAAGATCATACACAGACGATTTCCGTCTTCTTGCAGTAAGACAGTGGGGGGTTATTTTTAGGTCCTTCATGACAATGGGTCATGGAATGTTGAGAGCAGTTATGGTATCTGTCCCCCATTTAGATAACATAAGGATGCCATGCTTGTACATATTGTGTATATATATAGCATATGATGTATATTTTGTGTCTCCATGATAAAGATTTAGTTATTATCGAAAAAATAAATCTTTATGGAATCAATTATGCTAATAAAACAATCTTTCTACACCCCATATTATTGACAGTCTCCAACTAGATTCAAGCATTCAACTTGACTATTTTGTTATTAGGTTTAACAATCTATTTTTTGGATATTAATTTACTAACTATTATAACATCAGTTATATACAATGTGTATGTTCTGTATTATTTAAGATTTAAGTTTAAAATATATATAATTTTTGTCCTTCTCAAAGTTCTTGTCAACTCTGTTATCAACTCTGTTAATTCTGTGTTTAATTCTGCATAGATTAATGAGAACAAAGCTGACAATGATGTATTGTCAACTCTGGTCAATAGCATTTAATGAGAGTGTTTGTTTAAGATTTTGCTCTTAAAATGATTACTCAATATGTTTTTTGTTTCAGTTGAATGTGCTGTTTTTTTTGTTGTTTTTTTTCAGGACAAAACGTAGCAATCTTATCAAATGTATGAAAAGTTACTTCAGTGACTGAAGAGACAAAAGTTCTCTTAGGGAAGGCATAATTTAAAAAAATATAATATTCGCTAAATATATATAATTACTGAGTTTGTCTAACAGAGTTGACAGCTTTTCTGTTATTACATATAATAAACCTTTATACAGGTTTAAGCTCAGCAAATACTTGTCATGTTATCTTTGAAGTGTGTTCTATTACTATAAAAAAAGTTTAATGATAAAAACTCATTTTATTTTTTTTGTTTCTCTCTACACTTAAACTGTACCCCAAATTATAGAATGACCCATACATGTGTATATGTGTGTGTGTGTGTGTGTGTGTGTGTGCGTGTGCGTGCGTGTGTAGAATTACCCTTCCCGAGGTTGGGAGTAGATTGCTGCTTGCAAAGAGGTTTCTCTGTCCTCCTCATCTTAGCCAGTGAAGGGAAATTATCCTGCACAGAAACAGATACATATCTCTTGTGAGATGACGACCAAGACAAAGCCCTTTCAGGGTCCACTACGTGTCTATGACCACCTCTAAGAATAGGAGCTGTTTTAAATGCCATGCTGTTTACTAGCACAAGATATTTTTTTTTTACCAATGACAAAAACCTTTTTTAATTTCTTCAATTATTAGCATTAAATTATTTTTATTAGCATAAAATAATAAGTTTTTGGGGGGTAAATGTTTTTTATATATATAGGAACAGGAACTGAATAAGCTTATACCAGTTAAGATCAACATGCCATTCTTGTTGTCTGTTTGTGCCAGATAACACTTATCACACTAATAACACTCTCACAGTTCACAACAGTTTAGTACAGTCACTCTGTCAGAAAGCTCTTGCAGTAGACCTCAGCTAAGCACTTATTCAAGAAACAGCCCATTCTAAAAGCCCTTAAATCTCTCTCAGCTAGCTGATGGCTACCCACTTAGAGGCCATTAAACTAAAAATCACCCACTAACCACTTCCCTTGCAATTAAAAAGTTATTAAGCTTACTGTTGCCAATGCACAGTAGCACAGTCAGTCCTCTTTTTGAAGAAATGCTGCAGATTAGCCCCCTGCACCACCCCAGATAACACAAGATTGAATTCCAAAGTGTCAACATTAAGTAACTGTTCCAACTTTACTACACAACTGTTACAGACATCACCACACACATCACAGGATTAAAAAGAAGAGACACCGCATTGTGAAAAGCCAGGTTCCCTCCCCACCACCAGATTCTGTAAAAGCACGCTGAAACATGCCAGTAGGAGAAAAGTAAAAGTGAATGTGTTCTGAATTAGCACTGTTGAACAGTTAGGTGAATGGAGGATTAGATGCAGGACTGCTCACCTCTGTTTTCAGTGTGGGTCCTTTGGTGTGTTAACTGGTCTCAGACACACTTTCTTTCTGACTTGGTTGCTTCTTTTGATACTTCTTCCTGATTGCCTGAGAACGTTAAGACTGCAGCCTGCAAGACAACATGAGTGTATGTCACAACTAGTTAACTCTTTCATCTCCACAGCAGAGTGAGAACATCCCCTTTAGAGGCGACAGACATACCACATACCATTTCTATTTAGGCTACTTGAGTTTTAGGATGTTTACACTTTTAGCCTGTATAGTTTACGTGAGCAGAATGCATGTTCTTGAGAAATTTGAGCAAATGATGTCTTATGTTAGACGGTTAAACGGAACTATTTTACTTCCCTGTTCTGTGGCACGCTCATGGACAAATAAGTCCTATGGTTCAGTGGTATGCTAATGTACACAGATATTGTGTCTGTTTCAGCATAGTGAATTTACAACAACTAAATGATAACAATAGATAGTGATAAATTAATTGACTTTTATACAGCTTAAAATGGGAGAGGGGACCGCAGCAAAAGGTAGATTATCAATGCAAATTCGTCACGCCTAGTGATTTATGTGGCATATCCACTTTATTTCTCAGCAGAGCCGTCAGATACCGACAATGCTCCCTACCGGTTATCCAGTGGAACTACAATCGTTCATAAAAACTAGCAGCTAAAGGGCTAATGTCACCTCTGCAACCTATGAAGAAATGTCAAGATATCTGCCGTTGGTGTCAGCAGTTTGATGGCTGTTGTAAAGAACTCTTCGTGACCAAATGTATGTAAGTGAATATTAATTTGCCTGCACGATAAAATGTATGAATTTGAAAGTATTCTTGTCTAGGCTAGCGTCAGTTCATGGATCATACTATGCATGAAAGAAAATCCCTAATGTGCTGCTGCTACTTATCCTATTATAGAATTGGTTATTCTACTAACGTTACAGAAAACAGTAAAAAGTAAAACTTTTCTTTTTTTGCTGTCATTTACTCATTTACTTGCGTTTTCCATTGATATAGCTTTATTGGTTCCTTATGTTCTACTACCAGCAGATCAGATCTAACTTATCAGAGCCTCGTCAGAGCCCGCTGTTATTAGTTAGCTTTGCTTTCATGGTGCTGCTGCTAACACTGTCTATTTGGGAACAGTAACAGGTATTTGTTATAAAGTTGTCAATTCGACAGCGCCAGAGTTGTATAGACACGGCTCTGGACAGCCCCCCCACCCAAACTAACATATGTGCCAACATTATTAATGTAGTGCTAACCGAATGGTATTTAATTGAATTATCTTGGTCTGTGGATATTTGAGACTGCCAATAGATGTGCCAATTGAGGTTTGTTCTCCTGAAATGTTTTCAAGGCTGCCTCCAGAGATGAGCACTGATGGAGTGCTATGGTTGAGTAGCCCTGTGATTTGGCACCCTAGGATGGCAAGTACAGTGGAGGGATGGATAATGCAAATGCATTATCAAATACATAAGCCTTTGCTAAATCAAGCTTCTAATTAATTGTGTGTTGTACATGTATGTCTAAATTCATCTAATAGGTTCTCATTTCCCAATAAACCTTAGAGCCTCAGCCTACACTTTGCTTCTAAGTCTGACTTTAAGTCACATTGCACCTTTCTGACTGACTACCCTTTATTTTTTTAATGAAAATTATGAGAAAAACTCTTGCTGCCTCAGCTCTGCCTTCTGAAGCTTGGGAATTGGTTTAAAGGAACGCCAACATTTTGGGAAATTAGCTTATTCACTATCTCCGCCAGAGTTAGATAAGATGATACATACCCTTCTCGTCTCTGTGCGTGCAGTAACTCAGTCTGAGGCACCCACCGTTAGCATAGCTTAGCATAGTTAATTGAGGTGAGCCTCAAACTAGCCTACAGCACCCAAAAGTGATGAAAGAACTCATTTTCCCATTTACATGTTTGTGTGCTCTGTTAACTCCACCCACATAATTGTGACATCACTAGAGAGCACAGGATGTCCTCCTGAGAGTGTAGCACTTTTACTGTCTATGGTGTAGCAGGTCTCAGATATGGGTCTATCCATTTGTCTCGTAAGTCCCCCGTCCGAGTTGGAAAGTGTAAATTACCCAGCTTTCTTGCGGCATTTCACGGAGGCACGCCCCCTTTAACTCAGAGCTCTTGAAGGTACCCCAAGGTGGCCGTACGACCTACCGATGTAATGCTCTTACACACTAGATTACATTGCTGCTTCAATCTGGTCACCAATTCATGCATTGCGCGTGTGCTGTGCGTGCAATACAATGTAGCAATTTGTTTTCGAGACGGTTTGCTAAAGAGGCTATGTAGCACAAATGTAGCACAAAACAATAACAATGACTAGCCTATTAATGCCACTCGTGGCTCGAGAGAAACAAAACAATAACAATGACTAGCCTATAGACCCTTTCAACAATAAAAACAAAAACAATGCTTGAACATACTATTTGGTTCCCAATCTACTTCCTCTTCATTGAGATAACATATGGAATGTTAAAACGGAAGCCTTGTGGGGCCAACTATGATGCTGATAATTCTTGAAAGGGCCTATTAATGCCACTCGTGGCTCGAGAGAAACACGACAGCACTTGATGAAATTGAAATAGGCGAAATTGAGTTACTAAAAATGTTTTTTATTATTAATTCACATTGACCACACCCAGTAAGGGAGAATGAGGGAAGTTTTCTCGTGTTCTAGACAAATGTCCAGCACTATGTCCTGGTGGCATCCATGTTCTTCCCAAAAACACTACAAACCGTGCTAGCAACTCATTCGTACATGTCGTACGTATGAGAGTAATGGATATGGCCCATCATGGCATAAATGGTGCTTGAATTAAAAGTCTTGGACTCATGTCCCCTACAGAGGACTAAGATGAATTGGCAGGTCTCAGGAGGCTAGACTCTAGATTCAAGATACTTGAGTGGACACATGGGAAATTAAATTCATAGTGAATAATCCCCCATTTGAATAAGGCACTTGAAATGTATTATAATAAAACGTTTCAAATGCTTAATTGGGAAGTTTTTCATCAACTGTAGTACCTGTCGTTTACAGCTAGATGGTGCCACACAACTTTGTTTTGTCCTCCTAAGAGCCACATTCCTCCAAACTTGCCATGTTTCCAACAGACGCAAGAAGATGAATCCAGGAGGAAAGTTAAGGTTCAGGCCAGCACCTCTGGAATGTAATTCAACCACTGATTCCAACCATGCTCTGATAACTGTCATGATCAAGATCATGATTGCCATGTTTTTTCTGCTGCACTTTGACTAGGTCCTACCTTTCCTGCCTTTGGAGTAGCAAGGGGGGAACAATCAGGCCTCATACACACAGTATATTCTGTGAATACTCAACTCTGTATGTTGGATTAAGTAGTGATGATATGACTTTCATCAGATCAGAATGAGAAAGGGTCACTATCAGCTCTCTCAGACCCATGGATGAGGTTTATGTGTGCTCATATGTGTGATTTTCTAAACCCAACAGCTTATTGTAGAGCATATCATGAAGGTCAGGTTTTTTGTTTCTTAAGTTAGGCTTCAATCAAACAAGATACATCCTGTAAAGTTCCAACACATTCCAGGTAACTGTGGTATTGAGAACTTGTTGCCATGGTCACGTTTGTGTACCATTGAGTCACTGTCTTTAGGCGCTAGAAGAAGACACAACCTCCAGTGATCCTGTTTGCAAAAGTTTAATGATTGATTTTTGTTACTTGGACTGTAAAAAAGGGATATGAATTTAGCAACAGTGGTTCTAATGTTAGCATAGATTAAACATTCAACATTCGAATTGGATTGTTAAAGTAGGGTACATTATATATTTTCAGTATAAAAAATAGTTACCTTTACAATTACAATTAAATGTGTATAAATATATGGTAAATTATATATATATATATATATAAAATATATTTAAACCTTAATATACAACAATAAGAATATTCATACATTACTATACAACTATTGCACATTTCCCTTTAATATACAAGTTTCAATTCAAGTATAATGTGGCAGCAGCCCTTTTAAGTGGACTTTACAGTATTCAAACACGAGTGAGCTTCATAAGTTTGTATATTTGTCCCGCGTCTGTAAAAAGAGACCTCCTTTAGTATCATCCTCCATTCTGTCCACAGGCAAATCTGCCTGAACTTGGCGTATGAGTGAAAGCAGTTGCTGATAATGATCTATACGGCTCCTCCTCTTCCTCATCCGTGTTCCCCTGGAGTCCCTTCTGTGTCAGTTCGCTTCTGCACCATCATCATCATCATCACCACATGTGGCAAAGTGCTGGTAAAGTCCGACAAGGTTACCCCCCCTCCCTCTCTCAAGTGTCCATCAGAGGAGGCCGGCAGGAGCACATGTTGAGCTGAGGGAGGAGAGACAGAGAGGCTGGTCAGCTCCTAGACTTGTGAGTCTCAGAGGTAAGACACACACACACACACACACACACACACACACACACACACACACACACACACACACACACACACACATTCACACACAGTACACCTGCATTCTGTGTCACATTCATGAGCTGAGCACTTCTCTCTCTCTCTCTCTCTCTCTCTCTCTCTCTCTTTCCTCTCCTTCCCTTTACTCCCCTCTGCACCCCAGGACTGCAGGGGGGGGGTCTAGATCGTCTGTCTGTCTTCCAGGTGTTGATGGCAGAAGACAAAGAGATTGGCTCTCCAGCACAGTTCAGTAAGCCAAGCCAGAGTTTGTGCGTGGGACTCCCCTCATTCCCCCATTCTAGGTGAGTTCATGAGGCATCAGTAGCATTTCACCAAGGTGAGGCTAGGTTTGGTTCTACACCAACAACAACAAAAAGATAGAAAGAAAAGACAGAGAAAAAAGAAAAAAATGCTCCCCTCTTTCTTTCTTTCTCTTTCTCAATCTCTCTCTCTTTCTGTTTCTGTTTGCACTCTCCCCAATTGCCTCATGTCCGTCTGAAGCCTGTTGCACGCCTGCTGCTGCTGCGCGCTCCCGACCGCTGCCCTTGGCTCCTCTGGGACGAGAGCGAGGGGAACAGCTGCTCGAGTGAGCGTCTCCGACGGCGACCGTATCCATTGGCGCCGATCTTGTGCTGGGGGGCCGACTCGGACTTCTGCTTGTTGATGCCGTGCAGACGGTGGGCCAGGTCATGAATAGCGCAGGTGACCAGGTTACAGCCCAGAGGCTTCATGGAGTTCAACGTCCTCTTAATTCTGAGGAGAAGAGAGGAGGAGTGGATGAGGATGAGGAGTGTGAATTTGTTTTCAGGGCAGAGGCGAGACCGAAATAGAAACACTACCTATCACCACTTTGCAATATTTAGATGACTCATGCAAATGTATTTCGAAATCAGTCCAATTCAAGGTTGAAGACTCCCTTGCCACACTGTAATGTTATGTGGCGGGGTAAAATTAATGAATTGACATAGTCTATTGACAGGCACTGTTCATTTGTCAGGTAGACGTTTCTTACCTGAGGTGGGAAATGAGGGGTTGGCTGCTTCTGCTTTCCTCGAGGTTGTTGACTGAATCCTCCTCCCTCACACTTAATCTTCTGTGAACGTCTCTTCTCACCAAACTCTGCAGCCAGACGCTCAACCTGCCAAGGAGCACAAAAAAACAAGGGGGAAGTCAGTCAAAGAGCCGTCATCACTCCTCGATCTGCCTCTGTGCTTTTTTTTTTCTTTTTTCCTTTTCTTGGGTTGAAGGAGATGTGGTCAGTGCTAATTAGCGTAGCGTACGCACCTCTTCCTGCCCTCTGCGCTGGGCTCTGGACGGGTGTTCCTAGAGCAGCGAACGAGTGTGGCCAGCACACACAGGATTACGACGGACTGGAGAAACAGTTTCATTTTGGCAAGACCTGCGGAGGGAGAGAGATAGAGAGAGTGAGTTCAGTCAGTCAGTCAGATATGGAATTTATCAGGCATTCAAAAAAACACTCGCCAAGGTATTTTCTTTAATCATGTCTTGTGAAGTTGTTCCTAGAACAACATACACAATAGTTGAAAAGGGAGGTCAGTCTAATCCTGAAATAATTTAACGGCTGTAATTTATTTGCTTAAGAGCAGAAGTCACTTAGTTGAACTTTCATCTGCTGTATGATCAACTAGAGGTCCCACAGAACTCAGACCACTCAGAAATAAAATCTTTAGTCTCTTCTAAACAATGTGAAAATCTACACAGGTAAACAGATATGTTAAATATAGTCCTACTGTATGCACAAAAACTCACAAAAAAATCTAAATTAAATATTAAGAAAAAAACCTTCTATACCATCACTGCACTCCTAACCATAGAAGCCCACATCCCCAAAGACACATACCTGTTGATCAAGTTGATTGGCTTTGCTGGAGGTGTTTTTAAAAAAAGTCCAGATGTATATAGCAAGGGCTCCCTGTAGAGTGGTGCAGTCAGTAGACAGTGGTGACAGAGCTAATAGTCTGAGTGGCTAAGGCAAACCTGGTGCCTTTATACTTTACAGGGGGTGGAGGGGGGAGGAGCCTGAGGGCCGAGTGACAGTCAGCCACATCCACATCCTACTCCAGCCAGCACATCACATTCTTTTCCACTGACCGACAGAACAGGAGACATAAATTACTGTTAATTATCTGTGTATGTTTGTTCATCATTTTCAAATGGTGACAACTCTGCTGGAGTTCATTCAAATGAAGATTTGCTGGTGAAACATATTTGATTGCATATGGTTTTGATTTCTGTTTTTCTCTGTTTTTTTTACTAGATGTTACTCAATTGGACAATCACAAATATAGTAACACCCTAGCAGAAATTGGAACAGTTGGTCTAAGATTAGATTTGAGGCTTTTGTCTCGGACAGATTCTCTCTCTCTCTCTCTTTCTCTCTCTCTCTCTCTTTCTCTCTCTCTCTCTGTTGACCCTGCAGCGGATACTGTTTGTGTAATTGTGACAAACGCTGCCCTCGCCCCACCAAAATCCCCCTCCACCCCCGACATTCCAAGCCACCTCCACATTCTCTCAGCATTTTGGGAATGCTCGTTCTTTTGCTAACAGAGGGCATTGCCGGGTACAGCTAATTTAGAAGCAGCTGTCTTTTTTGGTGATTTAGGAAGAACTGCATTCCTAAAATTATCACTGTAAAACGATTTCCAACCAGTTATAAATCAGCCAGGAGTGAACATTTTCGTGTTCTGACCATTTGCTCTTTCGCATGGTTGTCACCCGGTGTAAAAATGACTTTTTGCATGAGGTCAGACCTCGCAGGCTGTCGACGTGTTGAAACTTTTGAAATTGATTTCTCCACATTTCCATCAGTTTAATCGAAAATGAAATATAGCCGTTGTTTTGGACCGTGATCAGTTGGAAAGCTGCATTGAAGTCTAGATCTATTGGCAAGCAAAGACGATGTTTTATAACTTATTTCAACACTGACGCAGAATGACACTAAAGTCTGAAGGCTGTTTGATGCACTATCAGTGAGTTTGCTTACAAACAATTGTTGCTTGCAACAATATGTGACGGGTCATGAGGCAAGGGAGTGCACACATTCTCAGGTTCACCCATTGCCTTGAGCCTCATTTATGACCCCCCCCCCCCTTTTTTTTTTTTTTTCGTTCTCTCTTTTTTGAATCAATGCCAGATTCATGGCTGACCCTTTTCAGAGTATGATGTGTTGAGCGTTCAAGCTTGCATAGGTCCTGCAAACACAAGTTTGTTTTGTTTAAAAATGCAGTGTTCCAGTACATTGGATTGAACGACCTTCACTGCCAAATGGCCGGACTTGTAAGTAAGCATTCAGCTTCTTGTAGCTATGGTTACAGCACGTTAAGTGCTTCACGAGATCCGTCAGTGCAATCTAAACAGCTGATAAATGAGCTTGTGCACGTGCTAAAGTATGGCCTCCCACAAGAGCCAAAGATATTTTTCACTAATTCCAGCATGATCATATTAAAAACAACCCAAGTGCAAAGTCTTACAACACAGATGACAAAAAATACATTGATAGATGGATGGCCTTTTTCCATCTCTCTCTGTTGTCTGAGAAGTCCCTACTTACTACCCTTCTTGTTTATAAGGTGACGTGTCAACAGCATGGAAAGAAGTCATTGGCAGAAACGTATGTACCTGTTTGCTGATTGGCCCGATGGCCATTAGTCGTGCAGAGTTGTCCCAGCTGAGACGTCTCAGGACCCTGCCACTGAGCAGGGTGCTCATAGGTAAACACTGTCCGCAGTCACCAGATCGCAGTGGGTGCCGAGAGGCAAATGACTCCATAAGAGCCCCGGGGACAAAATGTTCTGATTTGCCCTGAACAGCGCCAGCGTTTTCTGTAGGTTTTTTCCTAGAAAAACAAAGCAGTGCAAAGAACAGCACGTCAGGGCCTGCAGGGGTTGGTCTCGTATAGTTGTCATCTATTTCTCAATATGGCAGGAGTGATGCATAAACAACATCTGATGAAATCTTTAGTTTTAGTAATGTCACCTTGGGTGTGCTAAGTAGAACAGGTAAAAAAAAAAGTGTTGGACAAGAAAATCTAGTGCGCAGGTGATAACTTTTGCAGGCGAGTCGACAGGTTCTGGCAGTGCACAGCTATTGTGTGAAGTTCCACAAGTAGGTGGACAGGTGATAAGTAGAGTGTTTATCGTTCAGGTTTCGTTAAGGTGAGTGCATAAGTGGTATGGAAGACAAAACAGTTCAGTGAAGAACAGGTGTTAAGTGGGGCGGGCCGATGCACAGGTGCATCATCGCTCGGTAAAGGTTATGTGCTAAGCAACGCAGGTGAGTACAGGGGTGTTGGATGTAGATTTACTGAGTGGCACGAAATGTTATGCTGAGCATGGAAGTGTACAGGTGTGCATGTGAGCGATGCATTATTAAAGTGAAGGCTTTGAAGAGTCATGTGGAGTCTTAGAAGAAGTATTCACAGTCAAGTGAAAACTCTTTCTAACTGTCTTGTGATAATGGTCAAAATTTGCATCTAATATTACAGTACAAGAACAGTAATTCTAAACGGACTGCATTTATATAGCGCTTTTCCACTCCTCCGAGCACTCAAAGCACTTTACAATCTCATGCCTCACTTAACCCATTTACACACACACACACTCATACACAGAGGAAGGAGGCTGCCTTGCACTTTGGGGTTTAGTGTCTTGCTCAAGGATACTTCGACAGGGTCAGGAGGGGTCAGCCTTCTTGTGGCAGGACGAAGTGGTGTTCTTTTACGTATATAGAATGTTCTACTTTACTGGGGGTCTTTATGCCGCTCATTACAATCGCTTCTAATAAACATTAAGCACAAACATCTCATGTCTGTAATTTATTTCATGTTTTGGAACAGTCAGTATCATCTTGTCATGGGTACGTCTACTGGCCTTCAACACTAAAGTCACTTCCTACTCTGGGTTTCAGATGGAAGGATCAGGAATGTCCGTTCTACGGCTTTTCATTCCATGGCATCCACTGTTGAGGCTCTCTTGTTTTTTATGTTGATAAGCATAGGACTTACTCTGTGTCCAGGGAACTCTTTGGCCTGGGACGAGAGTGACACATACCCTTAACCCATGTGTCAAGCCTCTGCTTGGTGTTTCATTAAATCAGGATTTTGGAGAGATTTACAAGTACTACACTTCTTAGGCCAGAGCTCTCCATTTTGTGACGAGGCTTAATTGTTTCCTTGCCGCCAAGTGCTTTTTGAAGCTTTGCCACTTCGTCAGCACATTATTCCTGCCATCACGAATGAGTAGAACAGAATGAGATGAATGTTTTCTTCACAGAAACAAACAGGGTCATTCATTTTCTCATCTGTGTGACATCAGTGCCTCCTAACTGGTTATATAAGAGACCTGAAAAAGACATAAAAAGCAGTGCACAGATGCCAACTCTAGCCTAACACTAGCGAGCACTATTTTTTTTTGTTTGTTTGTTAATTTGTTTCTTTTTATTATTTTAATATGCATAGTGCGAACATCATTTTCATGCACTGACAAAAATCAGGAACAGATTCGGCCCTCTTCATAATGCAATTCTGCTTGGAGAGGACCTAGAGAAAACAAATGGACAAATAAATAAACAAATGTAACAAAATCCAGAATCCAGATTCATTATGAGTGGCGTGCATGGGTCACAGGAGAGAAAAGGAGAGCACCTAATCGCATACTACAACCCTCTTTGGTGTTGTTTTTACCTTCCTTTTATGATGAATACTTTTCATTGAGCATCTGACGTACACTGAAGTGCTATCTCATTGCTCCGTCATTGATATGAGTCTTGATTTGTGTGTTGAGTGCTTTAATGCTAAAAATTGCATAACGTCTTTCGAGGCAGGCATCAAGGAAAGTACACGGCATTCCAACAAGGAGACAAATGCTTCCACATGCTTTGCCTTTCTGCACACACGCCACACACACACACACACACACACACACACACAGACACAAACATGTGTATGTACACTTGTATCTGTTCCTAACCCCCATCCTCTGAGGCCTCCCTCACAAGTATACACACACACACACAAACTCACGCATACCTCTCACACGAACACGCTCACACATCCTCACGTACGCACTCTTCTGACCTCCATGTTAAGAGGAAAAATACGCAGGCCTCTGATAGAATGCTGTGTCGATATCAAAAGCGACTCCAGACATTGCGTCCGAGCAGTTATCTGCTGCAGTGCATTTCTATTGTAATGATGCTGCTCACTGATAGACACCATTCCTGCTGTCTCAATGATTAACATGCAAGACAACATGAAAGAAAAAAAAACAACAAGATCAAATTCATCAACTGCCTTGAAGCTGTTCAACTCAAAGAGGTTTACAAGTTCTTCTAAGTGGTTGTGAAACATGACCCGTTGTTTACGGAAAACAGAGTGATTACAAGTACCTGATACGTTCTGATAGCATCCCTCTCTACCCTGCCTATGTGTTAGCGCTTGCTTGACTGACGCTATGCTTGCATGCTATTGGGTCATGTCATCACTTCATTCCAGAGACATTCCTTTTCTCTGGAACCACTTAGACCTAATTCATCGTGGCATTTTATCTTCGATGCTTTTGTCTGGATTTTCATCAGTCACAGCCCCTTGGAATGCCACAGTTTTAGCTAGTCAGTCGCGACTCTTGTCAAATTGGATTTTAAGACAAGAGAGGCTGCGAAAGGATTGAAAAAAATAACACCCTGAAAACAAACACAGCAAGCTTTTACAAATTCAAAATAATGAAAATACCACAGAGGGAGGAATTTTTAATGATGATTTCTTGGAAACGCGAAAAAACATTTTTCCCCTGAGGTGGGGCCCAGTGTCCTGCTTGCTCGGCTTGTTAATCATATTTAAGACAAGTCCCCCTGTTTTGAAGGGGCGCTGTTAAAATATACCAATGTTACATTCTGCTGGTGTTACATAAGTGGTCTGCTATAGAGGTCATGGACCTGTTATTGTTTAATCTTTCCGTGGTGTTGTGCACACTGAGTAATGTCCCCTTTTTGCTCAGTCTCATGCTGCTCGTGGTTTTCCGTTGTGAAGCATCAAGCAGAGTGATCGACTTCATCACAACCATACAGTGTCATGCCTCGGAGGCAGAACCTTTAAAAAGTGTCCAAATAAGGGGGTGGGGGTGGGGGAGTGTGTTACAGATTTTCACCAAGCATGTCTGTGGAATTCAAACGCGCTTGCCATGATGCTCTGAGGTGCTTTCTGCATGTTTTGTCAGTTCCTGTAATTTAGGAAACCAAACTGGACCCCCCCCACTGTCTCTGAGACTAGTTCCAGTCCCGCTCCACATTCCCAGCGTCCCACGGCAGCATTTCATCAATGACATGTCTGACCCGCCCTTGTCATTTCTCCATCTAGTTTCACTCATTATTTAATTAAATTAGCAACGGCTCCATCCTCCCCTCCCTGTGCAGTCCTGGCCTACTGCCCTAGTGATTGAACTCTAAATGCCTAAATAAGACCTTGCTGAGCTCAGGCTGTCAATCCCATTCATCTTTTTCTCAACCTCAGCCAAAGCAGTTTGATTTGTATTCCAACCGCTCCCTCAGTGTATTCTCTTGCTCTAAATTTTGCAATTTACTTCTGTGGCACAATTGAATGGGAGTGTAGAATGTTTCCGGTAAGATAATCAGAAATCATCAGATGGTAGGTGATGTGGGGTGAGGATCACATCATGGACAGGATGATCCCCCATATTTCATCCACTACCCCCCTTTATATCCTATAAAAACTAGGGCCTCTAACATGCAGTTTATCATTTGCCATTTTATACCTTCCACTAGAGGTCTTTCCTTTAGTTATAAATGTGATGTTAGTACTCGGAAAGCAATGGCAAGAATTGGGCAAGAGTTTAATTGACACAAAATATGTCTCAATTCAGTTCAGCTCATTTTCCTCCAACTGCTGCTACGTAACACAGTTATGTTAACCAATACAGGAAACCTCAATGTCTATGTAAGTGATAGAGAAGGATGACCTGGAAAAAAAAACGTTCAAACACTTTTTTGAAGTCCCTGGGTTCAGAGTTCATGCTGCTGCATGGACAGCAGGGGTTAATCATGCACTTGTCCCGGCGCTTGGTTAACAGTTAACAAAATCATTGATTAATGAGAATGTGGCCTTATAAGGCATGCTGAAGTCACCTCTTAAATGAAGTTTGATTTCATAGATTCTGATCCATCGTCTCTGACTCAGTACGAGGAATGTTGCTTTTTGAGCTCATTCAAACAAAACCGAACACAACATTGAGTGTTACTTGAGGTTATTGCTTCTCCTAAAGTCGTTCTCACTATTTCTCGTAGTTGGACTTTTTTGTATTAAGATTTTGTATCAAGATACGCATGCCGCAGGTCCAAGAGATCCCAACATTAAGCACAGCTTTAGTGGCTTAAGACTTTTATTTTGAGAGGTTCGATGTTTTTGTTATTGTTTTCTCTCGATTCTGGCAAGTCACAACGACACAGTGCTCAGGCACGTGATTGAGGATGAAGCATATGCCATGGTGCAAATATTTTTCCACAGATTTTTTTCACACTTGCACTTTTTGCTCAGTCTTGTGTTAAATCCTGCTCCTGGTAAATAATTGTCCCAGTGGGGCAGATGCTGTGGATTTGCTCAGTCACTTGGCAGTGCTAGTGTCGAATGCATGTTGAAATTTCTTTGAAAAATAAATTTCGGGTCATGAAAAAGATGTTGGGCAGAGAACCTGTCTCTTGTCCTAAGCAGTCGCTGTTTAGTTGTAAAATGAGTCATTGTAGTGTTTGTTATTTGCTAGTTTGCCAGAAGGCTCCCCTCTTTGGCACAGAAAGAACTGGGTAGTTTCCCCAGGCATACATGCTTCTACCCTTATTTATTTCATTCTTTCAGTCTTTCTTGGCTTTTCCTGGAAACAGCAGTCACAACTGATTAGGCGCCCAGGTTGATACTATAGCCTTTTGTTCTTTTGTAGAAGGCTCTTTATTGCTCTCCAAATCTTGCTCTGACAAATATAAGGCACATCACTGAAAGTGTAGGGGTCAGGTTGCAAATAAGATTTGTCATAAGACGAAGTTATTTTTTTGTGCGATGAGCACTTTGAGTGTAACTAAAAAATGTTTTTCTTCCACATCATGGAGGAATGGGGAAGGAAATAAATGACACTAATAATTCTCACAGGATGATTTGTGATCCATGGCCCACGACCAACACAAGTATCCAAGACTGTCTCTGTTTCTCTTCTCCTTGTCATCCTGAAAAATCCGTTGCCCTTGATAATCCAGTGTAATCAAAGTCCACTGATATGGCTCTGAAGCCTTCCGTGACATGAATCATCATCAGTCACCATCTCTGACACTGACCACCAGCACTGAACATAAACAAAAAACAAGTCAGCGTTCCTGCTTTGTTTTTTCCGCAACGCAGTTTTGGGAACTGATAATCTCAGCAGTCTGACGCTCCGGTGGTATGCTTTGTGCCTTATATACTTCTGAGAACAGAAGTTGTAGCATATCCACACACTTGGTCTGTATTTTTGTTTTGAAGTTTGATTTGACACAGTCCTCTGCTTCTTTGCCAACTTCTCTGAGAGAGAGAAAGAGAGAGAGAGAGAAAGAGAGAGAGAGAGAGAGAGAGAGAGGGGAATATGCTGTGAGAACAGGGACTGTAGAGATATTGCTAAACGGTCTTCATCTTTACAGCACTAGCTGTATGGTATCTGCGCCCAGACACAGAGTAATACATTTTCATTTCATTCTCTGACTCCACGTCTCCTAAGGCCTAAATGGATCATGAAAGCATCATGCCCCAAACTATTATTTCAACTTTTTTTCTTTCTTTCTGTCTTTTTTTTTTTTGGTTTGGGCTTTACGTTGGATATTGTTACCACTCTGACACTGTGCTATGTTTAGAATGTTTAAGATGTGACGAGGGTGGCTGAAGAGAAGGATCCCAGTGAGAGCCTGTCGCCTTTTCGTGGAAGGCCTGAAAAGCATCACTGCTGGCCTCAAACCACTGATATCACCCTGGGGGGTAATAGAGCGAGTGGATTTAATTGCTTCAGTCCATCCTCTTAGAATGTTCGGAATTCCGCCGTTTATCTTTATAGTCCGACAAAATTGGAGCTCGGGCATTCCGAAATTCCCGACATGTGATTTGAATTATCTTCTAGCCCAGACTAGCTGAAGGGGGTCCAGCAGCACGCGTGAGACGAGAGACAAAATAGAAAAAAAAAGAAAAGTAAAGAAAGAAGAGATGGGCAGAGAGGGAAAAAAAGTTAGAGAGGCAACGGTCCAGTCTGTGACCACTCTACTTCCTGATGTTGCTTGGTGGACCCAAGAGACCTTCCCTACTGGGGATGCCAGACTCTCTCTCACACCAGCCACTTTGACAACCTGTTGACAATCTCCTGGTGTCATCTTCACCAGGAGTCTGTCAGTGAATGGACTGCACTTCAGTGAGTGCTTTCCTCTCTCCAATTTAGTCTTTACGGCAGATTAGCAGAAATGCTCTTCTTCTCCAAGTTATGAGTTGTTTTGCTGTAGAATTCGGATAACTTGTGAGACATAGCATCTGTCTGTGTTTTCGTATTTTATTTCCTATTTTACTGTCTTAGTTATTTTTTTCATTGCAGTAACTCAGAATTACTATTGTTTACTCATAGATGAGACTTCTGGCATAGGAGAATTTGGAACATTTGGGCTTTGTTGTTTCTATTGTTAACCAAATCAGAATGGTCATAAGAATTCTACATCATTTCTATGCCAACACCAATATCGTATGGCACTCATTTATCCACCTTTAGCCCACAGCTGGGCCTCTTCATGCCCCACAGTCGCGTGTTCCTCTTGCGTTTAATTGGCCAGAAGGCATTGTAAGTTGTTCAGGCAGTGTTGATCTCCTCAAAACATAAATGATTCATGCGCCGTCTTTGTGAAAGGACTGTAGAGCGGAGAGTGTTGTCGTTTACACTCGCCCCGACTGACATGGCACAGTTCTTACAGGATGGATCATTTGCCACCGAGCAGGACCCTGCATCTCCTTGTAATCTGCTTTGTGTTAACTGTCCATATTCGGTTTCTCACACTTAATCTTTGACCACATTCCTCATGAACATCTTGACTCAATCCGAATCTGTCATTTATTTATGGTGCATGACTGAATTCAGTGAATCAGCCCTCCAGATGAATTTTGCCTCAGCTCCCTAGAGCTCTGGGTTGGTTTATTTAGAATATTGGATGTGGTTTGCGCTCACCTCATCCGTTTTCTGGGCTGATCACTCAGTCTGTGCCCCTGTAACATCTGCCAAACAAGTAAATATGCAGCATTCCAGTACACCCCCCTACCACCCCCCCACACACACACACACACTAAAATGTCTCTTCAAACCTGCTCATTGTTTGCGAAATACATGTTGAAGGTTTGTTTGTTTTCTCCGAGGCAAAAGCTTGTGCTCATCCCTAGACAACGATTTGGTCATCAGTACAACGGAGTCCTTTGGTGTTGCATCATGGACGTGCACTTCCACAGGCCGTGTGCCCGGAGATCAGTGTTTATAGCATGCTGAATTTTAATAGTAGGTGGAGCGGGTGGAAGGGGTGCTGGGGGGGTGAGTATTTTGTAAGGTTCATAGTTGTCTTAGATTTCCCCTGCTGATTGCGTGGATCCACTGTTGGACGTCATCCTGTCCTCCTTGAACCGCAGGGCATGTTTGGTAAAGCAATGGCTCACTAAATGATTGGACAAATCATTGTCCTGCCACACTGTGCTAAGTAGACCACTAAAGAGTAATCTGAGGGGAATGTGAATCCTATCATGTTCATAGGACCAGGGTAGTTAATTAAGCCATATACTGGAGTCTCCTTTCTTCTCCTTAGTTGAAACACCAGACATCTGTGACAAACATTGATTAGGGGTTAGTGAAAACGTTTTAGGGAAATTGCATTTGCTCTTGGGATCTAGGGAAATTATAAACCTGCTTGTTGGATGGCCTTAATAGTTTGAAGTTGAGCTCCAAAAATGCTGAAATTGTTGTGCCTGGGATGGTCCGAAAGGCAAAAGGGCCTTAGGAGGGTCCTGGAAAGCAAAATAACTTGACAGGACCAGTTTATAGAGCCAGGTGGGGTAGTTTGATAATTAAAAAGTCACTTTCCACATGTTAGAATCTAATGTGAAACACATGCTATGTGATTATTTCAGCAATTTTTTTCTTCATTTGTCCTGGAATTTACATTTGTTCCTTAAAATGCAACTTGTTTGTTTGATAGGAGTTTTGGCTGGATTAGATGGCAGATATACCCCACACGTATGCTTTTCATCAAGGACGACATAACGCATATGGAATCTATAGAATGAACTTGTGGAACGATGTCTCAGTTCAACGGCCAACAGAATTGCTTGTTACCATGACTACCACTGATAGTGTTTGAAGTTTACTTATCTGACCCTGGCAGGGAAGCCGAGAGGCAGGTTCACCTTGCCCTTGTTTACGTTACACCAGTATGGGTCCTTTCCTACTCATTTTCTGAACCCCTGCTCAAAGCCATTGCTGGGGAATCGTACACATTCCACAGCTCTCCTCCTAGAGCTGGTCAATTAGCCACGAGTGGATTCTACAGAGTTTGTTTACCCCTTGCCTGGCGTTCCTGCTCAAAGTGTCATTGGTCCGATGCTCCAGCTGTGACTGTTTCCTGGGACTAAAAAAGACCCAGCAGCTTCTTTACGGGCTCTGAGCAGGAGGGGAGCAGAGTGTCCGCCCGTTGTTGGCAAGCACGGAGAGATGCCGGCGCTTATTTAAATCTGGGGAGCCAGCCTCCTCTTTCTTTTTGCAGCGAGATGCATTAGCAAATCCGCGTCTGCTGGAGGCAAGCTGTGACAACAAGCTCTGGCAAAACATCATCCGTCAAATATTCCCCCATAGGGGGCAATTACAAATATAGAAACTGAGTCACGCAAAGTCAGAAGTGAGGGGCCGTGCTGCTCTGGTTTGTATTGTCATTCCTGTCATTTGTCTTTATTGATGATAGATGAAAGGCCCGCTAACCTGCATGAATATGGCACCAAGAGATTTATCCATGCCCTTGTGAGGCAGCATGGCAACAGAAGGTCCTCTCCTCTTAACTTCCCCTTTAACTTTTCATTTAAGGACTGTGGGGCAATGGTGAGGACCATGGCAATGTGTTTTCACTTATTTTAAGATGTGCCTCTTAATGATGTGCTCTGTCACTGTTTTATCAGTAAACCCGCAGCATTAACAAAGTAGAACCATAAAAACCAGTCTGCTGTCTATTTTTGCACGCCTTCTCCGTGCACGTACCAGAGAGTTCCAGAGCGGTGATGGACAGTGCTCAGGGAGTCTCCATAGATACGTGTCTGTTAAGCAACAACAAAATAAGCAGAGAAAAAGTTAGTCTAATCCCTGCTCAAACCATACACATGCACCAGCACAAGCGCAAGGGCATGCACAGGCAGACCCACGTAGACACACACACACAAGCTCATCTCTAGCGTGGAGGTGCCACGAGCCATAAATGGACCCCCTGCTGTTCTTTTTTATCACCCAAAACTGCTCCACCTTCCAAGACGCACATGATCCCAAGCAACACTCCACATAGACACAGATGGACACATACGCACTCACACACTGGGCACTCACTCAATCGCATACATACAAATGCACACACACACACACACACATGCGTAATTAATCAATATTGTAGTGTTCTGAATGCAACCTAGTGAGACGAAATGATGGTGAAAGAAATAAACGATTTGTATGTGTTGTCATAGCACTGAAAATAAACTGGAAATCAAAAGGAACAAACAGCCACATAAAGCATTAGTGACCCCAATCACAAAGCGTGGTAATCAAAGCCATAAATAGTGCCTCATCTCTCAGCACTGCAAATGTGGCGGGAGGCTGAGGTGAGGGGGGGTCCATGGGTAAACAAAAACAGACTGAAACTTTGGACAAAAACCGCCTCCGACACTCCACGGCATCTCCTCTGTTTCGAATTAAGAGTTCATTCCTCGGGGTCCTGGGGGTATCATAAAGACAACTTATATTACGCCAGAAATAGTCCAGAAAATGTTATCTGTCTGCCGCACTGTCTCTGAAAGTGTCTGATGGTAGTTGTGATTAAAACTGCCGCCCTTTATCGTCTTGTGTTTTTTTGTTTTTTTGGACATCAAACTTTTTTTTAAAGTCCATTCACACAGTGGCTTAGCATAAAGGATAAAGAGGCTACAACTGGCCTGGCCCCTTGATGTACTCTTTTTTTTTTTGGAGAATCAAAGTGTGACAGTGTATTACATGCCTTGCACTCCGCTCCGTTCAGCCTGGGCTCGTGAGATGTCCGGTTTAGGAAGTCATTATAATAATAAACCACAATAAATAATATTCCCTCAGAGGCATATCAAAAAGAGAAACCTTGAAGAATGCTATACATAGAAGGCTTCAGCAGTAGTTAAATGCCTCTTTGAATTAACTTTACTGATCTGTCACAATATGCAGGAAAGCTTTATTTGAATTTGGTGTGTTTGTGTGTTCTCTCGTGTTTGTTTGTTGGAGAAGAAAGGGTTTGTGAGACACGCTACCCCCCCCCCCCCCCCCCCACCCCCAGGGTTTTAGCTTTTCTCTTTCATTTCAAGAACTCACTTTTAATTTATGTGTTCAAATGGCTCCAATATGTAGTGAAGACTTCTCTTGGCCCCTGCTCCGCCGTTGTGATTGTGTGTAGAAACACACACCACCTCTCACCACATAACAAGAATTTCACTATCTTCACACATGGAGTGAGTGTGCACCATGTAAAATGAGACGGAATGTCTGCCATTCTTCTGATGTTTATTAAAAACTCTCCAAACAGGCTCATCTAATTTACAACAGCAATCTCACAGATAATTGCCACACTTGATTTATATCAGTTTCCTACAATATGTTATAAACATATTTGTGTTGGCATGGTAAACCAGGACTGTGACTTTGCCATTTTGGTATGTTTATGTCAGCTGGAATGTAAATATTTGATAAAATATGAGTCACTCGGGATAAACAATCAACATGGTAGATAGCGATGACAGTGCATACTGCTGAAGTAGCATCATCTCCATGCTACGCTTTTCGTTTCTCTTCAGATATCAAGATGGTTTGTGCAAAAGTAGAGCAAAGGTTGCCAGCTTGGCTGGCCGTGTTGCTTATAAAATATATTTGGACGTTTCGATCTGACAATAATAGGGCTTGTCAGTGATGGTGTGTTTCATCACAATTCTCGACTATAACTGTGGTCATAACCTATCTTCCCTGTGTCAGCAGCATCTGATGTAAATCTCAAATATATAAAAGTCGGTATTGTTAGCACAAAGCTGCACCATTTCTTGTTAAATGCATTTTATTTCTCTCTCTCCTTCATGCCCATGGCAGTTCAGTGCTGTGGATGTTTCTCTCCCTCTGTCATCTGTCCAATGCCGCGACAGCTCTGGCTTCTCAGTTGGACTGCGTCCTCCTTAAGCCCCAATCAGACTGCAAGAGACTAGCGATGAGAGACCATGGAGAGTACATGTCATTCAGCGATTGAAGGCTAAAGAACTGTTGGTGAGGCGAAAAGTCATGCAACAAGTGGCGACAAGTGACGGAGGCAGAGTGTGTCCCCGTTAAGCCCACTGAAACCTGCACAGCACCTTGGCCCCAAGTGCAATGCCACTGGGCAGGTTTTAGCAAGCACCTTGACAAGCGATATCATCCCAAATGAAGTCATTGGAAGCTCATGATCCAAGACGCAAGGCGTCAGGGCACACAGTCTATTAAGAAAGAGGGAGGTGAATCATGAAGTGTGAAACAAATACTCGTCTGGCAAGAGCCCAGAGAGAGAGAGAGAGCGAGCGTGCGCACTTCTGGCACCAGCAGCCTCTGCTGTGAGGGTGGTAGCGGTGTGCACAGGATAAAGGCTGTGCTCTCTGTCCTCTGTGCACAGGATAAAGGCTGTGCACTCTGTCCTCTGTGCACAGGATAAAGGCTGTGCACTCTGTCCTCTGTGCACAGGATAAAGGCTGTGCACTCTGTCCTCTGTGCACAGAATAAAGGCTGTGCACTCTGTCCTCTGTGCACAGGATAAAGGCTGTGCACTCTGTCCTCTGTGCACAGGATAAAGGCTGTGCACTCTGTCCTCTGTGCACTCTGTCCTCTGTGCACAGGATAAAGGCTGTGCACTCTGTCCTCTGTGCACAGGATAAAGGCTGTGCACTCTGTCCTCTGTGCACAGGATAAAGGCTGTGCACTCTGTCCTCTGTGCACAGGATAAAGGCTGTACTCTCTCTTAGCTGTCTCTGCTGCATCCTGCTGATGTATCCTGCTGGCACTGTAAAGCAAGGCACATGTCACACAGTAGACTCTGGATTGTTTTTACCTTTGACTTATTCTTCACATGCTGTTTGTGTACATCTATGTATCAATACACCCAGCTGAACAGAAGAAATGAACACACAATTGAAACACATACATTTACCTCCTAGTGAATTCAAATCATTTTTTTAACCGGTCACTTATTCTTTATATACTGAATATGTACATCTATAATATATACCATTACCTAGTAAGAGAGAATAAATATATGAAATAAACATAGAAGTGTATATAAACAATAGAAATGCTTCAATCTACTTAGACCTAATCTGTTGTGCAGACCGATTGTGCTGGGCTGTTTATATCCCTCTTCATTTAAGTGCGAGAGTCGGGTGTTTGTGGGGTTCCTGCTCGTAATGAAAACAACGTTGACCTCACAGCACTACTGGATAGTAAACTGCGGCCCAGCGCAACTAGGAATGTGGCATGCTCTTCCGGTGCCGTGTAGGCTGTGGGTGGCTGGGGGAGCGCTTGGTGAGGTTAAAATGAC
Source organism: Alosa sapidissima (assembly GCF_018492685.1). Lineage (NCBI taxonomy): Eukaryota > Metazoa > Chordata > Actinopteri > Clupeiformes > Clupeidae > Alosa > Alosa sapidissima. The sequence goes on from NC_055967.1 coordinate 34,466,863, forward strand.
TGCAATGAGGGACGCTTACACTGAGGATTCTTGGGTCTGGCGTCACAGAGTCATATACAGTGGTTCTTGAGCAATTATTTGTGTTTGCAAGCGTCTCTGTATGCGTAAATGTGCATTAAGTCTTTTATCACATAAACAAGTGCACTTCGAAACGTGTCAGGAATGTGAGGTGCTGTACAAGTTTCTGTGCTGACTTACAAAGGATTGCGACAGATAGTTGTTTTTTGTTTTGTTTTTTTCGGTGCGAGTTTTAAGGAATTGACCATCTGAGAACATTTCCCTGCTAAAATACCCCCTGGAGCTGTTTGCACCTTAAAACTCGAAAACAGCATTTTCCGCAGCCTTTGAACCTCATGGCCCCCTCGCTTCTCCGTGTCTCTGTATTGTGGTTTCCAGTGCCGCTGTTGCATGTTGACTGAAGACTAGACACTGTTGTGTTTTTCCCCATTTCCTCCCGTCAGTTTTTTCCCTTTTGATTAATGCCGACTTAATGACCCCCCACAGACCCGAAAACCAGTCGAAGTATGTGAGGCATCTTAAACTGATGCAGCTTGTCCCCCACTCTGTTTATAGGCCACGACTACATGCTGTAAACACTAAGAACCCCAGCAATGGAAAAGTTGATGTTCACGGTGGAATGCACAGTATAGCTACAAAAAAAAGGACATCTACCCTTTTTTTTTTAAGGAAGAAAGAGCACATTAACCACAAAAGTGGTCAAATTACTATGTTTCTTTGTGCTTGCTTGTTTAAAAGCTTTCTTCTGTCCTTTGAGAGTTCACCCCTGAAAATGTTCCATTCTTCTCCCTGTCCAAAAAACCTTTTTAAAAAAAAACGAAATAAAATACACAAATAGATATATAAAGCAGTCCACAGCCCACTACCCCATGTATCCTTAGTACATAGAAAGTTGGAGAGTTTATCAGGTAACGTAGACTGTGCGATTTAATACACACAAAATACCTCGTAAAGCTACTTAATAAACCTACAGAAGGGAGGTTAAAAGCAGTGAGGGACTGATTGACCCAGCGTCATAAAGCACATTCCTACTCCCCTAAATAAAAACCCAGCAAACTGTTTTGAGCAGTCTTAGAATGTAAACACCTTCTGGTTTGATACTGAAACATAATCACCTCTACCTTTGTTTACATAGTAAGGGGGGAATCAGGGGGATGCCTGAGAGTCTGAACCCCCAAATGTTTCCCAACGCCTGGACGAAACACCTTGCATGACAATGTCTGCCATTCATAGGTGGATGTAGCATGAAATGTAAAATTCTTTGAGTACTCTAGAATACTCTGTGCTTAATAGAAAAGTGTCATACACAGTAGGGATCAACCCATTGCCATACTGCAGTTGTTAAGTAAAGGTTGCATACCAACCTATACACAGTATTTGTATATAGTTGTATATAAATGTTATAATCATTATAATATATAACCTCACAAAAGGAAATTGAATTGTGCTTTCACTCTTCTGTGGCTTTCTCTTCTCGTCTTCTGTGCATGCCCCTCAGCTTTGGTCTGGTTCTACTTAAAGCCCTCGTGGTCTGATGCTGATTAGAAGAAGTCGGAGACTGAGGAATGGCTTAACCTGAGAGATGCTCTTGACTGGGTTTTTTTTTTTGTCTTTCTATTTTTAGCCCATGGGATGTAGTGTGTTTTTGCACTGAAAAACTCAGAGCTGAATGGACAGAAGAGAGAGAAAAAGCAGCATCAGAATTGCAGCAGTATGGGCCAATTTGTTTAGTCTGTGAATTATCTGCGCATTTAGACATGGAGATTAACCCCCACCACTTCCCCTCTCTTCAGTGCAGGCGAAAAGAGGGGTTCTCATGGTGCCTCTGAGCTTTGCTCATAAATTAGCTGTGTAACAGGCCCGGGGAGGCTGTGAGGACAGTGGTGGCTCTTGGTGCCTCCATGTGCCGCCCAGCGAGACAGTGGTAGGGGTTGTGTGGGGTCCCTCTCAAGGGCTCTTAGAGAGGACGTGGAGGAGCTTACTGTTCCAGTTTTATGTATAGACGCTGTATATTATGTCCTACTTCATCCTGAAGTAAACACTCAAACTGTGTACACTTCTCAGGGTTTCTGCCAAACCACTGTCCCCGTGCACGTGTTTGTAAGAGTATGGGTTTATGGCTGCAGCCCCGAGGCCACTGGGAACGTGCCTTTGGCAGCGTCTGCCATATAGACCCTTTCAACAATAAAAACAAAAACAATGCTTGAACGTTCTATTTGGGCCCCAATCTACTTCCTCTGCATTAAGATAACATATGGAATGTTAAAAAGGAAGCCTTGTGGGGCCAACTATGATGCTGATAATGGAACTCTCTTGAAAGGGTCTATATACAGTATGTTTCCATGACCACTGTAGTAAGTAACATTTATGTGACTTAAAAATAAGTGAAATGCATAGGAATTTTTTGCTTTTAAAGGTGTGATTTGTAGGATTGTTACCGAACGTTCTGTAGGCCAAAATCAAAACACTGGTGAACGTTCTCAAGACTACCAGACGCGAGCCTCTTCTGGGTTGCCAGATGTAATGAAGACTTAGCTAATAACGTTAGTTGACCTGCCGCTGCTTTAACGTTTCTCCAACTATGACCCAGCTACACATTACGGAAACAGTGAAAACAAAAAATACCTCTCTAACCAACGTAACATATTTAGCTGAAGTTAGCGATGCAGATGAAGTTTAGCCTAGGCTACCTGTTGTGGAGAAATATGGCCAGCTCTGTGTCAGACTTGATATTCTTCGTTTGACGAAGACGTCACCATCTCAGGAAGCTCCTCCGATGTCCACTTAGGCCTAATTTGTTTCTTGTTTTAATTTTGGAAATTTTCCTGCCTCTCGTAGGCGTTCATGACTACAACTGACAGCTGTTGACAGTTGGCCTTTGCTAATTTGGCAACCCAAATAGGAGGACGCGCTAGCCCATTATTAATACGCTATTCTAGAATTAATCGTTCAAAACATAAACGAAAATTCCAAGAGATTCCGCCCCGTAACTCATTTTTTTCATGGGTTTTACGGGGTTTTACGGGTTAGAGTAATGTTGTCAAATAAGCCATTACTTCAATTAGTGGTGTTTCCTTACTCTCTGACAACATATGGTGATCATTTTTGGAATGGTTACAGTTTATTTTCCATTATTTCCTACATACTGGACCTTTAAATGTGGAATTAAAGAATGAATCAAAGCTTTATCGACCATCCCTACACCTTCAGGGATCACTGCTCATCATTACCTATGATGTTTACGCAGCTGTGATTGTACACTGGACATAACTGAATGGAGTGACACTGCCTCCTCATGACTTTATATATCCTAAACATATATAAGCTCATCATGCTTATATGATACCACAGGTTCTATGCCTATCTGATGCCATAGCTTACAGAGACCCCGATACTGTATCTGTGTGTAAAAAACCTGTGGTCGTTGAGCAAAGAAACATGAGTGGTTGGTGTGTAAGGGCCGTGTTGCTTGTGGGTACGTGCATAGGAGAAGTCATATGGGCTCCAGGTGCTCAGGTTGAAGCCATTACATCAAATGGCTGATGTTTGAATGCTTTACTGGTAACTTCCAGACAGTTTTAAACGAACACTATTCCTACTATTGCAGGAGCATCAGATACAACACAGCAGGTCTTACTTCAATGTAAACGTGCTGTTGTGGTAGGGGGGTGGAGGTAAGGGGATTCATCAGGAACTCTGGTTTGGCTACAGCATGGAGTGTGTGGCCTTCACTGGACTATTTACTTTTTATGAGCAGGGGTCACAGATGGTGCGGGATAATATGATTAAGATCAAATGCAAAAAAAGCCTTCCTGTCAGTTGGCCCATTGTGTTTGATGAAAGAGAAAAAGTCCCAGTACATGTTGCCGCAGCAGCGCAGCAGCAACCAATCACACGTTTGCTCCATCCTGGAACGGACAACGGATGGTGTGATGTATTGTCCCATGGGTTTCTGGTGGTCAACAGGCTTCTGGGGCTGTATAGCAGACCTGGCGCAGGGTGTCAGATGACCCTTGTTGTCCTGATGTTCCCTACGTGCGTTGGCACGCAGCTCTCCCACACTCCACACACATTTGTGAGGGAATTGTGTGATATGGCTCCAGCGTGAGTGTTTTATGGGGTTGTGTATGCACAGTGTGCAGTGCTCATCTGAGAACAAAAGAAAATAAAGAGCCCTTCACAGGTTCCTGGTAATTACAGGAACGGACAGCACACCGGCTCGGACCACCACTTACAGGAAGCACCTGCCCGAGGACGGTTATCACAGAGTACACCACTGGGGGGATGTATCTGTGTGTGTGTGTGTGTGTCACTGTGTGAGAGAGAATGTGTTTGTCTGTGTGTGTAAAAGAGAGAAAGTGTATGTGAAGTGTGTACTACTGTATGTCTATGTGAGAGAGAGAGAGAATGTATGTGTGTGTGTGTGTGTTTTTGCCAGTGGTCCATGCCAAGGTTAGTCCAAGAAAAAATGTCTTCCCCCTTCCCCTTTTTAATCCACATGGTAAAAACCATGGAACTTCCCATCACTGTTATTTAGCAACTTTTGTGATGGGAATCCACAGATAAATATCTGTACTTTTAAGCAGTTAGCTGTTGTGATTTCTTTTGTAATTGGGAAATATTTTATAACTTCCGTAATTTCCACTACCATTTGGGAGTAGTCCATACACATAAAGGTTATTACATCCTGTTCCATGTCCTGCTGTTTTGAAATTTTTTAAAGGAAAAGAAAAAAAAAAGATGTCTTCTCCCACTTTGATATGGGTAAACATCTGACTAAACTTTGATTTGTTAAACCCAGTGAATCAAAGAGTAGACTGTGTTGTTATTGTATTAAGAACACAAAGTACCTCTGTAGTTGGTTGTTGGTCTAATTAATCTTTCCTCTAGCAAGTTTGTCTAAATCTCCATGCCTTTTCACCTAACAAACCCTCTCACCTTCTGTGATCAACTCAGGCAGTCCTCAGCTTTTTTCATTCCTTAGATTTTTCTGTGCTTGTGTTTCACTCTGCTTGAACTTTTGTGAATTATTTGATGAGGGCCTCTACAAACGCGAACCAAACAAAGTGCGTAACTAATGACAGACAACACATCTAGCATTACAATGCAATTACGGCCTTCGGAATTCCACGCGTGAGTGACCATAAACAATGTGTTGCTTAAGTTCAGCACCTGTGTTTGAAAGTATGCATGATGCAACAGTGACCTCAAGAATCAAATTTAACAATTCTACAAATCTCCTGTCCAGTAGATAAGGGTTTTTGGACACCCACCCCTTGGCCTTATTCTATGTTGGCCTTATTCTGTTCTTTCTAAACTGGTTAAAACTGTTTAGCTATCCATTTTCTCAATGGTATGTTGAGGGCTGGCTCTTCATAAGCCGCATCAAAGCGACCCAACTCATTTTACAATCAGCCCAATTACACAGAATAAAAGTCAGTGTCACGCTAGAATGTGTAACTGTCATTCAATTAGCATAGTTGTTTTTTTTCCTTGTTCTGTTCTTTTTTTAACACTACAGATTGAAATGTTTTGTGCGCTCAAAACAGAAGTGGAGACATTGGCATGTGTTTTCAATTGTTGTCATATTTGTGTGTGTGTGTGTGTGCGTGAGTGTATGTGTGCAAGAGATAGAGAGAGAGTGAGTCCCTCCAAAAAGCTGGGGTGACTTTTGGGGGTAGGGGCGGGGGGTGTCATGCTGGCATGCCTGTCAGGATTGTCAGCAGACAATGCCGAATTAATGCGTCCGCCTCCATGGCCTCCATAACCACACAACTGATCGGAATATTAACACTCAGGGATAACGTTGCCCTGCAATGTAAGTAACACCTTGAACTCTAACCTGGCTGTTTAATCATGCCTTTGCTAATCATATCCAGCCGTCGGCCCCTTGCCCCCTTAAGCAAAATGCAGTCTCACAGGTCCCCCATGGCATTCTAAAAATATGCATCCCCTAAACCAAAACATGTGTGCCGTTGCATAAGAATGCAAACAGCACAATTGAAAATTTGATGGATTTGGGCACAGTGTGGTATGACTGAGGGCACGGGCTGGGACTTCGTTCCTCCTCAGCCCCATCAAAGGGCGCCAGGCGAGCGCAGTCTCCTCCAGTCCCGCCCCTCGTACCCCTGCCGTCTAGTGTCACGTACTGTATCACGCTCTTCTTCGGGGGGTAGCTGGTGGTGCCGCCGCGTCTTCCTGTTTACTGCTGGGAAGACTCTGGCTCTGCCCCAGTACACAAGGGAACCCATCCGGAAGGATTCATTCCTGAAGAACGCGGTGTCTCAACACCACTGGCATGGTTTGGACATCATATTTGAGTCACATTGGTGCCACAGAGAGCAAATGGCCAAAGGGCAGTGAGCAATTAGGGAATTAACGCAGGACTGGCATTCATTTTCCACAGACAACACATTCATACCTGTTATCTCAAACAGCAAAGTGGCTTTACCGTCCAGTGTCTCATTGGAAGACTGTCTCTTTCCGACATACATTTGAAGTGTGTCGGATATGCAGTCCATTTCTCTGAATGGTTCAAAATAGTTAAAACCAGTTGGGCTGTGATGAAAAACATACCAATGTGTTGGACTAATGTAGCAGCACAGGAATAGCGATGGGAAAGGTGTTGATTGCCTTGCTGAAGTGACCGAAGGCTTAAGCTGATGCCATTCTGATCTCTGCAAGCACACATATATCACAGACATCTTTATGTGATATATGAAGATGGATCTGGAAATCATATTTCATAGAGTGCTCGATCATCTGGAATACATCTTCGAGCTGTATACCATGATGACGATGTAAATACTTGTGGTCTATAGAAAATATCTATACATTCTGTCTGTAGACACAAAGTTATTTGTTAGTGTTGGGTGAAATTGTGCAAGCTGATTCAATGTAAATAACCACAGAAATACAGACATGTTTCAAATATTAATGTTAACATTTAGATGAAATCTTTGGTCCTATGTTGTACCACACATTATATATTGGAAATTCAGGTTATTGTCAGGGAAAAGTCATGGAATCTTGATTTTAACTTTTGACCCTGTATCTATTACTACTCTGTTATTCATCACTTATCTAGAGAGACTTCCACAGCGACCCCGATGAGCCATAGAACTGCTGACATCTTCCATCCGCCCGACGCTGTGAGGTTTTACCGCAGACTTCCTGCTATTTTGGTAGACTACCCCAGTTTAGAAAGTGTAACAGCAAATAAAGCTTCCATGTCAAATAGATTACATATTTACATACAAAGTGAACTATAATACTTCTCAGACTAAATTTAGCCTAATGTTTGCTATTGAGTCATGTAAACTGGTTACAGAAGAGATGGCATCATTGCAGACATGTGTACACACCTCATGTATTTGTGTCTATCAGACAAATGCCACGTCACTGCCTCAATGACGTGGTAGACGTGTGTAGTTAGTTAGCAAGCTAACATAATTGACTGACTCGCTGACTGGCCGTGCATCATATTATCTTTGACTGATCACCTGTGACATTTAAACCAGTCATGTGTTGATCTACTACTACAAACATCCACGAGAGCATGGAAGCTCCGGACATTTCTTTTGTTTTCCGTCATAGTTCACTGTGGCCCCTGTTTGTGTGTGTGACAGACTCATCATAGAGTTGTTTGCTTGGGTTGAAACTTCCACCGGAAACTTCCCAGTGGTAGCCAACTTGTGATCCATCCCATTACCGTCAAACAGAACGTTGTATTGACAGTTTTGTCTCTTACGTGCTGTATTTGTTCACCTCACTGTGTCCAGAGAGTTAAACGGCAGTCCGTTACATTGTTTAGATAATGCATAATTATGAGCACACTGGCAACCAACGTCTCAGAGGTCTGATTTTATTTAACAGACTTTAATGGATGTTGCGTGAGCATTACTCTCTCCATTCTATTTGGCTGGTTACACAACAACACATTTTTCTCTTTGCCAGATCAAAGTCAAAGTCAAAGTCGGCCTAATTCAGTTCCCCTTTACAGACACTGATGCGAGGGAACGACGTGACTGACGGCTGTGTTCCTCACGCTTATACCGGGTTGGCGTCCGCTGGTGTTGGAGTAATGGTCCACATCATTTGAGCCGGACTCATTAAAACGTGAACAACAATCGGAACATTGTGACCTCGATTTTCTAGCCCTAGTACAGATGCTCCACCACATGGATCAGAATCTGAACTTGAAGCACCTTGTGTCTCGAGAAGTCATCCCTCCTTCCCTAACTCTTCCTAGCCAAGATATTTGAACTCTCATCATTCATCATATCCTTACAAAACAATCTGTTCTGTCTTTTTTTAGATTTGTTTCCCCCAACCGAACCCCACCCACATATTAACACACATAGAATAGATGCTAAAAATAGCTCGGTTCCTTCCTCATCCATTTTTTTTTACATCCATTAGACTCAGGAGTGATCTTGGGAAGCTTAATTGGTCACAGTTACCACCAATCAGACACTGTGGTGAGAACACAGCCACCAGGGGATTTAAGCCACAGCAGAAAAGGCTTATTTTATTTTCTGGATGAGCACAGGCATGCTTATGTGGTGATGGCCAGATATGAGCGGAGTGTCTGAGAGCCATTGAGGATAGCTCGGAAATCACTCTGGCATTTCCTTGACTCTCATATCAGGGCCATTATGATTTTGAAAAAAAAAAAAAAAAATTGAAAAGAATAGCCCTCTTATGCAATGGTGTGTTTTCGGGGGCAAAAAAAGAGAAAGAAATTGTGAAAAACGGAATGTTCTCTATGCAGTCGAGCTGACATAATTAATAAGCGGTCAGAAGATGGAGATCTATATGACTCTCTGGGAACTTTCTGAGATTTCTCCCTACAGCTGCTGCTGAATGTTTTCCCAGGAAAATCTATAATTATCCCTCAGCGAGGCTGCGTGATGTGTGGCAATGTCACGCTTTGTTACTGGTTGTGCATCCTAAAACCGAGCTCACGAATAAGTATCATCTCTGCAACACTGTAACTAGGCAAGGCATGAAGCAGTTGTAGATGTCAGCGATCAGTGTGTTGTAAATCTTACCAAATATTCAGTGAGCGTTTGAGAGCAGAAAACATGCACAAAAATTATTACTCAGCTCATGATGGATTTATTCCTAGGATTAGATTAATTACTGTAAAGTTGAGAAATTGTTTTGTCTTGCTTTCTTTTTCCCCTTTGTTCTTAATTTTCTTGATTTTGCAAAAATTTTCTCATTTGCAAAGCATATTACTTCTAATCCACAAGCTTTGGATGCACCCATTTCATTAGCTGCGCATCATACATTGCTGATTTTATATGTTGTAAAATCTACTGTTTTTCACATTTTTCTCATTTCGTGGGATCTGTTAGCAAAGGGCGCCAACTCTGGATCTGAGTAATTGGTCATAAAATGGGAGAGGCGTAATGTTAAAAATGTGTGACTTTATTTTAAAAAGTGATATAAATGTTGTGGCGTGGCCATAACTGTTTTATTGAATAACTTACTGGGGCCTCAAGATTACTTCCACACACAATATGTTTCAGATACCACAGAGAGTGTGAGATGCCTGATCCATTACGCAACTTTGAGTCTTCTGCAAAACATGATGCACACACTGTAACTTATTTAGGTCACCGGGGAGAAGTCCATTCCAGTACGACCAGTTGTTTAACACACCAACTATTCAAGAATTCTGTCCATCTTCTGTCCTACCCTAAAGTAGGGTACAATGACCTTCATCTTTATTAATGTAAAAATTCTGCCTATCTCTAAAAAACAAATACCAACACATGAACACAACATAATCTTAAAGCAAAAAATTAAAAACTGTAAAACCCATCAGCAGCAATGTGGTCTGGAAATGCTCAAATCCTGAGCAGTCTCTTGAATAGTTGTGCACGCCCTCAAAGACTTAGATGATTGTCTCTCAGGAGGATCTGTTCGAAGGCTCCCCCCTAGTTTGCCCCACAGCTGGGATGTGTACTGGCTGTTTGACAGGTGGCGCGTGCAAGAGAGGAGCACTCCCTAAAGCAGGGTATTAACAAATCCTGTAGTAAGAACTCTTTTGTCTCTGTCATTGGTGTATAGCCTAATACGTCAATGAAAAAACCCTAGCTTGCATGTTCCGTGCAACTTCAAGAGCTAATTTGTCTTTATGTGACTCACAATTAAAATATGCTGACCATCTTTTGACCACAAGCATGGCACTCATCCTCTAATCACAGTTTTATCCAAGTGTAATCATAAAAAATGGCAATAAAACCTTTGCGACAAAACACAAGAGCTCTAGTCGGCTAGTCAGAATACATTAACACACAATGACATCAAACAAATATCTTGAGTCAAGAAATAAAAGTTTAGCTTGGTTGACCTTTGACCTAAAGTTATTCTGAATTTCTTTCAGAGGTGATGAACCGTTTTGCAACATCCAACCACTGGATTGCCTTCCTGCAGATGAAAATAGCTTGTTACTCATGAGTATGTTGAGGCCATGAATCATTTTCTCAGTACCATTGTGATCCTTTCACCATCAAGCCGCATCAAGATGTTTCGAGTTAGATTTGGAATGTAAACGGGTGTACGTGGTTCCGTGTTCTCTTTCGTTCTCCACTTCTCAAATGCACCACACCCTATGTCAGTCCGCTGATAAATTCTCCACGCCTCCCAATTGTACTCAATTGTAATAAATTTTCCATGTCATGGATGAGGTGCTAATAATATCCGCTCCAATAGCTGACCTCTAACATCTCTTTCTTCCGTCATATGACCTTATCTGATTTTAGCTAGATCCACAACAGCTATTTTTATCATAATTACATTTCAACAGATCATCAGGTTTCTGATACATTAATATCGGATACGAAATGTCCAATCTTGCCAAATATCAATTAGGCTTATCTTGGAAAATTCCGAGAGTGATTTATTTGCACTGAGCACTCATGTCAACAGCTATTACGGAAACATTCTTTGATAGAAATCATGTAACAAACGAGCAAAAACACGGACTCACACAAAGCCAGCTATAATTTTATGACAGAACCACCTGCCTTTTTCTGGGTGACTCATAACCAGCATTTTGGCCCAGATAGTTATTTTTGTTTTTTACATTTCGGTTTAGCAGGATGGAGAAAATACCACCTGTGATAGAAGAAAAAAACACTTATTATTATTATTATACGTTGGCCTCTGTTCAGTCGCTGAAAATACTCCAATAATCCAATTTGTAACTCTAACAGTAACCCAACAGTAACTCTAATAATACTGCTAATGTTATACTACACTACTAACATGTAAACCACAGCTTTAAATCAGATATAAACTACTAATGTTATACTACACTACTAACATGTAATCCACAGCTTTAAATCAGATATAAACTACAAAAAAGTCCTTTTTGTGATACCTGACATTCCCTTTTATGAAGATGAATGGCCCAGTGTTGACGTATTTACTCAACCTAGGCTTGTCTGAAATGTAGACCTGTGGTTGACCCTAAGCACTGAATGTGTCTATATCAAATGGTACAGCGCTTTTCCAATGAACCTTCTCTCACCCCCAGGTGACACTCACGTCACCAGCTGGTATGTGTGTGTGAGTGTGTGTTAGAGAGAGAAGAGAGAGAGAGAGTATGTATGTAATTGGAGGGAGTAGATACAGGTCTGTTTTGTTTGCAAGATCATATCGCGTAACAAAATAAGAGCAGATCATACTCGCCCACACCGTTAGGAGACATGATTGTTTTCATTTAAAACAGAGATGTCTCCTGATTTTTTTGCGACTCCTGTTACTGATCTTACCCTGTGGCAAAGTGGGCAAAGCAGGCGGGCGCTGTTGCCACATGTCTCCAGTAACTGATCAGCGCAGTGATTCACAGCCTCCTTTGACGGTTTCCCAAAATCCCGGTGATAGAGAGGGCGCGTGAGGTAAGAATGGTGGAATAAGTCAAACAAAGGTCTATTCTGTGGGTCATAGATATCCTCATTCCTGAACTATGTCAGCACATACTGTAGAGAGGCTGGTTTCTCCCTGAACAGGGCTTTTTCCACACTCTTTTTGCCACAATATGTTGTTTGTGTGAGATTAAGGAGAGCAGACCTCCTATGAAGTCTTCTGACCCAATAGGCCTACCTCTAACTACACACTTAAAAACTCAGATAAAGTAATTGAAGCTAAAATGATTACCAGGCATGCCATTAAAAGTGAAGTCTGCAATTCAGTGAATTTATCCTGCTCTCTAGCTGTGCTGAGTGTTTAAAAATGCAGGTGTTACGACACAGGCCTGGCTCGCTAAATGTCAATCAGACAAAGTGGCTCCGACAAAGCAATACAATAATTTCCCAGTCAGTATATTCAAAATTAAGAGACCATAGCAAATTTGAATATCAACTCATTCGAATGTCACTCAGCAACCGTCGGATGACATCAGAAAAATGTGCAGTGGTCTCCTGCAACCCCCCACCTGGCCTCTCTGGTATTGGCATCAGCAATTCCGCTTAAGCATGAACACAAATTGTTAAAGGAATTATCCGGAGTAAAATGCACTCTAGATCAATTTACGGATGATTGGGAGTACATACATTGAGTTGACATCCAAATCATGTCATTCGGATGTGTTTTGAGAAAGTTTGATGTTACCGTTTTTAGTCAAAACTCGTTAGCGTGGAAGTGAGAAGGGCATATTATTTCGCCGCTACAAAACGCTATTTTTATACCTCTTCTACAGTTCCAAACAACATTACACTTACGTGGTAGTGAGTAGAGGGTCCCTAAAGCCAAACCGAAGTATCCCGAGGTCTTTATGTGGTCGGATAGAGAGTCCAGAATGAATTTCATCAAGTCAGTACCTTTCCGGAAATGTTGCCATCTTTGCTGCCATCTTTAGGGGAAAGTCCGTAGGAGTCGATTGCCAAGTGTGCTCTGGAAATTCACAATTTCGTCACCGTTTAAAAAAAAAAAAACATAGTCTAGTCCATACAACTTCATTTCAATTTCAAAAGAAATACTGGACTAAGGTTTTTTTTTTTTTTTTTAAACAGCGACGAAATTGTGAATTTCCAGAGCACACTTGGCAATCGACTCCTACGGACCCCTAAAGCTGGCAGCATAGATGGCAACATTTCCGGAAAGGTACTGGCTTGATGAAATTCATTCTGGACTCTCTATCCGACCACATAAAGACCTCGGGATACTTCGGTTTGGCTTTAGGGACCCTCTACTCACTACCATGTAAGTGCAATGTTGTTTGGAACTGTAGAAGAGGTATAAAAATAGCGTTTTGTAGCGGCGAAATAATATGCCCTTCTCACTTCCACGCTAACGAGTTTTGACTAAAAACGGTAACATCGAACTTTCTCAAAACACATCCGAATGACATGATTTGGATGTCAACTCAACGTATGTACTCCCAATCATCCGTAAATTGATCTAAAGTGCATTTTACTCCAGATAATTCCTTTAAATTCCACTGTTGCTTTGGTTCGTTTTACAGTGATACAGGGCCTTTTCTAGAGTGCACCGACATGAGGAGGTCACTCCTTTTCAGTGACTTGGCGGGCAGCTCTTGGGGGATCTGTAGTCTGGGGGTCAACTGGGGTTAATATGCCATCTGAGCTTATAGCTCATCTGAAAACCATCGAAACTGAACAAACATGATGGTTTTGTGGTTCTGATGAGTCAATATTGGTAATGGCTGCGCTTGCCATGTTTGTTTACGCTTTAGTGGTAACCCTGTAAACAATGGGATGATGCCTGCATATGAAGTCATGAATCTGTAGGGGCACATCACATTTTGAGCTTGTTGTTTCTTTCTCTCTACATCAAGTTAAAACAAGAAGTTATTTCCAAAAGTGTTGAAAAATGTAGCTGTTATGTGACGCAAGATGATACAGTTTAAAGGCTGTTGAGAAACGCTTGATACCAAAGACAATCAGACATTCAGTTGACCTTTGTATAGTCATGAACATGGATTCTCCCATATCCCTTTAAATCCATTCACCAGATGCCCTTAGCTTGACCTATATGGCTAAACAGAATGGACAAAACCAGGGATAAGTTTTGTGCTCATCCCGTCATGTAGGCTAATCTAATACTTATAAAATGTGGGTCATGTCAACATGGTGATATCAAAGGTGGTTTCATTTTCATCTCTGCCAGTTACTGACAGTTATTTTCTTTGTATTGTCCCAGAAGTCTGTTTAAGGTGAAATCGTTGAGATTCCACAAAACATCCATTTTTATTTGGAAGGCCTTTTATCAGGCCTTTGTGCACACTTCATTTTCATCAGGCCTTTGTGCACACTTCATTTTCATCAGGCCTTTGTGCACACTTCATTTTCTTTTCCCTAAACAAGGTGAAACATGTTGATCAATTGCAATAGAGCTCTGCCTTGGTCACAGTTTTGTTTGGTTTCCTCCGGCTAGATTTAGCTTTTGGAAATGAGACAGGTTAGAGCTCAAAAACGTTGCTTAAAGAACCTGCTGAAGACATCGGGAAGTTGAGTCATTTGCCCTTGCGTACCTGTCTGCCTTGGAAACTGCATGCAAATAGGAAACACAACAAGAACAGGGTTGTTATTGTTTTACGTTATGGGAATACATATTTCTGTTGCCTATCTCAATTTATATTAACCATAGATTTTCATCATACTTCAGCCTAAGACTATGTCAATTTATCTTAACTCATTCAGCTATTGTATAATCAAAATCATTCACTCCTATTTGGACATCAAGCATGGGCCATTGCAGTGTTACTAAGATGGTGCCTACAACCTTTGCTTCTCATATTACATATAAGTTAAAAGTGGCATAACAAGAATGATTACACCGCAAGTGACAGATCAGGAATTTGGTCATTTCACATTTTGTACGCTGTGTGTCATTCTTTGCTGACTCAGAGCTTGTCTCTATATTCAAGGAAATGTGTGTGTGTGTGTGTGTGTGTGTGTGTGTGTGTGTGTGTGCGTGTGCGTGCGTGCATGTGTGTGGTTATGTGTGTCTGTCACTGCGCTTAAATCATTCAGCACCAGTTGTCAAGATAATCTTAATTTGAGGAGAATGTGACGAGTTCTTAACCGCTGGTGCTCACTCTGCAAGCAGACGCCACACTCAGTCACTTCATGGTTGCTTTGAACGAGCGGTTTGACTCCCATATAACAGGACACCCCCACGCTAGAGGAGCAGAAGAGTACTTGCCTGCAGGCCATTGTGTATGTCCGTTGCTGATGTGGGGGGGTCGGAAGAGTGCCAGTGTTTTCACAAAGAAGTAAACAACTCAAGGTCAGGACATGGCTGTCAGACCAGACACCGTGACACGTTCTAACGATGAGCATGATTACACGTTTTAAATGACTCCATGTTAAAGTTAGTATTTCTAAATGTGGCCTTTTTGTGAATGCCCTGAAGTCTTGTTCCTCACCTACCTGCTGACTTTAGTGACTTTAATAGGCATGTGGGTCTATTGATCAGTTTAATAGCTTACAGCAACTCTAGCCAGTAGGTGGAAAATTACTAAGTTGTTGAAGCCGTACGGAAAACTTACAAATCTGAAGTGACCTTATCCAGATTGAAGTGAGAGCCAGCACTTGGGGGAAGGAATCATCTACACATTACTATTTCCTGTTTACCGAACACTGTTAGCAGACGGAAGAAACGGATGTGAACATATCTAAATAATGGAATGATTAAATCTTGCTGATGCTCACGTAATTATCTTGTTATTTGGTAATTGGGGGGTAGTGTGAGTCTACCCCCATGGATTAGTACAAAACACAGCCTCCATCTGTGGTCTTCTCTGAAACATGCAGTTTGTGGGTCACCCTGTCTATCGCAATGCCCTTGTATAGGATCCAAGATGTTTGTTATATGATTTATTATATTATTAGATAACATGTAATTACATTCTGATGAATTGCATTTGGTGCCTGGAAGGATTCCTTCAGTTTGAATGCACTTTTTCATAGATGTTTGTCGTCTTTCTAAACATGTCTTCTCTAGCCAGCAGCCCGAGCCAGCTGGACCCAGGCCCAAAGTATCAGGGGTCACCGAAAGCTATCGATTCGCTGATACGCTGGACTGTCCCTTTTTCCTGCCTAGCCTGCAGTGCTGTTCTATATGTTTTGTCTCTTTGGAGGTGTTGCTAGTTACAGCAAGGCCATGGTATTTGTGATGTTGATTGTATCTTGCAGATTCCATCGCATCCAATGCAAACCACCTGTCGCACGCAGCAGTTGAATAAAAGCGGCCTGCCAAAATCGATGCACAATGGCGAGTAGGCATTCACATGCGCTGCCAAGAATCCTGGACCTTTACGGTGTGTTGTAATGCTTTTATGTAATGTAACATATGCTAATAGTTTCTATGGATCGATTGTTGAGGTTTCTCGAGTTTGCTGTGCAAAAAAATTAGATGCAGCAAAAGCCAGTCTCTCAATGTTTCGCTTGATTTAGGGTTTCATCAGATTTTCCAAAACTATGCTGTTGCTATTGCGATACAGGCCAACCCCTCGAATAAAATTCTTTTAAAACATTTGCACAGAGCTGTCCAGAAACATTGTGTTAAGTGCCAGGGATTTGTGCCCGTTATGTAACTCCTAAATCTTGATGTCATTTTATCTACAATGGCCTGTGGCCCTGGCCAGTTGTATCAGGAAAGATGATATAATCACTCTTTCTACTCTTTAGCCGCAAGCTGTTAAATAATGCTGGCAGCCAAGCAGATTTACGATTAACAGGACCTGCGCTTGATGCTGTTGCTGTAGGGAGGGGAGTGTCTAGTCAGGTGCTGCATTCTCAGCGCATCTTCATTCTCTGGCAGCATGCGCTGCAAAGGAACAATTTACGGCGATGGCAATCCACGTCATCGGAGATCCCTTAGAGTGGAAAAGGAACATCATGAAATGGGAATAAATAGTCTTGAATTAATTTGGCGAGACAGGTCTTTGTCTCTTGCAGAAGTGTGGATTCCATTCTATAACACTAGGTTGAAGTACCCTGACTTGTGAACGTGGCAGGCCATGCCTAGAGTTTTGGTTACTTGGTTCTTATTTGCCTGATAAAGATCTGTTTAGATCGAAACGTTGCCTTTTAAAAATATTTAAAAATAAATAAAGGATCTCTTGGAGCCCATAGGCCTACAGTGTGCAGACCATCTCCTTCTCTCTAGAGTTTTGGTTACCTCATCTTGGCCTCCTGACCTAGTTATTTTGGCATGGAAAGGATTTTTTTTTTATTATTATTTGAGATGAGGTCAAAGCGTGAATCACCTGTTTATTTGGGATTTCCGGTCAGTCTCTGCAGACCTCTGCGAATTGTTAGTGACTGTGACCTCTGCTGTTTCCTGGTTTGAAAAATGGTCAAACTGATATTAAGCGGTCTTCTGGCTTGACCTCATGCTCTTTGGTCTTACTTTCTGTTATGTGTGTAATCTGTTTGTCAGAGCGCAGTTAAAAGTCAGTGTTTTGACATTCCAAACACACCATGGTTTACTTCACCAAGTCCCGTATAGTAGGTTACATAAACTGTAATGTTTCACTGGTTGTTTTGAGGTTGCCTATTTAAGCTGGATGGCAAAACAAGAAGGATAGTCTTCCAGAACTTTCTATCAATTTGATGTTTTTGAGGGAATGCTAATGTAACTGGAACGCTTCTTGCACAAACAACATCTTATGCCAGAGCCCTCTGTCATAACTCTTAGGCTGTAGAGGGTACATTCGTTTATATGGCATAGCAGGTTGCTGATTTAAGGTCATGGCAAATTTTAGTGCTTTGGGAACATGGTTGACAAATTATGTTACAAAAAAGTTCCTTGGATCATGACTTCATTATATCAGACAAATTCCATTAGAAATTCACATACTCGCAGACATGCACATAGACACACTATACATGGCCTAAAAGCAAATCATTTTAAGCACCACTAGTACCAATCCCTGCGTATTCTCCTTCAGAGGTGGTTTGTCCTCTGCTCTGCTAGCAAAACAGTGCCGCAGCTTTCACGTTCCTCACATTTTTCCAGCTATCAGGCTCATGATTTGGGAGCGCAGGCCTCCAGCAGAACGGCTTGAGCAGTCCCCAATGAGTCGTAAAGAAACGACTGTAAAGAGCGGATCGCTCAACGCACCCCTGCACGCTTTCACCTCTACTCGCTCTACAGGAGAGCATCAGGAGTGCCCCCATCCCACACCACACGCCACTGCTGGGATACCCCCCCATCCCCCTTATTCTACAACTCTCTCTCCTTTTAGTGCAGTTTCTCCCTCCTCCTATGGTGCAAGAGTGATTTATCAGTGCTTACTCTCACTTGTGCTCTCTCTCAACCTCTCTTATTCTAGGTCACTGTCATTCCGCTATGGTTGTATAATGGGTCATTAAAGAAGAATCCTATGCACTTGACTGAGCCATGTGCAACAGAAAGGTGGAATATACAGCATATCTCACAATAATATATCTAGAAAAAATAAAATTTTTGCTTTTCGATCATATCCATGTGTGATTGCAGATCTGGATAGTGTGACAGTGGCAGCACGACGTCTGATCACTTATGCCCTCAGTAAAAGCAGCATGCGCTAAAGTCATAACGCAAGCACTGACATTTACAGCGGAATCCCCCAGTGCCTCACAGATCACCCACCAATTGCATAAAAGAGAAAATGAACAAGCCTGCAAGGCACACAAATAATTTTTGTGTGCCTTGCAGAGCACATTGTGTTATGTGCAGAGGTTACCGAGAGCAGCAGTGTGGCTCTGAATTAATGGCTAGGCCTCTAGAGTGGAGAGAAGCTCAACACTCCTTAGACGCTGTAACAACACTGCCACCAGTGTCGCTATAAGGCATCTGAGTTGTGGATATAAGCATTTTATGATACCTTTTATTGTATCGCTAACAGTATTCCTTAGTCCAATCCCCCAAAATCCTATTCACAAAGCTGCTGAGACCATTATTTATTACAGAAAAGTGACAACTCCGAAGTCTACGTCGCACATCAATTCTCATACACCAGATTGCTTGCTTATTTTTAGGAGTTTGTCCTGAATGGGCCAATTAGGAGCTACTTTTAGCCTCAAGATGCATTGTGAATGGGCCCTGTGGTTGGCCTGCTCATCTGAAGCACCTCCATGCTAATACTATGCCAATACTGTACTGTATATGGACGATACAGACAAGTCATGGATGTACTTTATTTATGGAATTTGAGGCAGACAGAGGGAGTTTGGGACAGACACTCACAACCAAAGGTTCAGTATCCCAGACATGGCTGTCCCACATGTCCTATTACAGACCGCAGTGACCCGTTAGCACCTCTCTATGGCTAAAACCTGGATGTATAAGTATAAGTATATCTACTTTTTTTGATCCTGTGAGGGAAATTTGGTCTCTGCATTTAACCCAATCGGTGAATTAGTGAAACACAAACAGCACACAGTGAGGTGAAGCACACACTAATCCCGGCGCAGTGAGCTGCCTGCAACAACAGCAGCGCTCGGGGAGCAGTGAGGGGTTAGGTGCCTTGCTCAAGGGCACTTCAGCCGCGGCCCACTGGTCGGGGCTCGAACCGGCAACCCTCCGGTTACAAGTCCAGAGTGCTAACCAGTAGGCCACGGCTGTCCACGGATGTCAGTCAGTGTCTGTCCCTTCCCATGTGGGTCTGTAGGAAAACATCAGGCTTGTACAGTTCTTGTATGATACATTTGTGGTAAAGATGTGGTAAAGGCCCATACATTTCAAACTAAAATGGCGTAATGCCCTTCAATATGCACACTAGGTCGTAGATGTACGGCGTATGTTTTTCTACTTAATTGTATATGATAGAACCTTAATTTTGCATCTTTTCATACACTGTACCAGTATGTAAAAATGAACATGCAGTATGAATTTACAGACTTTCTCCATATGGATTTTCCATATTCTGCAAACATCCAGGCATGGATGGTTTCCATATCTGCAAATGGCAGTATCCTGAGAGTGGATGTTCACATGTATAAGTAGGGTGAAGTTAGAAGATGTTATCCAGAACAAATTCTGAATTGGGAAACATAAGCAGTTGCTCAACGGAGCAAATTAGTCTTGTACAGTAAAACTCAATGTCGCTGCGATGTTTTTTTGGCCCCCATATGTGAATTCTCTATCAGATATAAGGAAAGAAAACTGAGCATCTGATAAGGTTTGTTTTGGGAAAAATCGAGTGACAGATTGTAAATTCCTTGATAAACGTTTAATAAATAGGTGAAATATTTGGGTTATTACACATGACGTTGAGGAATTTGTTTGGGGAGGGGGGGCGTCCTCATACCTCATAATCACACAGCCTCTGCTTGGAGTCCGTGGTGCTCTACGCCGCTGTCCCACTGGCCGTTTAAAGGCTCGTATGACTAAAGCCGGCGGTATTTATTAAGGCCATTACTGGCTGCTCCTCATTTCCCCAAATGAGAGTGTTTGACCTCAGGTCATGATGAGTGTTGTCCCGTAGCTGCTGACTGTACTAATTACCCTTTACCTCTGCTCTATTTTATACAAATAGTCCCTTCAACCCTTCCAGGCATGTGTGTGTGTGTGTGTGTGTATGTGTGTGTGTACATGTACTGTATGTAGGTGTGTATACAGTGTATTCAGGAAGGTATGTGACTTTACTAAGACTGTGCATAGTTATGTGTATGTGTCAGGAAGACGTATGTTCTCACGTGCATGTGTTTGTGCATTTTGTTGGTTGTGTTGCTGCATACTACTATGAGTGTGTGTGTGTGTCTGTGTCTGCACAAGCAGATGTTTACATGCGCGTTCCTGTCTGTGTGTGTGTGCGCGTGTATGCACGCGCGCAGGCTCACATGTGTCTGAGTTCGTGCCTCTCTCCTTCTCTTTCATGCTATTTTCAGCTCTTGCGGGATGAACCTACAAAGGCTGCTGACAAACAGTGCCCAGGGTCGGCCTGCGCCACAGCAGCCTCGACAGCTCCAGCCAGAGGAATTATAAAGAGACACAGATTTCTGAGTCGGCTGGGGAGCTGTGCGGTCCATAGGGGGTAGCTTGCAGTTCTTTCTCACTTTCTTCTCTCTCTCTCTCTTTTCTCTCTCTCTCTCTCTCTTTTTTTCTCTCTTTTTTTCTTCTTTTCTGCTGAGGAGCCACTTGTGTTTTACATTTGCTCATTTCCGCACATTCCTCACGGCTAACGAACGAGGAGAGGAGAGGAGAGGAGAGGAGAGGAGAGGAGAAGAGAGGAGCAGCGAAGGGATGAGGAGGACGGGTCACTCCCAATAAAACGCCTCCGCCAGCGACACAGAGTCCTCTCTCAGAGTTCCACCAGCGACACAGAGTCCTCACAGAGTTCCACCAGCGACACAGAGTCCTCTCTCAGAGTTCCGCAGCGCAGCACAGAGTCCTCTCTCGGAGTTCCGCAGCACAGCACAGAGTCCTCTCTCGGAGTTCCGCAGTGCAGCAAAGAGTCCTCTCTCAGAGTTCCGCAGCACAGAGTCCTCTCTCAGAGTTCCGCAGCGCAGCACAGATGTGCGGGCCAGACGCACTCTGCCCTGCATGCTCACTCCAGCACACACTGGACTCATAACTCTCAGGCATGAATGTGTGTGTCGTCGGGGGGGTGGAGGTGGAATGTGTGTGTGTGTGCATGTGTGTGTGTGTGTGTGTGTGTGTGTGTGTGTGTGTGTATGATGTGTGTGAGGAGGTTGTACAGGAAGAGAAAAAAACCAAGAAAGACAGTGAGAGAGAGATTGAAAGGCAAGGGGGAGAACAGGACAGATAACGAGACAGAGTTAAGGCGAATGTGGAAATGAAACTGGAAAACAGCAAAAAGAAGTTAATGAGTAACGATTCACAGGGCGGGGGGGGGGGTGGGGGGGGGGGGCATATCAGGCAACACAACCGAGAAAAGGACAAAAACACTAGACAGAAAAATGAGGAAGAGTGAAAGAATTCTGAAAGAATCAACGTAAAGGATAAAAAATAATCAACGTAAAGGATGGAGGTCCCGAGTGGAACATAGTGGCGGAGTGCGGAGTGCGGAGTGGTGGGAGTGTGATGGTGCGTGTCTGGGTGCAGATAGGAAGGTGCAGGTAGCTGTGCTGACATAGTGAGTGATTCCTGGCACTGAGACGCTTTCTTCCTGGCTCTGTGTCACACTGAAACCCCTCGACTCAGCGCTTTCATTGTCTGCCATGCCATTCAGGGAAGCTTTCTTATTCTTAATTTTGGTTACACTAGCAGCCTTTACAAAGGTCAGCACTGTGCACCTCTCACCTCCTCCTCATGTTTTTTTTTTTTTTTTTTTTTGCATGGCATATTTATAGCCCGAGAAAACAATTGAAAAGTGTGTGTTTCACATCCCCTGCTGCTTTTCCTGTCAATGGGATCCAGATATACTCTATGGTTAGAATATATCTGGGGTTACATCTTTGCCGCGACCCAAGCCCCCAACCCACCCACCCCCCCCACCCCCCGCCCCCTCCAGTGAAGAGGGAGCACAGTAGACCAAACACACACACACACACACACACACACACACATCCCCAGTGAAACTTTTAACACTTGGTGCATTGCAGCAGGCGCCTCATCATTGTTAGGTTTGAGAATGTCCAGGTCACATGTAGTGCTGAGCCTGCACAAGTGCACAAGTGCTGGATCTGCCTGAGGATGATGTGGCGCTGAGGGAGGGGTCATTATTTGCTTGGCGGAGAACTCCAGGAAATGATCACAGGCTTAATGATACGGACACAGTAGACCCTCTGAGTCACGATTGGGTGGATGTTCCAAAGTGGCTGATCTAAATGCATCACAGTGCCAGTGGGCTCGTCGCTTTATGCGCTCACATTATATCACCAGTCCAAAAATATCCAAATAGTTGCACCCAGTCGCAATCACATATTGTTGACTTTGGCCCAGTGTTCACCAGCAAACCTGTGTAAATATGCTCTTTTGTGCATTCTGTTTCCCTGAATCGAAATGCAAAGAGCTTAAAATGCGTTCAACTTATACAGATACACATCTTAATTTTCCTCAAAGCCATGCATTTGATTTTTTCAAAGCCATGCATTCCGTTAGCATAATATGTAGTAAGGTGCCTTTTTTTTTAGGCCCAATCCTTTAATTTCCCTTTAATCTGATGGTATGCAGACGTCAACTCGTTCATTATTCCCTTCAGTCGTGCGCAAATCTACAAATCAAATGTCTTCGTAGGGGAAAATAATGCACAAATCTACAAATGTCTTGCCAAAAAATTTGCTCCATCCTCAGTGATGGGGTAGGTCCTGCGTAGCCCCCCCCCCCCCCAAGCCCCCCCCCCCCCCCCCCACAGACACGTCCGGTCTCGCGTGTAAGCTGAGCACGCTGCCCCGTGCCCCAGCCTTGCTAACACACAAAACCCAACACATGGCCCCCACACCAACCCAACACATGGCCCCCACACCAACCCAACACATGGCCCCCACACCAACCCAACACATGGCCCCCAACACCAACCCAACACATGGCCCCCAACACCAACCCAACACATGGCCCCCAACACCAACCCAACACCAGCGCAGGCCATGCAGCTCCTCAGATAGTTGAAGTATCTCTCAAAAGAGGACCCCCAAACCATCCCCCCCTTTTGTCTTTTTCTCCAAATCCCTCATTTTCATCTTTCTGTCTCCTAGTATTTCTGTCATCCTTCTGTTTTCGTCTCTTTTTGCATTTGAACCCTCAACTCATTTCTCTATGAGGTGTCCTTCCCTTTTCCCTCTTTTTCTTTTCTCTTTAATTGCCCGCCTGTCCTTCTCTCCATCTCTGTTTTTCTCTTTTCCTCCCACTCCCAATCTCTCTCTCTCTCTCTCTCTCTCTCACTCTCTCTCTCTCTCTCTCTCTCCTCTTCTCTTTTTTGCGTGCAGTGCAGCACGAGGGGCCATCAGGCAGGCGGACCCTGAGCAGGATGGACTCCAGATCAGGAATTTAATGCATTTCTGTTTCGCATCACCTCTCTGGAATGTTGCGCTGGCGCTAGAGGGGCCCGCGCCGGCGCTGATGAATTCAAGGAAGTTTAAAGAGGCATGATGGGACGCAGGCACTGCTGGGGGGAGGCCAGGGGGAGCGCATCCGGTGCGTTGCTGCTCGCCCCCCCTCCGCACCGCTCCGCCCGCTCCGCACCGCTCCGCACCGCGCGCTTAACGGCCCTCCGTCTTGTTGCGTAAAGGCCCTGTTGGTTCAGCTGTTTGCACTGCATCTGGAGCACACATTTGCTTGGACTCTTTTCTCTCTCCCTCTCTCTCCACCTCCCTCGGTCTCTGTCTCTATCACTCTCTATCTCATCCTTCTCCTCCCATCCCGTCTTCCTATCGTTGTTTTTAATATCGCAGGCTGTCACTCGTGTGGAGTGTGCGAGCGAAGGAGAAAAATGGAGACCGTGTGTTGTTTAAGAGATGATTGTTTTGTGAGGGTCAGTGCAGCGAGCAAACTGGTATACGCCGGCTGGGCTCTCCAGCCCAATGTGGTTTAGATTGAGGAATGGACATGAACTTGTTGACAAAAAAAAAGAAAGAAAAAGAAAAAACATCCTCAATCAACTTGTATTTATGAAAATGTGACTGCGAGGGAACATGGTGTCCTGATGTTTTTTATTGTGATTTTCAATAATTTCACTGTAGCATAGCAAGGTACATTGTTGACTATGGCAAAGTGGCCATGGATAATTCCACATAGCAGATGGGGCTACTTGTAATTCTTGGTTTTGTCCTTGCAGATTTCTCCTTTACTGACTGAGCATTCCTCCTTAAAAAAAAACAAATCTGCCCATTTTTCTTTCCCTGTGACCTCAGATGTGACCTTTTTACCCCAGGGACTTGAAATTCACCCCTCAAAGTCTGTAATGCTGTTTTCCGCTTGTTTGTGGCCATAACGGGTGGAAAGTTATCGCATTAACAGGACATATGATCACTCTGGATCTGCGCAGAGAGTAATGCTGACATGCTTAAGAGATGCCAAGATTGGCCAGAGGTTGACGTGCTAACTTACCCCACTCTTCATCTCTGTGTCCCTTTCCATGTTGACTTACATACGCAGCAAACCGCAGGGTCAGATTCATGTTCTGTGCAAAGCTGCTTGCGATGTCTGGGGTGTATTGTAGCATTTCTTTTGGGGAGACATCTGTCAGTGGAATGGGTTAGATACATGGGCACCTTGAATGGTATAAATTATGTATTTCCTCTAATAGTGACTTTAAGGATATCTGCATTTTATATTCCATTCAAGCAAAGATGCAAACATCTTACGACATCAACATGTAAGCTTTATATGTTAAGATTTAAAAAATAATGCAAGACATAATTTAGAATATATCACAAACTTCACTGTTTAGATAAATATTCTGAGGATGTGCTGAAGACAGGTTGTAATTATTTATCCAGACACTCTGACTCAATAACAGGCCTACAACAATTTGACCCACCACATTTTTAACATTCATCAAAGTGTCTTCCAACAAGATTGTTTGTCAAAGGTCGAAATGAAATAGTTTTATGAGATGTTACTGTCTGTGTTTGTGTGTGTGTGTGTGTGGGACTCAGCTTTACCCTAGATCACTGCTCTGGGTGTCGCTGGGTCTGTCTGCAAAAGCTGCACTCACAAAATGCTGCAGGAGTATCATCCACAATGACAACATGAGGGGTTCCAGAGCCCTTATAAATTACTTAAATTCTACCTAAAAGTCCTTAAAATGCCATCAAATTTATCAAGAGTCCTTAAAACCTCCTTAAATCCTACCTGGAACTCTTGAAAATGCACTGAAGGCCCCATTCATTTTCATTATCCATTGGTGTGTGGCAGAAAGCCCCATAATTATTCCTGAGTCCGAGCACAAATCTATTTAATATTCCCTTTAAGAAATCCTTGAGAAATTAAGGGTTTCTGTTTCATGGTGATCAGCAACGCTGCTCCGGTCCAGACTGGTGGACTGGCTTTGTCCCAGGTGACCAGAGAGGAATTTCTTCCCTGGACCACATCTCGTTTTTTTAGCGCTAATCTTGTGTTGATGCAAATGAAACTGGAGGCTCAGACAGTGGTGTCTGACAAATAAGATGTGGTTGTTTTTATCCCACCCATATTGTTATTGTTATGATGGAATGTGAATGTTTTTTCCCCTTTGTCTTCCCTTCCACCAGTGACATAATGGAAAATGACCACTACAGTTATTCACTTATCACACCTATAAATTTTAGGCCTGTTTGTATCCTGCCAAAGAAAATGGACTACAACTGCGTGTGTGTGCTTTAAAAACATAGTAAATCAGTGCAAGGTAAACTAGCCCTGTGCATGTCCATAGGGTGCATTTTCCTCATAGGGACACACTGTGTTGGTGTGAGGGAATGTCTGTTCATCTGCAAAAGGCCTACGGTCACAGGCATCCACTTTGGAGTTGTCTTTTGGGAGATTAGGCATTTTTGGATGGTTAGATCTTGGTGCTAAATGTGGGTGTTGTTGATTACATCAACATTACGTATTTTTGAGGTCACCGAAACTAGAATAGTTTATGGAAAATCTGAGTGATTCCTGCAGTCACATCCCTATGGCATGAAAACAACGTGTCACACGTGACATTTCGGTACATATGTTGTCGTCACTGAAAACACTTTTGACCCACGTGTAGTCGTGTACAGTAGCGGCTTCCCTTGGCCTTACCGAGTATCCTGCACAGTGTCACACTGTGGCCATGTGTTCAGCTTAGAACTGTGAGCATTGAGAATAGCCGCACGGCTGAAACGTCTGCTCTTGCTCCCAAAATTAAATGAAAAAACTCCTTTCTGAGGACTTTGTTTAAGTCATTTCAGTCAAGTCAGTCGTCCTCTCTTTCTCTTCAGCTCAGAACTGGACATAAAGTTCATAAATCAGTTTTTAATCAGTCTTTTTCTCTGGGCGTTGTAGCAGAAAAGACTGTGGAGTTGTGGTGACCTCTAATAGGAATCTGTGACCCATGGCCTAATTTCTCCACAGTGCAGCTTCCAGATTTACAGGTGATTGCCCCAAGGCCAACCGAAGATCAAAACCACACTACAAACAGGATGAAGTCTGATGATTCTGTAGCACCACCCGGTGGTTTAACTTTGTCAAGAGTGAGAAGCCATTTTTTTCCATGATGTTCCGAGGAAATTGGAAATTTAACCAGGTTAAATTGCTTACATTTTTAATTGAGAAATGACTCATGGCTAAAGAATGTATTTGTTTGTTTATTACACTTTTGTACAAGTAAATGTTGTGTCTTGGGTTTGTCTCTTGGATATTACAACAATGTTACACCGTTAGTCTGATGCAAACAGAGCAAATAAAGGCCATACTGTGCCATCAGAGTTAGAACTGAGCAAGCACAAGTCTTAGGGCATTGGTTAGAGGAAATGTGACAGTTCAGAAGAGACCTTCACCATTTACACTGGGGTAAGGAAATAGATGTTACAGAATGCTTTATTATTTTAACACAGTAACTCTCACGTAGGTGGACCTAGGTGAACTTGTCTATACAAATGACAACATTTCTACAACACGTGTAACAAATATCTCCCTTTCATGAGTTTAGTTTGTCTCAGGTATGTCAATGTCAGTGCAGCAAAAAGACAATGCCCTGTTTTTTATTCCCTGTCTACTTCATGCAGCAAAAGATCATATTAAAAAGACCAAATTACAAAATGGCATATTAGCAAACAGTTATTGAGAAGAGTTTATGTAATGATGTCTCACATCACCATTTCATATTATGTTTAATACTATCACTTTGGTAAAGGGAAAAAAAAAACTAATTTGTACTAACATGTAGAACTATGTTCTTGTACATGTGTACTCAACATTGGAATGTTGTTAGCATGGTAACAGTCGCCTGGACCCCTAGTCAGTCCAGTCAGTTCAATGTTCCAGTGGGTCTAAAAGTTAATCTCTCACACACGCTCAGCCGATGTGCTGCTGTTAGTCTAGAGATGATCTGGCCTCTGTCTCTAGGTGTGCTCAGAGGGTGAAAATGGAGCTGGTTGCTTTTCTCTCTGTTGGCTGTGGGGCTTTCTGATTTGTGTGCTCTATGGTCAATAGTCTCTCCTTCTGAGGGTTCCATTTGTCCCTCCAACAGAGAGATTCAGGCATTGGATGGCGCGATGCTTCCCTGGAAGCTCAGGTGTTGGTCTGGGTGTCGTCTCTCTGTCTTCCCCTGCCATCTTGCAGTTGTGCCGCTGGTCTGTGTGAGGATTTTCTAACTATGGGTTCGGTTCGGTCTGGGCAGGCTTGGCTTTCTTCTCCTGCCAGTTCTTCTCCCTCAGGTTCAGCTCCATCTCAGTGAAGGCAGCCGGACCCCAGTTAGTCATCTTCTGTGGTCCCTTTGAGCCTAATGTAAAAAGTCAGGTAAAACGTGAAACCCTGCAAACATCTACAGTCAATACACCATGTTATTTTAAATAGAGATCAGGAAAAGGGCTATACTTTCATATTATTAAAAAAAAAAAAAAAAAAAAAAAGTACATTATACAAATTGTTGAGTATAAAGCATTACTTTATGTCCATGAAGTATGATGTTATAAGATCCACTTACGGTAAGGTTATGTTACAGGTTTAGGCTTAGAAAGATAACCATAACCATATGTACTTGAAATGAAGTACAGCTCTGGAAAAAATTAAGAGACCACTGCACATTTTTCTGATGTCATCCTTGCTGAATGACATTCGAATGAGTTGACGGTCATATTCAAAATTAAGAGACCACTGTAAATTTGAATATGACTGCAACTCATTCGAATGTCACTCATCAACCATAGGATGACATCAGAAAAATGTGCAGTGGTCTCTTCATTTTTTCCAGAGCTGTATGTGTAGTGGATGGCCAAAGCTTGACATACACTACCGTTCAAAAGTTTGAAAGAAAAGCACGATTTTTCAATGGAGATAACATTAAATTAATCAGAAATACGACCTAGATATTGTTAATGTGGTAAATTACTATTCTAGCTGGAAACGGCTGATTTTTAATGGAATATCTACATAGGTGTACAGAGGCCCATTTCCAGCAACCATCACTCCTGTGTTGTAATGGTACATTGTGTTGGCTAATCGTGTTTAACGGCTAATTGATGATTAGAAAACCCTTGTGCAATTATTTTAGCATAGCTGAAAACTGTTGTGCTGATTCAAGAATTTGTAAAACTGGCCTTCCTTGGAGCTAGTTGAGTATCTGGAGCATCAGCATTTGTGGGTTCAATTATACTCTCAAAATGTCCAGAAGAAAAGAACTTTCTTCTGAAACTCGACAGTCTATTCTTGTCCTGAGAAATGAAGGCTATTCTATGCAAGAAATTGCCAAAAAACTGAAGATTTCCTACAACGCTGTCTACTCCCTTCAGAGAACAGCACAAACGGGCAACGTCCACAGTGAAGAGGCGAGTCCAGGATGCTGGCCTTCTAGGCAGAGTGGCAAAAAAAAAAACATATCTGAGCCAAAGATGCTGGAGGAGTGCCTGCCGCCATCTGTCAAGCATGGTGGAGGTAATCTGATGGTCTAGCGCTGCTTTGGTGCTGGTAAAGTGGGAGATTTGTACAATGTTAAAGGGATTTTGAATAAGGAAGGCAATCATTCAATTTTGCAACGCCATGCCATACCCTGTGGACAGCACTTGATTGGAGCCAATTTCCTCCTACAACAGGACCATGACCCAAAGCACACCTCCAAACTATGCAAGAACTATTCAGGAAAGAAGCGGTCAGCTGGTATTCTGTCTGTAATGGAGTGGCCAGCACAGTCACCATATCTCAACTCTATTGAGCTGTTGTGGGAGCAGCTTGAGTATATGGTATGTAAGATGTGCCCATCAAGCCAATCCAACTTGTGGGAGGTGCTTCAGGAAGTATGGGGTGAAATTTCTTCAGATTACCTCAACAAATTGACAGCTAGAATGGCAAAGGTCTGCAAGGCTGTAATGGCTGCAAATGGAGAATTTCTTTGACAAAAGTGAAGTTTGAAGGACAAAATTATTGTTTCAAATAAAATCATTATTTCTAACCTTGTCAATGTCTTGGCTTTATTTTCTATTCATTTTGCAACTCATTTGATGAAAACTCACACTTTTATTCATGGAAAACATGAAATTGTCTGGGTGACCCCAAACTTTTGAACGGTAGTGTATGACCTAAAGCTACTGGTAGGGGTGGTTAGGACGATTCTAAGGGACCAGCACCGACAGAGAGACCCCCAATACTATATATTATCGGGGGGCCTAGACTTATTTTCTGTCATAGGGCCCAAATGATCTAGCAGTGCCCCTGATGACCTATATCTATCGTGTGGCATGTGGGAGTATTTGCAGTGAAGGTTAGTGTTACGTCAGCAAATTGATTTTGCCTAGTTATACAATTAGCTTTAGTTAGATTTAAGACTTTGCCCATAGTCTCCTGGGTTTAAAAGGTGACAGAGAAGGCAGAAGAAGGGCAGAAGCTTGGGAGAAGCAGGTCATCTGTACCAGGCTGAATGAGGCGGATCAGACCCTCATGGTGGGCAACCTTGTCCTTCCAGCTCTGGGTGTTGTTGGCAGCGTTCTCAAGTTTCTTCATGACTTCCTGTGAGGGCAACCAAACAATTACACATCCACACTTCTAACACCACCAACACTGAGCCAACAGTCTGTGAGTCAACTAGAAATTGACTCACGAATCAAGTGCTTTTATGAGCATTGTATAAATGAATGGCGCAATATGTTTATTTTGGGGGGATGTCTGGCAAATGATTCATTTGCAAACTAAATTTCTCTCTGAAAACTACTTGGCCACTAGATGTCAGTGTTTGGCAGTCTGAGTAAATTAAGCTCAAGCAGAAACCTCCCTCAGAGGAATCCAGGAGAGAAAAGGAATATAAGGCCTTTCTGTTCAACCTGTTTGTTTGGAGCCTACAGTGAAGTGTACTTGTTGATGAGGGGGAAAGTTAGTTGCGTGTGAGCCAGCCTTGCTATTGCCAGCCAGTCAGAAGAAAGCGATGAGATAAGGCTGTTACTTTTAGATATGCTGTGGGTAGGCAGTAGAAATACAGAAGAAAATGGAAGTTCAGTTACAAGTTTCAGTTTCACCCTGAAATTATGAAATAGAAGTTTGTCTTTTACTGAATGAGAGTTTCTGCTTTCTTAAACCAATGCATATCTTTTAATCTTCCTAAAGTCAATTTTATATTAGAAATGATAGTCAAAGCATATTACATTTTTAACTTAAGTGTCTGACAAATATTGTTTAGGCTAGCATGTATCTATACTTGATTATTTGGCCTTATAATGTGTTCAACTAGACTGATTCCTGCTTTTATCAACTAATGACACCCTTACTTTACCCACATGTCCATTGGCAATATGTAAAGAATGATCAATCCAATGTAGCACAATGTACTTCTTATGTTAGTACCTTATGTACTACACAGGTGGAAGTGGCTCAAGATGGAGTTTTGGGTATTTGGGGTTTGGGCTAATAATATGTAATAACACAAACTTACATGAGGTACATTAGTTCCATGCACATACGTGTTTTAAGAGCATTTGTTATTGTATTGGGGAACCAAACAGTCAAATAAACCCATGTCATAAGACCTAAGGTCACAGGTTGAACTATTGACACATCACCATGTGAAACTGTCTCTTTCCTCCAAATCTTATCTTATTCTGCAAAGATATAGTGTGAGCATAGATTGAGCTGCCTAAACCTGAATATTATCATTATCCTTACTCAGCGAAGCTGAGACACTTGACACACTTGATCTTCAGACCAAGCCTCACAAAAGTTATCCCATTGTGTATTCATTTTTGAAAGCGTTTGCCCATCACAGCCAATCAAAAAACAACGCCAAAGCCACCAAACAGGAAGAAAGCTTATATCTCAGCAACCCTTTCATGTATCAAAACCAAACTTAGTACATGGACTTCAGACCACATTGGCAGGACGCTCAATACATTTGGTGACCTTTTACCTGGAGGGGGCGCTGCAATCAGCAAAAATGCATTTTGGCCTGTAACTGTTGAAGTGTTTGAAAACTTTCAAGTGGTGTCTGTTAATACTGTAAGAGGTCCTAAGTCCGAAACATGCCAACTTTTGACATCATCGTAATCGGACCGGACGCCATATTGGAATCCATCAAAAACACTTCAACATTTATACAGGTCACAAATTTTGTCCAATCTTCATGAACATTTGTATAGATGATCTTCAGACCAAGCCTCACAAATGCTGTGCTTTTTGTAGCCATATCTAAAACTGTTCACCCATAACAGCCAATCGAAATCGGAGGTGAAGCCGCCAAACAGGAACTGAGCTCATATCTCAGCAACCCTTTCATGTATCAAAACCAAACTCAGTGCATGGACTCAAGACCCGATTAGGACACTCAAGAAATTTGGTGACCTTTTACCTGGAGGGGGCGCTGCAATCAGCAAAAATGCATTTGGGCCTGTAACTGTTGAAGTGTTTGAAAACTTTCAAGTGGTGTCTGTTAATACTGTAAGAGGTCCTAAGTCCGAAACATGCCAACCTGTGATGTCAATATAATTGATCTGGCCTCCATCTTGGAATTTATCCGAAACGCAAAAACATTTTCACAGGTCACAGATTTTGTCCATTGTCACGGAACTTGGCACAGATGACCGGTGGCGAAGCCGCCAAACAGGAAGTGACCGTATATCTCAGGCAATCTTTGGTTGCTAGACATGAAACTTGCTGTGACTGCTTATGGCCATATGTCTGATGTAACAGTATTGAGTTGCCATGGCAACCCCAGCTTGTCTGCTTAGCCCCCTCATTGCTGCTTGCAGCAATATTTCTTTTTAGTTTCCTAAGCCTGGCACAGCGTTATAACGGTCTTCTACAGCATTGTTATCATTTCTTTAATCATTAATTCATTCATTCATCTGTTCATTCACTTTTATCCATCCATCCATCCATCCATTAATTCATTCATCTGTGTAGTTGCTCATTCATTGATTCATTCAACCAACCCATAATTCACTCATTCATTCATGCAGTTAGTATGTGTGTGTTCCTGTGTGTGTGTGTGTGTGTGTGTGTGTCTGTCTGACCTCGTACTGCTGCAGGGCCTCGTGCCTCTCGTTCTGGAGAAGCTGCAGCTGCTGCATGGCCTCGTCCAGAGCGCTCTCCTTGGCCAGTCGCTCCCGCTCCAGCTCCTGCTTCTCGGCCTCCGTCTGCGAGATGGCCCGCTGCTGCGTCAGGTGGATCTCCTCCAGCTCCGCCCGCTTGGTCACCTCCTCCTCCAGCAACCTGGCCGCGCACACACACACACACACACACACACGCACGCACACACGCACGCACACACACACACACACACACACGCACACACACACGCACACACACACGCACACACACACACACACACACACATACATACACACACACGCACACACACACGCACACACACACACACATACACACACACGCACACACACACGCACGCACACACACACACGCACACACACGCACGCACACACACACGCACGCACGCACACATAAACATACACACATCATATAAGACTGTTAAAAGAATGCACATAACTACAACAATACTGGTTCTTGGACTGGTTCCGTCACTGGCAGGTGAAGTGTGTATGTGAGTGTGTGTGTGTGTGTGGCTGTAGACAGGTGATGTATGACTGCTGCAGTACTTACTTATTTATTTGTCTATTTATTATTCTTAACATTGCATACATTTATACAGTGTATGCTAATGCACTTTTTAACTTTTAACCCCTTCATGGATGGGTTGGCTGTAAACCAAATTGCCCCTCGGGGACTAATAAAGTTATCTGAACTGAACTGAACTGAACTGAACTGAACAGACACACACACACAAAGCTAAATGCACGTATGCATAAACACACACATAAAAACAAACAAAACAATAATTGAAAAACACATTAGGTTATGAATACCAACATGCAAATGTTTGAGGAAGTATGTGCGCACGCACACACACACGCACACTCTGACGGATATTTTAGTGCTTATTTGTTGTGGACGCAGTAAGTTGTTGGACACCAGTGATCTCAAAAGTGCTAATTTGAACTGTTGTCAGCACAAAGGAAGGAAATGAATGATGGTGTCTGGCATACGTGAGATACACTGGCCAAATGTGTGTGTGTGTGTGTGTGAGAAGAGGGCGGTGTGTGTGTGTGTGTGTGTGTGTAAAGGGGGGGTGGGGTGGAGAAAGAGAAAGAGAGAGACTGCCCATGTTTGCGTGAGAGCAGGTGACTGTGTGTGTGTGTGTGTATGTGCATGTGACATGTGGTGTGTGTGCGTCTCTGTGTTATTAGCTGAACCCTGAACTTTTCAAATGTGACTGGGCCGGCAAAGGAAGTGACATTGAGTGACTCAGCTGATGAGACCAGGTCCCACAGTCTCCGAGTCGCTCAGAGGCCAAGTCACCACTACACAGCTTAACAGCCACATGCATAACCAATGACACAGCATCACCTAACAAAGTGTAAAACGGCCCTTCCAGACCCTATCTCATTCTGTTTCCGTAGTGATGAGATATGTGTATACACCCACACACATACGTGTGTTTGTGTGTCTACACTTGTGATTGTGTATGTGTGTACATACATACATATACACAGATAGATAGATAGATAGATAGATAGATAGATAGATAGATATTTTATTGATCCCCAAGGGGAGTATCTATCTATCTATCTATCTACATACGTGCAACAGTGCAAGAGTAAGGTCTAGAGACCAGCATAAATAATATGGACAGATAATACACACACACACACACATACACACACACACACACACACACACACACACACGACATCAGTGTGACATAGCACATCACTGAACATGTGGGCTGTGGGGAGTTGCTCACCTGGACTGTAGTTTGCGTACGGTCTCCTCGTCCTGCCTGGCCTGCCTCTCATCGTCTAGCGCCTCCTGCAGGCGCTGGTACATCCCCTCCAGCTCACGCACGCGCTGCAGATACTGCTCCAGCTCAGAGGACTTCTGGGCCACTTGCTCCTCCATCTGCTGACGTACCTGATATACACACACCACACACACACACATACACATCAAAATCCATACACATTAACACACACAAATACATACACACACATCAAAACCCATACACATTAACACACACAAATCCATACACATTAACACACACAAATACATAATACATTATGTCCAAACACATACATACACACAGACATGCACATAACCAAACTCACCCTCACAGTCATATAGACACAAAAATGACTCATACCACTGCCTGTGGCGCAGGTGCTTAGAAAGAGAAGTGAATGTGGCAAGCCATATTCTTCACAAACAGTTAAAAATGACTATACCCCAGGGACAGATTTACATAGATACAATCAGCAAGGGGATTGAATGTCAGTGTGTCTGCGTGTGTGTGTGTCTGCGTGTGAGTTGCCTACATGCTTCCAATAATAACATGAGAAAGCAGAAGTGGAATAGGAGTGAACTTCCTGAAAGCCGGCGCAGGCTGGCCTGAGCCGAGGCTCGCTTGTGCGACTCATTGGACAGGAGGCAGTGATGTCATCAACCACATCCACCTCAAGAACAACGGGAGGAAGCTCCCGCCACTTAAGGTCAAAGGTTAAATAACACAGTGACTCCAGCAGGTTACACTCTCCCGTAAAGCAGTTAGTCATTGCCTCGTTAGGAAGACAAATGTGTGGGGAGGAAAAGGGTTGCTGGTTGGGGGAAGACGTCTCTACCATTTTCTCCTTCTCCAGGTCAATTCTGTAACGGCCCTCCAGCTCAGTCTGTGTCTCCAGTCTCCTTCGCTCCTCCTCAACGGCATTAGCTGCTGCCTCCTCCAATTTCTGGGAACACACACACACACACACAGACATGCCTACTGTATAAACACTGTACAAAGAGGAGGTGGTAAAACCAGGAAGCAAACCACACAAAAGTAGACACGTTTTTAAACATTAACAAAAAGAGTTAACTGAATCACCCAACGACATGGAACAGCCAGACTGTTTGCTTTGGTTGGGGGTTGTTAAGAGTAAGTGGGACATTCAATTAGAATCATATATTAACTAAACAGAAAAAGGCTTGCAAAGCTGTATAAATACAAAATGTATTTGATTTATAAGTATAACATATAACATTATATATGTATAACATTTACAAATACACACAATGCATTGAATACACAATATGTCCAAAATACACACTGTCAACAGACAGGTATAATGTGTCCCATTATTGTCTTTTTCCTCTTTAGGGGTATCTAGCACCTGGTTTCAGTCATCACTTAGGTGTGAACTCCAGATACCCCCCCTCCCCCCCAGATACCCCCAGTAACAGACAGGGTATTGTTTCCCCTCTCCAAGCCAAGGGTGAGTATTGTCCTGAATTGCCCCTGCCCCTCGGTGGGATTGTGGAGGTGGGCGGCAGTGATGGGGAGGTGGTAAGAGATAGGCACAGACATACCTCAATGGCAGATTGTTTTCTCATTCAGACGCTTGTTATAAAGCACAATGTGGGGCAGACAAAGGGGAAACTTGTCCTGTCAGAGTGTATCTGATGCCACGATGACACTGCATGCTCTTAAGTTGAAGGCTCCCCAGTTAGCTATGTCACTGTTTGTTTTCGCAGGCCACTCGCCATAGCCTCTGCAGCTCTTGAGGCAAACGCGTTCAACAATGATCGCCTCACAAACCCGTCTGTGCCAGACAGACAAGGAGGCATCTCTGGGTCTGCAGTTTCTCCTGACCTCCAAGAGTCCCATTGTCCCAAGTGTAACAATAGTCTTTTATCTCACAATGGAGGTGGATCCTTCATTTCCCCATGACTCAGCGAGTATGAAATACAGTGTCGTGCCCTGCATGTGTGTGCTTTTCTTTATTTAGCTCTATTATACACCTAACATTACCTCAGGCCAACCTTACATGCCCAGGGTATGTGCCAAACAGGGATGGCTTTTGTCGCTAAGTATGACCAAAGCAGTGGTAGGGGGTATTAATCTTTTGGAATGTGTTGCTAAACTGTAAGAGCACAGCTTGACTAAAGAAGCTCAGCAGGATTAAGACAGCTGAAAGAAATCAAAAGTCAAGAGGGGTTAAGTAAGAAATAATAAGTACAGCCACCCCCCAAGAGGAGCTACCGAGGGTGAAACCACTGACTTTATAACTATAAATACACTCATGAATAGCAAATGATGCGGAAAACAAGAGAAAGAGAGTTTCTGTGGCGAAACTTGTGACTCTTGTGACCCTCCCTCCACTCTCTCAGTCTGGTGTGACAGTGTCAGCTTCTTCATTGTCACCCTTAATTGTTTGACTGGTCCTGCTCAATGGCCCACATTCACTCTGGTGCGACGTATCAGTTCGCAAGTGATACATGGTCAGGGTGTCAGTGGGTCGTTGAGGTTTGACACTGTTACGGTCACTGTTACTGTCACCTCTGTTTCAACTGTGCTGTGGAGAGCAAGGATCCTGTGCAGAGTGAGCCTTGTTGTCTCCATTGCAATTGAACTGAAAAGAGATATAGACACTTCTGTGTCCATACTGGAGCCCACATCCCACCCGCTGATGATTCCAACTACAGGCCATACCCATGTGTGTGTGTGTGTGTGTGTGTGTGTGTGTGTGTGTGTGTGTGTGTGTGTTTGCACGCATGAATATTTCATTTGATGTGCCAGTGTCATTAATGCCACTCAAAGAGGCACATGGCATCCAACCCGATGCCCCCTGATCTGACTGTCTGTCTGTCTGTACGTCTGTCTGTCTCTGTCTGTGGGTCCACAGGTCCTCGTGTGCTGGCCACCCATGCTGGGTTTTACATTTATGGCCCATGCTTTTAAATCATACTTTCAAGGTGCTGTGCAGTGTATCTACCCGACGTGGCGACTGGCGCCCTAAACGTGTTCTGGGCCCTGAATGGGGAGGGGAGGATGAGGTGCATAGTGTGGCCAGTGGTCAGCCCTACGCTGAACACTGGCACACGTGGCCATTGGCCACAGATGTCTGCCATCTATGGGAGGGGATGGAGGATGTGGTTGGAGATCTGGCCTTTTAAGTGGAACACCAGAAGGTTGTGAGATTGATCCCTGGAGCTGTCACCTCTGTGCCCCTGAGCAAGGCACTTAACCCCCACTCGGATGTGCTCCAGCAATGATTGTTTCTGTAGTTAGTTTACTGTAAGTGGCTTCTGGATGGGTGACCAATAGATGGCCAGTAGTGCGATGCCCTGTACCTTCCTCATGGCCTCCAGCTCGTGCTGCTTGCTCTCGTTGGCCATTTGCAGCTCCCGCATGCGCAGCTCGATCAGCTCCTGCTCCGCCTGCTGCTTCTGCCGCAGCTCACGTCGCTTCTGACGGGCCTCGCGGTGTGGCGCTGGTCGGCCCATCTTCAGCAGCAGGACACACGTCTGGATGGCTGGACAGAGACAGAGAGAGAGAGAGAGAGAGAGAGAGAGAGAGAGAGAGAAGGGGGCAAGAGTCAAAACAATTAGAGAGAAAGACAAGAAAGAAGAGAATAAAGAGTGCAAAAACAATACAATAAGTGGCAAAGCGACGTCAAAAGAAAGTTTCGCACAATGGTGTGTGTGTGTGTGTGTGTGTGTGTGTGTGTGTGTGTGTGTGTGTGTATGAGTGTATGTGTGTGTGTGTGTGTGTGTGTGTGTGTGTGTGTACGTGTGTATGAGTGTATGTGTGTGTGTGTGTGTGTGTGTGTGTGTGTGTGTGTGTGTGTGTTATAGTAAAACATTTAACTGTTCATTCTTACCTCAATGAGAGCTTTTTTTATAATCAGCACTGACTATAATGCACTATACTGTAAACGTACTTTAGCAAAAGAATGGGTGCAGAGACCTATTTACTTTTCATAGACACCCCACTCTCACTCTCATTCTCGGTTTCACAGCTTTGGGTCATGGTGAAGGCCTGTCTCTTCGTATGTCTCCAATCAACTTTTTTATACAAAATTCAAAGCACGGAAATAGGACATACTGTGTGGATGCACTAGAAATGTCCATTCTTCTAGGTTAAATTACAAGTTTATTCCCTCAAAGAGGGTGTTTTAACTGCCAATACACATAGGGCAAAATGTGAATAAGGTTGATAGAAAATTATCTAGTTATATTGACATTAGGTTTGTTGCAATTTTAGTACCAGTACATGCTTCCATTTAAGTCGCCTTGGCTTAGACAATGACAAGTGTTTAGCCCACTACTGTTCAAAAGGACTAAAACCTGTCTTGGTATTAGTTTTTATAGTGCATCTGATGGAAACAAGCACAGATTTATTTAGCTGAATATGGAGTATGCAGAGCAAAATGAAACCAAGCCAGTCTTACCCTGGATCCACTCTTGTTTAGATAGAAACCAAGCCATTGTCTTACCCTGGATCCACTCTTGTTTAAAGATAGAAACCAAGCCAGTCTTACCCTGGATCCACTCTTGTTTAGATAGAAACCAAGCCATTGTCTTACCCTGGATCCACTCTTGTTTAAAGATAGAAACCAAGCCAGTCTTACCCTGGATCCACTCTTGTTTAGATAGAAACCAAGCCAGTCTTACCCTGGATCCACTCTTGTTTCTTCTTCTTGTCTGACGCGCTGATCTCGAAACTCTTCTCTGAGCATTTAATGTACAACAGACACTTCTTTCCCTCCTTGTCTGGTAAAGACTGTTGGGAGAAAGAGGGTTTAGCTTGTAACTTGCATTGAGATAAAGGGTGGGATAAAAAATATATATCGATATGGCAGTATATTTATACTTTGTTTTATCAATACGCTGCCATCAAATAAAGATATGTTTATTTATTACTAATTTATTACTAAAATATTCAATTGTCCAATTCATATTCTAAACGGTCTCATCCACCAATTTACCTTACCAGAGTCACTACTTGCTAGCCTAGAAATCTAGACGCACCCTAGCGGCGGCAAATTAATTTGCTCAGCCTGTACGTCTAGTATCAAACCATAGGGATTTCTATTGGCTGACGCCGTGGACCTCATCCAATCACAGCGCTCTATTTTGTTAGAGAGTCTTAAGGCGGGCTTAACAGGATAACGACAGTCCTGCGACGGTGAACAACAAGGAAGGTGGCTATGGCAAACAAAGAGCGGTTGTTTGAATCGGCGGCGTCAACTTTGGAGAAGTTGGACTTGTGCTTTTCTTTGAAAGTTGAGCAACACAATGCACTTAAGTCATTCCTTTCGAAGAAGGATGCGCTGGCCTATTGCATGCCTAGGCAGTTTGAAAGACAATTCTCTGCCCGCCCCTTGGATTAAGCGAGGTGAATGGTTCGATGCCAGACTAAACATTTCAATGATATAGGATGGCCCGCCAGGCTAACTACTTGCATAAATATAAGCAAACACTGATGTATGCATGTACAAAAAAAACTGTTTGCTATTTCTGGAAGGCCTTTTTTTTTTTTCTTTTTTTTTTTTTAAGAGGCACTAAGGTAAAACTCTATGCACTTTGTACACTGTTTGAAATCTGTTAAAATACAGTGAATAAATACATAATTCTGGCTTTTTGCCTAAGGGGATTTTTAAGTCATATTTAAAATGATCTACAAAACAAACAAAACAACCTAAAGAGTCAAAAAGAGACTGAGAGTTGACCTTTTGGTATGCCAATTTCAATTCAATTTCAATTAATTTCACAACTGCTTATTTGATGGCATAATCAAGTGTGCATGCTTCATTAAATCATAGGGCAAGCTTCAGAGGGGAAGCCATTCTGCTGTAGAGATTCATAAAAATTAGTATGACTCATAATGTACCCTGGCTGACCAGAGGGCAAGGTCGACCACTTTTTAGACTTTCTTTCTATCCATCTATCCATCTATCTATCTATCATTTTATCTATCTATCTATCCATCAGAGCAAGGTCATGACCCTCACGGCCGACTGCTGACCTCCACACAGCAGTTCCCGTCGAGCAGGATGTCTCCCTTCTTCTCCGTCAGGTCCTCACTCACGTAGTACGAGATCAAGGTGGGCTTCAGCAAGAACCAGCGCTCCATCCAGTTTTTCCTCTTATGGCCCTTCTTCAACATGTAGCCCTGCAAACACAAGAACGAGGATGATCCATCACAGCACAGCACAGCACAGCACAGCACAGCACAGCCAGGCAGGCAGGAGACCTAAGACTAGTCAGCCACACAAGGTCCTGGAGCTGCAGTCTACAGCATCTTTCGCACCCCCACTTGTTTTCCATACTTGTTAATTACTTTAACTCCTCCTTACCATTGACACTTGCTAACTAACACTTGACCTTTATCCTTGTCAGTTTCTTAGGGACTATCCCACATACCTCTGGTTGTCTTTCCAGTGAAGAAAAAACCCCATAGTCATCATTTCCTACTTCCATACTTAGAAGCCTAGGCTGTGCCCACTTTTACCACATTTCAAACCACTTAGAACGTCTCGTCCCCTGGACAAGAACGCTGTGGCTAATTTAACACAAATATCCACAATAGCCGTCAATGCTAAGATATCACCAATGACTCTTGGAAAGTGAATATATCCCCCCGGAATTTCCTGGCGTTTCCATAGTGATTCATAGCATTCAAAAGGCTTTTAACTGACACAGGGAAGGGCTTGACAAAACGCGTCATACAGAAGGGTTATTCTTCTGCTGTTTTTAAGGTTTCTCGGTACACTGTGTTCCCCCCCACATAGCACAGCTGTGTTCACACTGCTGCTCTTCATACTCCACAGACTCCGTCCTGCCCTCTCAAAAACATGGCAGGGTAGAGACAGACAGACAGACAGACAGACAGATAGAGAGAGAGAGAGAGAGAGGGAGAGAGAAGAAGGGAGAGAGAGAAAAATGGAGAGACAAGGGAGAGAGAGATATAGAGAAAAGGGTAGAGAGAGAAAGAGGGAAGTACAGAGAGGTATCGAGATAAAAGGAGAGAGAGATAGAGGGAGGGAGAAGTAGAGAGAAAAAAGGAAGAGAGAGAGGAATGGAGAGAGAGGTAGAGACAAAAAGAGACAAAGGGAGAGAGAGAGAGAGAGAGAGAGAGAGAGAAGCAGAAAAAAGGCTAGAGCACATCAATGCGGCCCATTCACAGCAGCTGCATGGCTCAGAGTCGCACCCCTCGCGCTCGTCTCACATGGGGATGAGCCGTTAAAACAGCAGCCTCCCTCCTATCCAGCCACTGCCCTGCCTAAACACACACACACACACACACACACACACACACACACACA
Source organism: Alosa sapidissima (assembly GCF_018492685.1). Taxonomy (NCBI): domain Eukaryota; kingdom Metazoa; phylum Chordata; class Actinopteri; order Clupeiformes; family Clupeidae; genus Alosa; species Alosa sapidissima. The sequence continues at coordinate 34,509,057 of NC_055967.1, forward strand.
CACACACACACACACACACACACACACACACACACACACGCACACACACACACACACATACACACACACACACACCACACATACACAGCATTAAGGAGATCACACACACACACGCACACACACACACACACACACACACACACACATAAGAGAGGTCAGTGAAAGGGTCATCCACTCAAACGAAAAGAAGGTGCGTATTTCCCACTGACAGGACAGAACTGCAGTGCATTATTTGTGCCCGCTCAACAGTGAAGCCAACTTAATGCCTCCACCTTACCAAGATGGCTAATTAGGCTGATTAGGAGAAGATAATTGGCCTGTTTTTGCGGCAGAGCTGTGATTTCCAAAGCTCAAATGAAATGTGACACAAGCGCTTCACTTTGACAAAGTAGCTCACAAAGGACTGACAAGTCATTACAGCTTAGGCAAACAACAGCACTATTAGCAAAACCGCACTGTTAGGCATTTGCTTTTACTCCAGTGGCAAATGGCTGTGAGAATCGCTTGAAACGCTTTAAGACTTGGTAACAGCTCACACCATGCCCCAGCAGTCTAGTTCCTGATATGAAGACGTGGCATGCTTGGACCTGGTGGAGTTCTCTCAACTGTTTTCTCAAGTTTCCCTCATTTCCCTAATAGTTGTCTGAAAGGGCAGGCTCATCTCCAATGCCACTGTTTACCAGACTCAGATTCAGTAGATAGTGCTTGTGTGCAAGGTGGGGATCACATTGGAAACAAATGTGGTAAAGCATTACGCAATGCTCAGACCATAATAAGTTCTATCTTGTTCCTAAGTTACCGGAACAGTCTATGTTTGTTCTATTGCCTAAACTGATAATTGATAAGCCTTGCGTTAGAACCAAGTTCAGCTCTCAAATTGTTTGATGCTAGCGCTATGCACTGCTCCAACTGTTGCAAACAATAGGAAGTCTGCCAGTAGTCAATGTGATCCCTGCTTAAGAGTATGTAACTAACAGTGGTGATGCACAACGTTTTCACACACTTTCACCACCAAAGCTGTGACTTGGGTTTGCATTCCTGATTGTGCAGTCAAAACAAGGTACTGCCCAATTGAGCAAACAGTGATCTGTTCGTGATGCAGTTTGATAAAACGGTAAAACCAAGAGCTGAGGGAAATTCCAAAATTCCATTTAAACCCAAACGTGACTGACTGTACAACTGCAAATGCCTTCTAGGGGCAGTGGCCGAGACTTTATAATGAGGAGACACAGCACTCAAAGAATCCTACATAGCAATGCATGGGGTTAGTCTGTAACACTAATATGACAGTTGTCTACACCCTTCCACTGCCAAAAGTCGATGTGTGAATGCATCGTTCCAATCATGTGTTTGTGATCTCGCCGCTGGAGCGAGGTTGGTGTCGTCAAGTCTTGCGCACACGCTGTTCTGCCCGAAATAGATGCCCGATAAGTGCCCAAAGTGCGTTGCAATATGGCCGCCGAGTGGAGGGACTTGCCTAAAGGGACTTTGGTGGTGCTAGTGTAGAGGTTAAGGAGCTGGGCTAGCATGCAGTAGCCTGAAAAGTTGTGGGTTCAATTCCCGACTTCCACCGTTGTGCCCTTGAGCAAGGAACTTAACTCCGAGTTGCTCCGGGGACAATGTAATCCCTTGTAATATAATTGACATATCTAAGTTACTTTGGATGAAAAGCGTCTGCTAAATGAATAAATATAAATGTAGGGGGCACCCAAAGGTAACGAGGCCCTCACCTGCTTCAGGACATCCAGGATGAGCTCCTGGAAGACCTCATTGATGCCCATGGAGAGGGTCTGGCGGTCCATGCCTTTGCTGAAGTGGCCCTTACCCACAAGGTCAATTATCTCCCAGGCGTTCAGGCACTGCTGCTTGCTGCCCAGCTGTAGCTTGTAGTCCTCGAATTTCTCCTCGATCCAGCTGCCCCCCATGGCCTCAGTCAGCTTACGCAAGAGGTACTCGATCTGAGGCGAGAAGAAGTGATGCAACAGATACAAAAAAGCCGTCCAGTCAGTTACAATCCAGTCACATGATGAGGACCTTTTTATAGTAACAGCATTGTTTACACTCCACAATAAAAATATGAAACAGAATTTACCCCAATTAAAAGCATGCAAGCTCTCAAAATTTGTCAAAAGAAAACTTTAAGTTAGCGTTAAATGTTTGTGATTGTGAAAACAGCCTGGCATCTTATAACTGTGGCAAACTTCCCCTAGTCATTGTTGCCCTTTAATAAATCCTTAAAATCTCTGATACAACAGGAAGCTATGCACTTCCTCTTAGTGAGCGATGTTGGGAAACTGGATCGGGTTGTTTTACAAGAGCCATGGGCCTTATTCCACTAGCCTCAGGCCTAACCCTAGGTAGAAGGATTCAAGAAAAACTCAATAATTGAACCCAGTGATTCATTCAGAACCCAGTGTAATATTTGCTCCAAAACATTGTTCATCCCCAAAACAACTACAAGACATCTACTGTAAAAATCAGACGTGAAGGTTGACTCCGGCCAAGTTTCCGTAAGTGTTGCCAGACATACCTTACTGAATACTGACGTATGTTTTAGTTTTAGTTTCCGTGGGGTTTTCCAAACAGTCTTACCTCTTCTGCAACCATTATCAGGGGGTAGCGATCTTCGGACAGGAAATTAAAAATGCACCATATCTTAAAGGCATCATCGTCAGAGATGAGGAGATGATTTCTGTTGAGGTTTTTGCGAGCACACAGAGTCCAACACATCCTATTGAAATCCACACGGTCAAAGTTGTCCTGGACCTGTAGTTAGGACAGCATTTTTGGCATGAACATTGAGCAAATCGACAGACTGAGTTCATCTCAAATATAGAAAGAATTAACGTTAACATATCTTCTCACTGCAGGACAAAAGATTAGTGAAGTTTAAGCTAAGATAAGTGAAGTTACCCCAGATAAGCACAAACTCAGAGGACAGGACTGGGGGATACAAGATGTCCTGGACATTTGATCACTGCCTTTATTCTGAAGGGGGGGGGGGGGGGGTAAACTATGCAAGGCACAAACAGTTCTGCTAATAGGAAATACTCTCCTCAGGCTTTGAACACTAGTGTTGCTAAGGAAACCATTGGCAAGTTTTCAGTAGAGGAAACTACTGGCAAGTATTCAGTAAAATCTCTCCCGACAATGGGACACATCAAGTGCCTGGCAAACTCCTTTGAAATGACACTAACAAATAAGTCCATATTCTAGAGACCACATCTCTATCTATCTTTAAGATTTCATGGGCATTATTGTTTTAGCAAGTCTGACCATGCAATGTATCAAACAAGTCACTGTCACTGTTTGTATGGTGACAAACTACTTCACAGGCATCAGCAAAGATAAACAAAATGTCATGAAAACATCACAATCAGACAATATACATTATAACTATCAACATATTAAGCCAAAATATCAGCCAGCAATTAGTGACCAACAATATTGTGTTAGCTTGGTTTGGAGGACAGAACACAAACATTCTTATGCCTCTAAGTTTAAACCTTAGATATACGATTTAAACGGATCTCACACATATTGTTCATCATCTCTGAATATAGCTCATTAGATCATCACTAAATGACAGTGCATTTTCATCCATTAATCAGATATCAAACAGATAGGCCTAGGCTAATGGTGGCAGTTGTAAATACTTTGCGTCAGCTGAGAGACAATCATCTCTGAATCAGTCACAACTCTCTCTATTTCGAGCTGAGCTTCTGAGTCAACCTGACACAGAGGGGTGGGAGGATAGACAGAACTTCTGTCTGTCAACAATCCAGTCTACTGTAGGCTATAGACACACACAGCAGCAGGCTAAGGTTGTGAAAGACGGGGTTAAGACAGAGCAGATTCTTTACACACTACACATATTCATATGTGTGTAAGCGTGTGCCATCCTGACACACACACACACACACACACACACACACACACACACACACACACACACACACACACACACACACACACACACACACACACTCATTCATTGCCTGGTGACTCTACAATGGGAGCCTTGTCAAGTCCCAAGTGCCAATTGCTTTAGCTCAGCTCCAGATAAAGCTGCTCATTTGAATTCTGCAGACCAGGCACCTTACGAGATTTACAAACAGCACCTTATCACGCCCCCCACCCCAACTCCCACTCGAATCAGCTGGGACTCTTAATTTTAAGTAGACACCAGGAAACCAGTACTACACTTTGACTAGAACTTATAACTTCTGCACTTTCATCCTCTGGCAATATTATCAGGGTTCCCACTCTAAGTGAAGTGTAAAATTCCATGACTTTTCCCTGACAAAAAATTGAATTTCCATGACCTAGTTTATTATGAAGGGTATATATGATATTCCAGAAATTCCATTACCCGTGGGAACCCTGTATTTTTGATTGATGCAGTATTAATTCCTACCTAAGGTCTCCTCTGCATTGTAGCTTGAATGTTATTCCTCCTTGGAAATAAGGAGAAAGGATGGGGACTGTGCAGACAAATGGCAGGTGCAACACCAAAAGGCACAAACACAGGACAGAGAAGATCATAGGCGCACAGTGTCATGTCTACTAGGAGTACATTTTAAAATACTTTAACTGTGACAATGTAAAGCGTGACACCGCACCACACCGCACAAACCACCTCAGAAGCTAAAATGAACTCACACTAAATTAGATTCTCTTTCTCACACACTCTCTCTCTTTTTTTCTACCCCCCCCCCCACACACGTAGTTTGTTAGGTCGCTCTAATTTCGCTCTAATTTTGGTGAACTGTGTGTGTGGACCCACTTTCTTTTGTTTGCCTTTCTACAGCGAGTAGCCAGCTAACAATGCATTCCAGAATTAGAGAGCGCGAAGGGCAGAACTTTATTTCTCAGCTCAACCACAGCATTCTACATTAAAAAACACACACACACACACACACTTTTACTCTTTGTTTTTACAGAAAGTATCCGTTGTTTACGTGAAGCAGTCAAGGCAAAGGACTTATCAGAAGATACGCTATAGCTCTGCTCAGCATCTACGCTGCAGAGTGCTCAAGGTCGTCTGACCACAACAATGTTCATATCACTGCAAGGACAAAGACCTGCTGACTCTGGTCTGGATGCACACAGGGAGTGTGTTTCTCACGTGCTATAGGCCTCTCTTGTGGTTGAGCAGTGTGGCAGTGGGGCTGAGTTACTGAAGGCTGGTTTTCTCACAACAACTAACAACTCCATTTGGCAAAGACCCTGTGCTGTGGTGGGGGATGTCTGTGTGCGTGCATGCGAGTGTGTGTGTGTGGTGTCTCACAAAGAGAGGCGCAGTTTGGGGATGGGGGGGCTTAGAAAGACAAACACACACAACCCAAGGACCATGAAGCCTGACAAAAACCCCGTCACACATCCACCCGATTCACTCATTATGCCTGAGAGCAATCCTGAGGAACAACAGGGATACAAAATTAGCAGTGCATTTCAAGAACTGCTCCCTAGAGGCACCCGATCGAGTGTCTGTACATGTCAAACGTGAGCTGACATTCTAAGGCAGGTCACTCTCGGGTTCTTCTGTGTGCAACTTGGGCGGGTACGTCCAGTGTTGTGCGCAAACTGTTGTGAAACGTGGTTCCCTCATCTAATTCCTCTTGCAAAAGCCAACACACTCAGCAATCATGTTGTCAGCAAGCAATCATGTTGAAATATTGAGACACGCAACAATTAACATCATCTTGGGCCGAGGAATAACGTACATGCGTTCACCAAGTCCAAGTTTGCAACTTAATTACTACTAAAGCAGTAAGAATTTTCAGAACATCACTGATGTATCCTTTACCACTGAGAGACATTCTGAAGGTGGATTTCACAATGTTGCATTATCTAAACATCTTTCTTATAACTTTTGATATGTTGCTAACAACTGAAGCATGTCTGAGTAGGGGTGAGAGCCACTGACTTCCATGACATCAGAAGCAAAGGCATCCAACGAATTTTCATTCTTGTTACAGTGACACTCCATTAACCACTGAAGGAGAATGCCTTCTCAAGAGTTGATGGAGAGAGCTGCTCACCTTGTCCAGTATAAATGTGTTCAAGTAGGGCATGTATCCCTGGTTCGACACAGGTCCCTCGTCATCATCTTTAAAATGTTCCTCCAGGGCCACTGGGTCATGTGGGATTTTCATCACAGTACACAAGTTATGGGAGAGAACCTGAAGAACACAAAAAGTATGTGGATGAATCAAAGTTGTGATTACCTTATCTTTTCTGTTTCTCATTCATTGCTCTTAGCCAGCTTGAAAATGTATACACATTCGCAAAGTGCACCTCACTGTAATTCAATATAGCATCTTTAGTAGGCTACTACATAAGTACTACTTTATCAATTAATATCAATGTGTTACCAATATTAACGAGAATTAACAAGCCCTGTAGCCTACATCATCTGCGTTCTCCTGACGAGGTATTTCCATGACGCTATAGTGTTATATGGTTATTTTTTATTATTTAACTCAAAACACACGTGCAATCGATTTACAATAGGCCACACAAAATCTTTTCCAAAACGATGGGCAGTAGACACTGACAGTTTAATAACTAACGTCAAACATGCTGTCAGATAATACTTTTACTTTTTACATATCTGTTTTAGTCTAGGCCTATAGCCTACTTTTTGCTTCACCAATGAATAGTAAAATCCACAAGGTTCTTTTTACAGCATCAACATGACTAAAGAGTTCCAGTAATGACAAGGCTGGCTACTCGACAACACTTGTCAGTCAGTGGATGTCCTGAGTGAACGGTCTGGTCAGGTGCCTCGTCCCGGAGAAATAATGTGATAAAATAAATTCGACCTGTGCGTACCTTTAGCTGTGATTTTGACACCTTTCCACTCTTATCAACGTCCAAAGCCGTGAAAGCGTGCCATATTGCCTTTAAAAGTTCGTCCCGCAATGCCATCTTTAGTTTAGCCTCCACAGCTTGCTCTGCGTACTTACTTCGTGAGGAGAGGAGGAAAGTTTTTCAATAGGGATACAATGTCGTGGTCACATGACCGGTGCGACGCACTTGCGTGGCTGGAGGCGATATCACATCTGAGGTTCTAGCACCTCACAGCGCCAGAGTAATGGACTTGACAATGAAAATACGGAAGAAATGATAGCAGTCTCTTCGAGTGGCCCAGCCAGAGTCCAGACCTCAATCCATAAAAAAGTGAGCCTTGTGCAAGGCCAGAGTGATGGCAACGAATCGTTCCTGCCTCAAAACCCGGATTGCTGCTTTAAAAAGTGCGTTCTACAATCATTGTGGAGAGAGGCTTGGTATTATAAGAACCACTTTGAGAGCTGTGATGGCAAATAAAGATGTTGCCATTGATTATTTAAAGTGTATGAATAAGTTTGGAAACGCCACTTTTCATAAAAATGTTAAAAGATAAAAACGTTTTTTTTTTTTTTTCTGATTTCATGTTTCTACCACATTGTCTTACAACCTTTTGGCATTTGGCAGTCATTTTCAGTCAGAACAAACATAGCCTAGGCCTATACTGGTCAAGAGAAAATTAACATTAAATCAATATTCACCAGGAGTATGAATTATTTATATCTGTAGGCCTATACAGTAAGGCTACCCTCCAGAATTATTGGCACCTCTGCTAAAGTTGACTAAAAACCGGTAGCCTATTAAAAAAAAAAAATCTTTTGAGGATTTATTGTAATCTCACAATGAAAAGAATTAGGAAAATCTAACCTCTAGGCTCCATTTGCCAATAAAAGAGCTTGTAATATTCTTCTATGACGCCCCATAAAGTTGGAGAATATAGGGATTTACAGTTTTTTTCTGATTGCTTAAGCACATTTTTTGTAACTATGGCTTTTTTTGTAAAACTCTACACACAAATAGTAAAACCTTTCACCCAATCAGCAAAACATTCTAGTTCTCTTGCAAAAGTCAACACACCTTGCTTAACTCTTCACACCTTCATAAAAATGGTGTTTTCGTATCAAACAGTAAACACAAGCCGTCACAATAATAAGCACACAACGTGCCAACTACACACTAATGGTATGAATAAAAAACACATCTGGCTTTTCCTTTCTCTGTGCACAAGGTAGACTATGTCAGTTTGAGGTCATACTTTTGTCATAGTTCTGTATGGGGACCTATAGGGGGGGTTCACAGGGATCCAAACTTCAAGTATTGGTGTTTGTTTACACACATCAAAACAAACAGAAGTGTGTTTTTCCAAGTCAAAACACAAAATAGCAATTTCACTGAGACAAAAAAAATCAGTCTACATTGTGTCGTCTCTCTCAAAATTTCGTCTACATCACATGCAATGTCCTAGTCCAAGGCACCAGGGAAAATATATTCTGGAATGCCGTATCCAGGCCTGACATGACAATAACCCCACATGTAGACTGATTTTTTTGCCTGTAATAGGGCTATTTCTTTCTCTTCTTACCCTTCCTCTTCCCCCTCCTCGTCCTCCTCTTGCCTCTTCTTGTCCTCTTCCTCTAACTTCACCTCCTTGTCCTTGTCATCCTCTCCCTCTCACTTCTTCACCTCTGCATCCTCCTCCTTCTCCTACTTCTTCACCTCCACGACCTATTCTTCAGCCTCCTCTAATTCTCACTCTTCCTGCTCCCTCCATTGTACCCATTGCACATTACCTGTGTCTTATAGTGCTTAGGCTGATTGCAAAGTGAACTAATTATCTAGAACAGTTTTCACATGAGAAAGTGTGCCAGAGAGTTGGCAAAATAGTGTAAATAGTGTGTATAGATTTGCTAGGAGTGTGTTGATCATTTGGAAATTGAGTGTAATGCAGTGAGTTGTGTTTACAGTTCTGCAAAAAGAGTGCTGTGCAGTGGATTGTGCCTGCAGTTGTGCAAAGTGTGTGGTTTTGCTATAAGAATTAATAGTTTTAGAAATTGTGCTATAAGAATCACGGTTGTGTTTAAGCATTCAGAAAAAACTGTAAGACCATTCGTCTTTACAAAATCTCCCCAGATCGTCCAGATTCCTATGTTCACACTTGTGCATTCTCCTCTTTGACTCACCCCACTGTTTTTCTATGGAGTTTAGATCAGGGGACTGAGGTGGCAATGGCCGAAGATTGATTTTGTGTTCAGTAAACCTTATTAGATCTGGACGTTTGTTTCGGTTCATTGACCTGATGAATGATCCAATCATGACCAACTTTTAGTGTCTTGGCAGAGATTGACAGATTTCCTTTGAAAATTTACAGGTTTTTCTTCATGATACATGCACCTTATTAGGTTCCCAAAGCCTTTGGGAATAAAACTAGCCCCACAATAGCACAGCACCTCCACCATAATTCTCATTAGGCATGGGGTTCTTTTCAGTATAGTCATTCTTCTATGTATGCCAAACACACCTAAAGTGTTTCTAGCCAAAGAGCGCAATTTTCCATTTAATCTGACAATAGACCACACTTACAAAGTCCCTCTAAATAATCTATTAGCACTGAGGTCACTTTTGAAGATTTTTGGGGGGACCCCAAGATGATACCTTTTTCTGTAACTCTCCAACAGTGGTTCTTATGGAATTTCTTACCATCCTCCATACTGTACGTGGGGGCAAGATAACGGGTCTTTGTCCAAGCATATTTGTCACATTTCCAGTGGATTAGAACCTTTCAATCATTGTTTTAACTGTAAATATGGGCATTTTCTAGCCTAGAAATCTAGACGCACCCTAGCGGTGCTTCTGGCTCGTCAGGCTAGGCATTTTCAAACAAAGTATGTAGTTTTTAATAGATAATCCCTGACAAATGTCAACACACTTTCTTTTTATTTAAATGTAGTGTATTCTCTTGTCTTTCCAACATTGAAAGATTAAAGGATTTAGCCTCTGTGTCACTGTATTTTCATACCTTAGTGAAAAAGACAAACTACTTCTGAAAGTTCACAGACACTAATTAAATTAGATAGGAAAACACTTCTGTTTTTGGTTTTGTATACATTTTTCTAGGGGTGCCATTAATTGTGAGCAATGTGTTAAATTAAAAAATATTTATTTGTTCTGAGATTTTCCTTTTTCTCAGAATAAATTAACTTTCCTTCAAGGGTGGATTTTTCCTCATTTTCATTGCGAGAGTACAATAAATCACCAAAAGATTTTTTTTTTTTTATACCTGTTTTAGTCAACTTTACCAAAGGTGCCAATAATTCTGGAGGGTATTGTATCTATTTACCATTTTCCTTCATGATGCTAATCTAATACATGGCTTTTTAACATTTAAAATGTATATGTACATTTTAAGTGTTAGGCAAGATGACAAACACAAAACTTAATTAATGGTGAGAATTTATTATGTGAACTTATTTACAAGTGAAAGCGTATTAATTTTTTAGCACAGAGATGATACATATTACACCTTAAAAGGTGTAGCATGTCCAGACACATAACAGTCAACATACATCTATCACTCAATGGTAAAGGAATCCAAAGAACAGGACAATGATTGCTTTAATGCTACCTTCAGGGCTGGAGATATGGGATTTGGGATACTGTTCCAGTTTTAACCATGAACAGTATAACAGTGTAATGGCATTCGTTTATGTATTAACTTTTAACCACATGCATGATTTTCTGAGCCTTCCAGTATTGCTAATTGTACATGGAGAGCCAAATTGAAGGAACATTCTATGCATGTTAATTATGGCACATTAATTATTGAAAGAACAATTATTGTTTTGCCTAAACATATTGTACAACCAATGATTAAAGAAAATGGCAAAATGTAGTTTTTAAGTCTCCCAACCCTGATTCATAACAAACATGAATAGCAGCAGGTTTTCTTTTCATCCTCTTTGCTGTGGCGAGTCCTCTTCTTCACTATTGCCCAAAAGTGCTCATTTTCATGGCAATTAACGCCCAGGACACCACTTTTTTTTTATTTTTTTATGCCCAACATCAGGCATTTCATTCACAGGCAGTAAGGTGCACGCATCTAGTCTGGTACATTCACCCAGTCTTAGCATTGTGAGTTGGGGCTCTGCGCAAGAGCGCTCCCGCAGGCTGGGACAAGAAGTGCAGGAGAGAGCGTGCAGACCTTTCTTTGCAATGGAATTTTCCTGCAGAACTCAGAAGGGCGGGCCTTCACTCAGAGGGGAAAACTAAAAAAAGGAAAACGGTAGAGCTACGGTACCTAGTGGAATTGTGAGAAATTTGCAAGTGTAAGCTCTCAGCAACGAGCTTACAAAGCACTGTGCGTCTACTTTCAGTAACATGGAAGCTACATCATGTGGGATTTCCACCTTGAGTTCCAAAAGCACAGATGTAGATTTTTGGAAGGAAAAAAAAGTAATCAAAACCAACAAAAAGTCTTTGTATGTGTGAGTGTGGTCCAAAGTGTAAAAGCACTGACAAGTTCAAGTCAGAGTCTGCTGGGAGTCTGTTGTCTAGCACCATTGGTTTTCTACAGGGTTGTGTGTTTGTTAGGGAAACGTGTGCTTCAGTAGATGGTCAGGCTTAGCGAGCGGTTCATCTTCTTGCCGATGAGGCGTGAAGTTCGTCCCCCACCCTGTAGTGTGGAGCGCGTCAGGACTCGGTCTGTGGACAGAACCTTTTCTTCTGCAGCCGCTTTGGCCTGCTGGGCTTTCTTCAGCTCCCTGGAGGACAAAAAAAAAAAAAAGAGAGACATGTCAGTTAGTCATTATTGTGGAATCTTTTAGCACTACATTATGCAATACTTCACAAGATAAGATGGATGAACCGCCTGGTTTAACTTGTTGTGCAAAACAAAACAAAAGCAAACAAGCAGTCAAACAAACAAAGCAGTGTCATAAGAACTGAACCAATACATCTTGGCTTGGCCAAGGCTTGGACATCTAAGCCAATAGCAGACATAGGCTTTAAGGCTATAGAAATGGTAGTGATATGGTACTTACTTCTGCAGCAGTGCGTTCTTGAACTTCTCTGCGTTGAGCTCGATGCGCAGCTGGTCGGCACTCATCCGTGCTGCTGTGAGCAGAGCCGGGTGCCTGATCAGAGCCGAGGAGGACGGCCGGCGCGTGGGATCCGGGTGGATCATCAGCTGAGGGGAAAATCAAAAATTAGAGAGCTTTATCACCTGAAAGAGGCCATTCAAATAAGCCCTTCAACATTCAAAAAGCAGTAACATCAGTACTCTACCAGTTGTACTATAGCTAACAAATGGCTATGATAATCAACACAGACTGTGTCAAACATTTTTTAAATTTCATACATGCAACATGTAATAAAACTGATATAACAATAATAATAACAACGATAAAATAATAATAATAATAAAAAAAAATGATCAAATCAGAACTGGCTAGCAACCTACCCTGAGAAGGCTTAAGAACTCTTGTGAGAGCACTTGTGGGATGGGTGGCAGCTTGCCCTGGCGGATCTCGTGCCATTTGTCTCCATTCGTGGGCAATGGGTCTGCTCCTGCAGCACTCAGCACAGTCAGAGCCAGGGCAAAAACATCTGCCTTTGTCAAGTTACTGTAGTCCTGCAATACAAGCAAGGAGTAAACCACATCAGTACTACCATCGTATAAACTAATCTTACAAGTCAAGAATTCAAGGTGCTGTGGACTTAGATACATGAATCTATGGAAGATTGCAGAGATGTGTGTGTGTGTGCCCCCCCCCCAAAAAAAAACCAAACAAACAAAACCACACCTCTTGAAGCACCTCATTGGCTAGGAACCGACTGTCCCCCTCCTCAACCTGGGGATTGGTCATTTGGGTCACATGGCCTAAATCACCTAGAAAGCAAAAGACAAATATATATATAAAAAAAAAATTACTTGAATATTTTCATAAAACCACATTAAAAGACAAATTTAATACTAAAGATTGATACTGAAGAATCATGCCCCATCACAACACATGCTTTATAACACCTGTACTACATTTTACACAGACTGTATAGATGTAACCTCTGTTGTCCCTCTGAATTTTATCAACAACAAATCTGCCCATATCATGCCCCAATGCCGGATGATTTTGTGGTCACGACCACAGGACAAGTGCAAAATCATGCAAATTATAGCTCTACATTTATTTGGAATATTTTACGTTTTCCACTTTTGATAATTACCTATTTTATAGATCACGCTTGTTGTCGGACCATCTTCCTCGTCTTCACAATCATCCACAACAGTCTTACGAGAGATGAAGATGTTACCTAATTGAAGGAGAGAATACAATAATGAATTAATAAAACTTCAATTTTAAACTTCATATTTGCATTGCTTAAAACATACACCAAAAATAATCATGCTGTGAACACAGAATGTTATAAATTATAATTGCAGAATTTTAAAACATGTGAACACGAGAATCTCAGGTGTGCTCTGCTTACTAGGCTTGATGTCCATGTGCACAAGTGCGGTCGAGTGGATGTACTTCAGGCCGCGAGAGACCTGCAGCAGCAGCTCCTTCAGCCCCATTTCTGACAGGAAGCTCAGCTTGCGGTAATTCTCCGCGATGACGTCCGAGAGTGTGCCGCCGTTGCAGTACTCGTTTTGGATGAGCATGTGGTCGTCCTCAGCCCAGGCGGAGTAATAGCGCACCACATGGGGGTGCTGCCCCAGGACTGCATGGGCATACACCTCTCGGAGTGCATTTTGCCTGAGAATGGGTAAACAAAACACAAAAACAATTACATTAACCATTATATACATATAACATATTCTGCTGACAACAAACAAACAACTAAAATGTTATCAAATCCTCACAGATCAAAAGCAGACAGGCAGATACGTCCACCCATATCTTTACAGAAACAATTAGACACATAAGGGGCAACTTACTCGTCCACCGATCCTGCCAGAGGCTTCTTGGAACGCTTGATGGCGTAGATGCAACCATCAAGTCTTTTGACGCATTTGAACACAGACCCAAACTCCCCACAGCCAATCTTCTCCAGCTCATGAAATTCTGACATGTATCTTGACATCATGTTGCTCTCCATCATGGTAATTCTCTGTTAGATTAAGAGATATCCATGTCAGACTTTACTCACACTCTTTAGTTAAAAAAAAAAAAAAAAAAAGTAATGTTTTTTTGCAAGTTCTCCCCCATGGAGTTTCAGTCTAGTTCCATTTTAAAAACATGCTTAACAGGAGGCTATTTAATTCATAAGTGTATATAACACAAAATAACAATAATCTGTCACAATTTACCTTTGATGGGGGAACAATTTCATCCTCAATTTCAGCATCACTTGCATCCATGTCTTCGCCACAGGAGCTAGAAATTAGCAGACATTACGTTATAACACACACTGAGCGTTAGGGGGCAGAATTAAGCAGTTGTCTGAGCACATGGTTAAGTGAAACTCGAACACGAGGGTTTGGCAACTTGCCAACAGGCGGCATTAGTCATACTTTAAAAAACGAACTTAACGAACCTTTTACAACCCATAACACAGGACAAAGTACAGTCCGATTCCACTAATGCAATTTGCATTCAAGTACTAATACAACTGCAACAATGTAACTTTTGAGCAATATCCAAAAAAGAAAAAGCTGGAATAATTTAATATACATACTCATTCCAATGTGAACGCTTCCTAGTGTTCCTCTGAAAGGCTGATGACTGGCCAAGGATGGAATCAGGTGTGAAGGGGTTGATGTTGACCAGGGGCGTCTGGTTTTTCCGGCCATCCAAACTTGATTTACTGGCTGAATCCACATCCCTGAAGAGAGCGACTCGCCTGCTACTTGATGCACTCGTCCTGGCTTTGCACAGCAAGCTCTACAGACATACATAACAGAAACACATTTGTTATTTTAAGAATTTCAAACTACATCACACCGCCTCAGTAGTAGGGCTATAAACTTAACAAATAATCTTACATGTAGTGTCTGAGGTCAATCAAAATGTCTTTGATGTGACCATGCAACAGCAAACAATGGCAAAAGCCATTACTGGGTTGGGCTCAACAGAAACCAGTAAGCTGACCCCATTAATCATTCAAAATATTGGCCTGGCAACGTCGCAGTCTTATGTAATTGGGAACTGCTCACAGAAACTGGGTCACCTGTGATTAAGTAATCATTCCGACCAACCGACCAAAATCAAAGGAAAGTTTTGTTGATGACAATACAATAAAACATAAAAATGCTTTGTCCAATACATTTCATGATTTTAAACAAAAGTACACCAATAACGATCAATAGTGTTTTTCTTTGAGAGGAAAGAAAAGCAAGCTAACGTTTATGTCAAAGAGGTAACTTACTGCTAAACCTTTTCTTAATATTACCTGGTGTTGACTTAAATATCCATAAAACAAATAAACTCAAAGAAATCTAACCACCGAGTCAGTTACATTTGGTAACTTTAAATGGATCAACGTTAGCCTGGTTGTTAAAGGTCAACGTGGCGTTCAGCACAGTAAAAACATTCAGACAACTCACTATTAACGTCCCTGAATTAACGTTGGGTTAGCTATGCTAGCGATAAGCTAGTTGGTTACCCACCTTAGGCGTATGAGGCGTATCAAAAAGCCGAAGTTTCCGAAATGTTTTATGGGGAGGTGTATCGGGACAGTCTGGGATAGGTGAGCTGGAAGCCTCTCCGTCGTCGTGAACAAATGTCCTGTCTGGTGAACTATCGTAAGTCCGTGTCCCTTTCCTTGGAGAGGGCGAATTGTTCATGAAAATACTTTTCAAGTGAGAGGGGGACCCGAAGCCCTCCTCATCCCACGACTCGATGTCGTCGTCGTCCGCTGTCCGAGGGCTGCTGTTTGAATCATGTCTCTGTTCGGTAGTATTCCGTCGAAGTGGCAATGGGGAATCCAATTCCGTAAAGCCTGATTCGGCTCCCGTGCTGTTATTTGCATCTTCTATGCAATCTTCCTCTCCGTCACTCGGAGAAAAGTTCAATTTTTGCCGAATAGGCCGCAGGCTGGGAGAAGTAACAACGTTGCCATGAACACCCTTTTCAAGTCTCCTACAACTGAAACTAATTTTCCCCTCCATGTCTCGCTCAAACAAGAGCGTATAGTCCTTGGAAAGAAACGGTTGTCCAAAAGCAGAGATGAAATAAATAAATTGAAGTCAAAAGAAAAACTGATGCTGACCAGAAACGTAGGCTAGCCGTCCATCTAGCTAGCTATCGAGGAGGGAGCAAAACATACCGAGCAATCCACGTTAGCAAATAATTTGGCTGGCTGAATCATAACATAAACCTAACGTTATCGCGAAGTCACCATCACAAAACTCTTCTGGATGAAGAAGTCCAACGTCTTTTAACGTTACCTCAAATGAGATTTCCTTGAAACAGATACAAGTCCATGTAAAATATCCGAAAGTCGTTTAAATCCAAAGACAAGCCCCTGCTTGAGTAAAGTTGACTTCACGATACGAAGTGAATTGTTAGCTAGTAAGCTAACCAGTGTTGGTCAACGACAACCCCAGCAAATGGCTGCGGTGTAGTTTACCTCAAAGACTGCGAAATGTAAAAAGTCAGGTGCGATCCCCAAAACACCGTAAACTACATAAAATCAATCAAAACACGTCTAAAACGTTGATAAAACGTCAGAAAAATCTGGACGAAGACGTTGTAATGTTTACGAAATTACTTTGAATGAAAAACCACTCCTCCTTCTCTTCCAAGCATGGCCCTGAACCTTCCCGCGACCGTTGGTCAAATGATCAACCAATCGACCAATCAGAAAACGGCTTGGGAGTTTGAAAGACGGGCGGTGTTAAATTACAAACGTCATACATCCGCTTTCAGAAACCTACGTCAATTTGGCGCGAACTGTTTCAGAGATTGGCAAACTTTTGCCTGTTTCTTACTAAGTTAAAAAGCCAGGGCTTAAAGTTGTGGTATTTAAATATTTTATGAAGGAAAATACTGCACTTAAACACATGCAACCTAATGCAAATACAATAAGCTATATGGTAAATTGTTACTGTAATGTACCTGTGAATACAGAAGATGTGATGTTTCGCAGCTTGTGAATCAGTTTATGTTGGTAATGGAGAGAAAGGGGCGGGGACTTTGACATTTGAGTTCCTTTGATATGTAAGAAACTTGCCCCGTTTCGATAGCTAAACCTAATCATGAAAAGATTATCAGTAAAATTATATTTTTAAATTGTCTTTCTCACATACTTAATTAACTTCTGGGCCTGCTTTTCTTGTATTTTCGTTTTGCTCTTTTCTTCTGTGAAGTCTTTGATCTAGGCCATTATTATGTTATCTTGTAGGCCGTTGCAATATTAACGCCATTGGTACTAGAATGACTTAATCTACCTCCTCAAAGTGCATAAGTGTAAAATTAATTTGTAAACAAATCCAAATTCATTAAATAATGTCAAATCTGGGGGGGGGGGGGGGGGGATTCCAAGGATTATTTCTACTATAAGACAGTAGATTTGTTTTTAATTTGTTGATAATAATCCATACATTCAACAGCAGTATTGAATAAATCTGTACAGCAGAAAACTCCAGTTTTAAAACATATGTACACTGCTCACACAAAAATATCTTAATTTTCAAATATGATCATTATAATCATGGTTCAGGGTCTAATGATTTTTGATTAGGTCATCCCAGACTCCAGGTCATAGTCTCTAAGCTTCATGTATCTGGATGTCTGTTAGTCATCAAGTCCAGGCGTCTCCCCTTGCTGTATTCTTGAGGCAATTCGTATGGCTTCTTCCAGCGAAGGCTGATCACTAAGCTGTTAATTACAAAAAAGTGGAGCAAGAAAACCAAATCAGACACAAAAAACAAACACATTTTCAAAATGATCTTATTCTTCACTGCCTTCCTAGTTCCTAAATGACATCACCTACGGCCTACTTACAGTGAATTTCACTAAACCTACTGATTATGAAAAGCAAAGGGAAAAAGTTAAACTGTTACGGATGGTACTGCATCACTCCATCTGACTTGATTTAATGGCCACTCTAAAAGCTAATATGTGCCAGCCCCTTTGTAAAGAGGGCCCCTGTGGGGCTCCTTTGTTTTGCTGACGAGGTCATTGGAGTGACCTTATCAGCTCGCGAGTCCCTGAGTGGATTTATCGTCGTCAATCACAGGATGAACACAGTCTGGGGCTGGTTTATGTTTAGCATAACACTGAGAAATGAGGTGATCACTTTCCTCTGAAGGCATCACATGCAATGTTTAGCAAACAAACAGTGTTTTAACTTACACTAACAGCAAATTACCAAGGGAATTACCAAGGGAACTATACAAAAGTAGCATCACGTGTGAATAACAGATCTCTGGGCTTTTCCAAATGGTTAACAAACTTGGAATGTGTTGCAATTACTGCTCATTTCAATTCCCATTTTTACTATTTCTTTCTACAAGTATTACTCTTCATAATGACTATCAAAACCTAAAGCCGGGTCTGTTAACACCTACATTATTAATGCAGTGTTACACTTTGGGCAGCCGTGGCCTACTGGTTAGCACTTCAGACCTGTAACTGGAAGGTTGCCGGTTCGAACCCCGACCAGTAGGCACGGCTGAAGTGCCCTTGAGCAAGGCACCTAACCCCTCACTGCTCCCCGATCGCCGCTGTTCACTGCGCCGGGATTAGTGTGTGCTTCACCTCACTGTGTGTACACTGTGTGCTGTGTGTGTTTCACTAATTCACGGATTGGGATAAATGCAGAGACCAAATTTCCCTCACGGGATCAAAAGAGTATGTATACTTATACTTATACTAAATATACCATTCCCCTTGCTCAGCAGCCTTATGTAAACATTTACTAACTTAACTAACTAACATACTAACTTAATCACGACCACAATCTCTAGAATGAACAAGATAATCAGTAAAAACTTCACCCTTACGTAAACAAACACATGTATTGTATACAGTGCTGTCTGCAGCCTCCCTGTGTGTGTGTATGTGATGCAAGCAGCCAAATAGATGATAAAGAAGAAGGGGCATGTACTCTAAACAGGTTCACAGCACTAATGTAAACCAGAAAAAAACCTGATTGTGTAAAAGTGTGCGCATGTGCGTTTGGGGCTGGGCTGGGGGGTGTCTTTGACGCATGTTCCTTTAGGCCATATCGCTCGGGTTTCTCCTCAGGTAATAAATAAAAAAGCTATTCTCAGCTGTGTAGAGTGCAGAGAGGTTATGTAGCCTGTGGGGCTATACCTGCACAGCGATGTGCGTGCCATTGGAGGTGGCCAGCAGTGTGACAGGGTGGGGAGTTCCCATCTGCTGATCCTGGTCCTGCATCAACTCTCCATCCTCTGTCTGAAACGCAGACAGGTCCGGAGTGACAATGGCCACCTACACACACACACACACACACACACACACACACACACACACACACACACAAACAGAGAGAGAGTAGGACTGTGATGAACAATGACAGCACATTAATGACTAAATTTAAAGTAAAGTTTAAAAAAAAAAGTGACTGGCATTTAGCAGATGCTTTTATCCAAAGCCACAAAGACCTGCAACGGTGGATTCGGGATTCAAACTTGGACCTACTGATTGTCATCTGGTAACAATACAACTGCTCTACCACATAGCACATTTTTATGTGGATCTAAAGCTTCTGGACAAACTTAGTAGTAAATACCTCCCAACTATAAGAAATGTTAATGTTAAATGGTTATTAACATGAGCTTCAGTGCTTTGTATACCTCCCAACTATAAGAAATGTTAATGTTAAATGGTTATTAACACATGAGCTTCAGCATCCCATACCTGTCCTTCAGTGCCATCTGCGGTCACCATGGTAACAGAATGCGTCCCTCCGGAGGCCAACATTGCCTCATGGGCTGGGATGGTTATAGTCGTCCCCTCTTGTGTTACCATGGTTATCGTGCCACCCATGGCTTGCATGTCAGCCTGAGAGAGACTGACCTAAGAAAGCGAAGAAAAACACAAAACTGTTCATTACTATCCGACAGTTCATTTAGTAAATAGAAAGTGTTGCAAAGCTATAAGAAGTGTTTTGCAAAGAGCCAGTTCACAGCAATGCCACACGATTCTCCTTGAATAGTGGTCATAATGTAAGCCTTGCAAACCAGGTTTTTGAGTAGTACAGTTTACAACAAACATTAACATTTTATGTGAATTTTCTATTGTATTTATACTGCCTATGTATGTATTTTATATTGCCTATGTATGGTCTTTGTATAATGTATGTGGACCTTGCTTGTGAGCCACAAATGATCATAGCAAAATGCTTTGCATGCGTCAGCATACTCGGCCGAAACAGCTGATTTTGACTACAATGAGTCATAGGGTGGAGTCCAGAATTGCTCACCTGGTGCGTTCCGTCTTGCGTGATAAGGGCCACATGTTGCTGCTCTATGAGCTCAGCTGTTCCTGTGGCAACCTGCTCAGACCCCGAGTCATCCTCTACCACCGTGGGCGTGAAGGTGATGCTGGGATCATCCATGGCTTCTAAGTATGACAAAACAAATCGGGTCAGCTGACTTGTTAGCAGCCAAATGGAATTTAACCAAGGGCCTAGGATATATGTTTTACATTAAGGCACTGTTACTGGGAATTTACACAGCAAGCAAGACGTAAATGAATTAATTAACACTGCCTTCAATTTTAATGTGACGTAACAACGTGTTTAATGTGTGCAAACAATCTAAATATAGACGCAAAGCGTAAAAAAATACACTCTGGTTGGACAGAATACACGCTACTGGTCTGAATTGCTATATAGTTATGGTGTAAACTGTCCTTTCGGCAACTTCTTGAGCAATGTCGCTGAGCCACAACATAACCAGAATGTGTTCTGACTGGATGATCATGATTATTTGCCTACTGACAATTAATCATTCAAAATTGATGGCATATATCAAAGGGAATAGGATATTATTCATCATCCTTTTTTTCTTTGGAGTGCTTTAGTAGGCAAATAATCATTAGACCACATGGAACCGGTAATGTGTTTGCCCAGTAACATTGCTCTAAAAGTTATCCTGTGCATCACCAATATGCATCCATATGCCTCTGAGGTAACATCACTGGCGGCATGACATCAGCATTACAACCAAAGAGATTTAGACGTTTCTGTGTGCGTGTCAAACCTGTGGGTTGCTCGAAGTAGGCCTCCTGCTCCTCCTCAATGGGCTCAGTGTCATTGTGTGCCGTTCGTTTGTGCATGGCCAGCGTGGAGATCTGCTTGTATGTCTTCCCACAGTGGTTGCAGTTGTATGGTTTGCATGGAGTGTGGACCACATGGTGTTTGTACAGGCTGGAGTACTCAGTGAAGCGCTTATCACAGCCAGGTACTGTGCATACATATGGCTTCTCTCCTGTGACAGTGCAAGGGAAGAATGAAACATTTTAGTTCAACGTTCAGCTCAATGTTTTAGGGTGAGAAACCGAGTATCCTGTGCTGTGCTAGTCTATTAATTAATTATAGACGTCACAGCCTTCTGTTCTGCATCCACTACTTAAAAAAAGAAAAAGAAAAAGAAAAGAGGCCCTCAAAAAAAAAAAACAAGTGTGTACCTGTGTGGATCCTCATGTGATTTTTGTAGTTGGTGGCGCTGGCGAAGGCCCTCCCACAGCTAGGCTCGGAGCAGTAGTAAGGCCTTTCCCCCGTGTGTGTGCGGATGTGCACCTTGCGAATGTTGGAAGTGGTGAAAGAGCGGCCACAGCCTTCAAACGGGCACTTGAACGGCTTCTCGCCTATGGAAAGCAGGAGGAAACATTTCATTAACGTGACTGAATCTGCCCGCTACCTAAACACTCAAGATCAAGACCACTCTATACATACTGGAGACGGACACTATCAACTGGTTGGACAGTTGGACCATTTTTTTATCAAGTTCTTTGATTCTGCAGCGGAAGATTTTTAGGTTTATGATTTCAAACATTTTCAGTCAAACAGAGACTAATCCCGCTAAGCTATTTTTAAATGAAAAGGCATACAGAGAGTATACAATCTTGAATAGAAATAAATATGCCAAAACGTTCCGAGATTTGTAAGTCTAAAAACCTACTGTGTGTCGAAGACATGGCAGGACAAGAGTACCTGTATGTGTCCGTGTGTGCTTCTGCAGGTCTCCTGATGTTTTAAAGGACTTATGACAATTGGTCTCCAGGCAGCGGTATGGCTTTTCGCCTGTGTGTGTTCTGATGTGACTTTTGAGCCCATACCCTGGTAAACGTCACAGAGGTAAGCAGGTGTGAGTGACAAACTTACAATGACATGAAACTGGGCACAATTGCTAATAAAAACTACAAACAACAATGACGACAAATCCACTTCACCTGTTGCAAATTTCTTTCCACATCCCATATGTTCACACAAATACGGCTTATCCCCTGTGTGTGATCGCTCATGTACCTGTGACACACACACACACACCCACACACAGATTTCAATATTAAATAAAGTAGTGTGACCATAGAGTGTCCATTGACATGGGCTTTAAGGGGACTCTGACCTTGAGGTGGTGTGCTGTGGTGTAGAGCTTTCCGCAGCCTTCGTGCTCACAGCGGAATGTCTTCTCTCCCACATGCTGCACTCGGGTGGCTCGCGAGTCCTGGCCCTGCAGCACAATCTAAGAGCCAGCAGGTGATCATTAACAACTGCTGTTCCTGCCTGAATATAATAAAGGTGCTTGTCCCTTATTCACAAAAAATTCCAAACTTTTTCCAAACTGACTTCCTAAGAATGCTGTTTTTTTAATATAGCTTTGAAAAAAGAAGTTGTGGGGGTTTTGACCTTTGGTGTATGCATTTCTATGAGCAAAATATCCAGACTTTTCCATGTAGTTTATCCATTCCCGAGGAGTTTGGTTTCTTCATGTTAGAAAGGAGTTTATCCATGCCACTGTATCAGTATTGTTACATTTTGATATGGAGGAAAGCAGTACTAACACCAAATAGGGAAGGGGGTGGGGGGGCTGGGGGATGAGTAACACAGTGTCCTAACTGGACGTGAGGGAAGGGGGTGGGGGGGCTGGGGGATGAGTAACACAGTGTCCTAACTGGACGTGAGGGAAGGGGGTGGGGGGGCTGGGGGATGAGTAACACAGTGTCCTAACTGGACGTGATACAAGCGAACATTAGCGATAAAACCCGTTAAAATACATTGTTTTCATTTGGAGTGTCCTGACTGCAAGCGACGCGAGCAGCGCCATGACACGTGACGTGACGCCCCGTTTCTATTTTGTTTCTGTCGCTCGCGTTGCTCTGCTATTTTAAATGACAAATATGACGCAATAGAAGGGCCTATTTAACGGATTCAGTGTAGACAGATAACACCGAATGCTACAAGATAGTCAGTCGCTCGGATCCGGTTAGGACACTATGTAAGAAGTAAGAACAGGCAGGGGAGAGGTACCATACCTGCATGTGGACACCATTATCACTGTCTCCTCTACCCAGCAGTCCTGAGCCACAGTCGGAGCCCTCTACCTTTAATATGGATAAACAAAACACACACACACACACACACAGAGTGAAATACAGAAGTGTCAACCTTCACCACAATTGAACAGCGCTCTAGAATCTTTGCTTCATACTATTCATCCTGCACATATACTTTCTTACTACTCTTCTAATGTTACCGTTTCTGGTAATAACAATGGTACTGTTACCACACTGCACTACAATGGTACTGTTACCACACTGCACATAGCTGTACATATCTGTCTACACAGTTCATACTGAATATCCATATTTATTCTGCTCTTATAAGGTTACTGCTAATACACTGCACATATTTATATTTAATGTATATCATTGTAAACCATCTTCTGTAAACCAACTGTATACTACTGTCTCCATGGCACTATTTATCTGTCTATGCAACACCTGTCTATACTTTGTATATCACATTGCACTTTTCTGCTTTTTTGTACTTCTGGTTAGACGCAAACTGCATTTTGTTGTCTTTGTACATGTACTCTTCACAATGACAGTTGAATCTAAATTCCAATTTGAAAAGGGAATGGACTGTATCTGTATAGCCATATTACCAATGACAATGACAACATTAAACAAACACATGCGATCCACCATATATCAGGACTATGGATGGGGTGGGGACCCTATGATGCACCTTAGCAGAATACTGCTCCAGCACACTGATCGTCTCAGCATCTATGGCGCCCTCTGCTTGCAGGTCTGCTACAGTGCCGTCAGCCTGGATGGCCAGGATGGTGTTGGACTGGGGCATGTGGACAGTGTGCTGAATATAGGCCGTGGTGCCGTCCTCTAGTTGAACCGCCTGCAACCCACTCTGCTCATACGTCTCTGAATACACATACAGACAACACTCATCCAATCATTTTTTGTAACCGAATAATTATCTTATCTTACCTACACACAACTTACTGTAAGCTGTGAGTGAGAAGCATTTGATATATGATGAGACAGAAGAGGAGTAGAGGGAAATAACAGAGTTGAGGTAAATACAATAAGAGTAGTCTGAGAGTACGTAAGACATGTTTACCTTTGGGTGCATGGATGTAGGCTGTTGTGCCATCCTCAAGCTGTACCGCCTGACCATCCTCTAGTCGCAAGCCTTCACCACCTACAATTTGTAGCATACTATTAAGCTAATTCAAGTCACATGTTTGAAAGTAAACACACACTAAATACCAATAGGTCTTCTGATATCCATTAGGATTTTACTTGTCTCTCACAATCAGAGTACAAAGCTTGAATTAGTAAAACCAAAATACAGGCCACAAGTACCTGACTTAGGCATGGATAAGTGCTGAACATACGCAGCCGAGCCATCCTCAAGCTGAATCACCTGCCCTTCCATCAGTTTGCTGTCTGAGAGAACTGTGAGAGCAAAAGAGTTGGTAAAGTTACTCAGCCTGTACCTATGGACACAAACCAAATCCATACAGTGTGAATAACGTGTGAAGGGTTGGCTGTACCTTTCGGGTTGTGTTGTATGTACGCTGTGGACCCATCAACCAGTGTCACCGCCTGCAGGCTAACTGTATCCAGGTTCTCAATGTGATCGCCATCTGTAACACAGAATGCTTATGTGTCCATGCACTGTCTTGCACATCCCATTACGCACTACAACTGTAGACCTTCTGAAATACAACTGTTACTTCTGCTGATACTTGATGTTAGGTTAGATTTATATAAGCAAACAGTCAAGTCGAATTCGCACAATCTAAGTTGGAACCCTCAACTTGTCTCTTTTGGAAAGAATGTGGTAGGGTATACAGAGTAACCCATCTATGTCTGATCACATGATAAAAAAAAAAAAACAAGGTGACAGGACAATGTGATATTGAAATGTTCTGTTTCGTTAGTAGCATCAATAGGTTGTCATAGGCTTCAGGCTTTTGAGGCCTTACCTGCCACGGTCACAGCCTCTGTTAGACAGAGGGTAACCTGCTGGGAATCCCCATCTACACTTTGGAACTCCATGGCCTGAGAATCCCTGTTCACTTGGGCCAAGAGCATCATCTGTCTGTCACAAACAAACATACAACAAGAGCTACAGTTAGAGTATAAAAACACCATCCAGACTCATAGAAATTACTCCATTGAGATATTTTAATTCATCATGGGGCACTAAACCTTTGAGCGTGCAGAGTACTTTTAGAGGAAACATAGACATCACTTCCATTTGAATGAAAAAGTAATGCACCTTCTAGATGTTTTGGATCATATTTAGAACCATAGTATTTCACAAACGCATATTTAGCAGTGAATATTGTATGGCAAATGTGTTAAGACTGTTTGATAAGGGGTTTTGTTTAGTTGAATATCAAAGTGGCTAGAGACAAAACTGGTTCATGTCTGTGACAGAGGAACCCAGACATGTTTTGAGTGAACCTCTTCTACCACCATCTCGTGCACATACCGGCCAGGTTGACAACAGTAATCATGACAGCGCATTTCACTCTCAAGGATAAAGACAAAATGAAACGTCATTCGGAAAATGATGACTAATAATGACAGTCTGAAGGGTTCTAATGTGTGCAGGTTGTATACCTGCTATCATCAAATCGGATCACATACATTTGTAGTTGACTTTAAAGTTTGCATTATTGATACGATAAAGATCTGGTCTAGATTCAATGCAGCTTGCTAAACATTTCCAGTTTATGAAACAGTACGCTTCCTAGGATAGTCCTTGGTTCTCAACACATAGTATAATATTAAGCCTAATGCTAGCAAACCTATTAGACATTGTGCATGAAATACAACGTGATATCATAATTTGCATCACGCATCTCAAAACTTCAGTAGGACACGGCCTTATGTTGATACTTCAGTAGGACACGGCCTTATGTTGATATTTTATAGTGGCCATGTCTAGCGTTAGCCCTTTGCTTATGTAATACTTTCCCAGGGAAATACCTAGCTTGACATGCTAACGGCCAAATGCCGTATCTGCTACCGTTGCCCTAATTGATGTAAAGCTAGCATTAGCTAACTCGTTAGCCTCAGACACAATCCCTGAGCATGGCTTTTACGCGGAAATTGGCTACTGCTTTTTCGGCTTCAAATCTGAAATTGCTGCAAACAATACCACTGACTCAGATCACCTCGCGCCAACTAATTACTCGAGAGTGCGCCTAAGTTAAAATGTAACATTGCAAGGCTATCATGAGCTAACATGAATCAAATGGTATAGAAGAGAAACAACGCATCAGAACGCAACGTTGTTATATGTTGCAAGCAACATGAACGCTGCTGTCCAATAGCCAATAATAAATAAAACATTTAACTTTCGCATCATTTAAGCTTCGTTTTATTTGTTAGCAGTCCTATTAAGTCTCCCATGCCATTTCCCATAGTTGGATTTCTTGCTAGGAGATGGCTGAGGAAATAAGGCACACTGGGTAAAAACACATTTATATACTAACCTCCGAAATTTTCCAACAATCCCTTCGTTCGACCACCATGCATCAGGGCAGGAAACGTTAGCTGTTGATTTGTGCCCTGGAACATGTATGAAAACGTCCTCCCTCGCAACATAAGTGCTAGCCCTTCAAAGTCGATATTTCATTGGCTTTGCAAGTCCCAGACACCTCTGTGGTGTATTGTGATTTGTCCACTGTAATGTCAATGCAAAGACAGGCTCCGTCATCCTGGTTCAGGGGCACCGCTTAGGCGCCATTCTGGTCTTCGAGGTGTTTTGTCTGACGATTAAAACTGTAGTTATACATTATAGATCTCCATTTTGTTGTTTTTCACGACTCCGAATG
The DNA here is from genome assembly GCF_018492685.1 of Alosa sapidissima. NCBI lineage: Eukaryota > Metazoa > Chordata > Actinopteri > Clupeiformes > Clupeidae > Alosa > Alosa sapidissima. Next base: position 34,536,196 of record NC_055967.1, read on the forward strand.
CCCATTTAACGTACATACATACCCCAGTAATTAAATCGTTGTCGTATAACAGCAGTGTAATGTTTAGTTGGCTAGACAAACAACAAAAGTTGCCCATGCTTCTGGGAAGTGCTCGTCAGCCATTTTGTGAGGCAGTTCAAGAAATGTGGAGCTAGGTTGTATGGGCAATGCAGTATTCAGAGAACCATGTCCTGAGGGAGCATTATCGATTTGAGCAAAAACTTCTTTTAACTGGGTCCAAAACCTCGTTAACTTATCAGTATTTTATCAGAACGTGTATACTGTTCATATTATTATGGTGAACTTCTGAACTGACTTCTGTCCATATTGTACAAGGCTGCTATTAAGGACCTTTCTCAAGATTAAATGTTGTATTACTGCGCACACGGGCTATAGTTAAATTGGCCTTTATTCAGTTCATTTATAGTTCATTTAGGCATACTGGGGAAATGAAGGTGACATTATTCATGTCTGTTTCAGATCTGTGCTTATATTTAGGGCTACGTTTGTGTGGCATGTGAGCTTGTAAATTACATGAGGTTTGACAATGAAAAAATTTGAAACTACCACACAGAGCTCTTTTGAGTCCTTTACGGAGAAAAAAAAAAATGAAATAAAATAATTATAAATAAAACGAACTAGGCAGATCTTTACTGTTGAGTCTACTGGCAGATTTGTTGTGGTTCATCTACAGATGTGAAATGGGGACCATTTGGGGAGGGGTTAGACCGCACAAGATCTTCTCCAAGGTATAAACATAGGGTGTTTTCCGAACTAAAAAATATTTGTTGGACTTCTTACTTCATAATTCATATGGATACTTGAAGTCTTCACTGGAACCAGCAGTAACGATAAACCCCCGATTTTGACAGTGTTTACATTAATTTCTACTATTCGCGCCATTTCACAGCACACTGAAGAACAATGGACGTCTGTTTTGAAACAGTTTGTTCGCAATGATCTATGGGAAATGTAGTTACACAAGTCACAAATTTGAAAGAAAGTATATTGTTCCCACTTCATTTCCCCAAATGCACCATTTTTAAAATGCTCCCATCGAAGGTTCTCATTGGTTACTTGAATGTCTGAATGAACGTTTGAATACCATATATGGTATTTGGGACCTACGTTAGCGCTACTATTATGTTAATGATATTATAATGTCCAGCTGTATTCAGTAGTAGTTGTAAGGCATGCGCGGTGTCTCGACCAGAAAATAGAGAAGATTAAAAGTTATTTCTTTGGTAAGTACACTTGTTGTTATCTTTTTTGTTGTGACCTAAGTCTGGAGTAGTTGTCAGAGAACGCTGGATGTAGTGGTGAGAGGGGATGGTATGTCGTTGTATAATGTTATGTCAGTTAGAAAACTGGAAGCATGTCGGCAAGGTGGCAAATGTGCACAACAATGGGAGAACGTGCGGATCGTGGCACAATTGCAGAAGCTACTTTTAAGTGTCATTTGGGAGGGACGTTTTGACGAATTTTGCTACAGTGTTTGTCAGTCGTTGATAACCGTTTGAAATTATCATGTTTAAGTCTTCGTTTGAAAAGTTGCGACGGCTTGTAACGTTACACTGGGAATGCATCTCCCCGCTTTTTTGTTAGCAGACAATCTTAAGGCAGCCCCTTTTGCTTTGACTCGCATCATGAATGGATTCCATACAGAATTCCTGAGTTAGCAATTCGCCAACTATCACTTTGACGGTCTTTCTGTCGACTTATATGACTTGTATTTAATTGTTTGATGACGTACCGGCCATTTCGATGTTTGTTGCATGTCGTATGGTGAAAACGTCAACTTTTGGCGCTAGCTTCCTTTGCTAATCCTGTATTGGATGGCGGTTAGCTGGGTGGATGTGGAAGTGTCCAGTCATTACTTTGAAATGTAAAATGATTCTCAGGTTATTCTAAAATCCTCAATAATCTGATTGCAATCGTACCCATTGTGACTTGTTGCCGTGTTGAGATGCATTTAAAAATGTTGTACCGTCAGGTCCATAATAGTCCAGAAAGCGACATTTTCGTAGTGGCTGCCCTCATCTGAACAGGGAAATTGCTTAGTGTGACTGATGTTGTCATCTCAAATGTGTCATCTCATTACAGGGCTATTTCATCGTCATCATTTCAAGACTACTTTAAGATGTTTGGGTTTTACAAGACCAAGATATATCGCAGCAATGAGGGCTGTTGCATATGCAAAACAAAGTCATCCAGCTCAAGATTCACAGATAGTAGCAGATATGAGGAGACATTCAGACTCTGCTTTGGGTAAGAATAATCATAAGATTTTGTAAAAAAATAAAAATAATATATATATATATATATATATATATATATATATATATATAAAATGTATGTGTGTGTGTGTAAAATGTTGTGTTTTGTAAAAGCGTGTTGCAGGGTTAAATAAAGGTTATTATTTTTGTAGACTATCAGAAGACCGTGTGGGAGATATCTGCAATGCGTGTGTCCTGTTAGTAAAAAGATGGAAAAAGCTGCCTCATGGATCAAAGAAGAATTGGAAGCATGTAAGCTTGATGAGTTTTCTTACTATAGAATCTTACTCAAACATTTGTTTGTTTGTTTTTTTTGTTTTTTTTTAGACATTTCAAATACAGACTCTATGTTAACTTGTATGTGTGTATGTATGTATGTAATGTACAGGTTGTGGATGCAAGAGCAGGCCCTGGGTACAAGCCACCCAAGCCCAAGAAGATCAAGAGTTCTGAAGGAAAGTCTAAAGCCAGACTGAAGAGGCTTCACCAGCTTGGCAGACAGAGTGAGTAACTGGCTTGCAATTGGTAAACTATGTGAGCAGATAAGTCTGTGAACTGTAGCTGTAGGTGCTATAGGTACAGCTAATATGAAGTGTTCCTCATAAAGTTAGTTTTTGATTTGTCCCTCACAGACTCCGATGCTCACAGCACGTGCAGTACCTCGCCGTCTCAGTCACCAAGTTACAGTAACCATTCAGACGACGGGTCAGACGTGGAGTCAAAACACAGACGCACTGCTCCTTCCATGTTCTCCTTCCTGGACCTCTCATATTGGAAAAGGTAATGGAAGAATCTCCACCTCTTTAGTCTGGAGATATAGCGTCTTGCTTTAATTCAAATCACTTTATTTATTCCTTAAGGTCACACACAGCAATAAATAAATAAATAAAGGACATACACAAGCATTGCTGTTAGGCAAAGCCTGAACACTGTTTTAAAGTGCATTGAAAAGTCTTTGGGGCCAGTAGCCTTACTTTTTGTTAGTTATGAGTAGGGACTAGACAGAAATTTTAGTTTTGGTTTTCCTTCCTCTCTTGCAGGCAGAAGGTATGCTGTGGTATTGTATACAAGGGCCGTTTTGGTGAGGTCATGATCGACCCCCGTCTCTTCAAGCCCTGTTGCCGCTCCAGACAGCAGAAAACGTTTGCTCCAGAGCTCGAAGACGGTGTAGCTGAGGCGTACTCACCAGTCGGGGACATCACAGACGTGCCGTCCTCTATGCTTGGGGAGGACCAGAAGGAGACTCGGTGATCCACCTTGCGATTGTCTCCTGCGGTGCCTCTAGTTTTGTCTCCAGTGGAAGACTTCACCTGTGAGGCACACTATATTTTGTGGACTTCAAAACCTTTAGTTTCCTAAAGTGGAATTGTTTTTGTAATAAATGCCATATTTTTTTGATTTATATTTTTTTTCTTAAGAAAACAAAAACTAAAAAAAAAAAGTTGGGCATTAGCAACTATTTATAGGAATAGTTTTCCTGATCTACCCACAAAAGGGAATTATCTATTTCATTTGGACTGTAAAGAGTCTTTATACTGTACTTAATGTAAGCCAGATAATTGGTTGTCTTCTGTAGTTTTTGTCTTTGTGTGTGTTAAAGCACAGAACAAAGCACATTTTTTCTATTGAATTTATAGACTGTAAGCCTAATTTTCCTGCGCAGCTATAGGGCATATACTCTCAAGGGATTGTTTCTTATTTCATTTGTGTACATTGTAAAATTGCCAGGTCTCAGGGTGGTTTTGGAAAACAATGGCTTTAGTTCGGGTAACTTAACAGAAAAGAGTGGTTGTATCAGTACATGATCTCCCAAGCATATGCAGCATGTAAAAATAAAATACAATCATGTGTCATCCATGTGTTGGAGACCATGTTGTAAAACGGTGTACGTGGTATTGCAGGATTGTGTAATGATGGGCTATTTTAAAGCAGCATTTTGACTCTAATGAGTATATTTTTATGTTCCGTTTCTGTCAGAATTGATTTTTTTCCCTATTATTGTTATTATTTATCATGTTTTTAAATGGTGTATATCACTGACCAAATGGCATCAAAACTCTTAAAATATTTTTTTAAAATATGAATAATGATTTGCTGACATTAATTTATCGTTCATGTGTAGAAGCTCAGGGAGTTCATATTGTGAACTCGACGTATAAAGGATTTGAAAACATAAATGTAAAGCTTAGCAAAGACTTCATGACACTGCCTTCAACTCAGACCCACAGTTAGACCTCTGCTTGTTCCTCAGGATTTTGTTATTTATGCAGACCTGTTGAATGTGTGTATGATCCTTTGTCCTGTCACAGTTACTGCAAATGCAGATGTAGTCGCGGTCTTTTTGTAGACCTAAAGAGCTGAGCACTGCTCCACCAGAATAAAGATGTACTCACCATAACACTAAAAGTCCTTTGGTAGGTGTTTGTAAGATGGTTTATGAAATAAGAATACATAAAATGCTGAAATGATGGCTTGTGTTAATACACACCCCACCCATAGTTGCGAAATTCAAAATTGAATGCCATTCAAGCATTTGCCAGTCCTACATTTAAAGAAACGTATAGTTTAGAAGGTCACTGCTCTTTATTTGTTCTCCAGTGTTGAGTCTCCACATGTAATTTATTATTTATTTTTCAAAATATTTTGTACATACCTGATGCTGTCCATTACCTCTTCCTATAGTGCACTTTTGTGAATCTTTAAATGACCAATGTTCAAGCAGATACTATTTTTTTATACCTTAACTATACCTTTGTATTGTAATAAACGGAACTATTTGCATCTTAAGTGTTTTTTATTGTGTGATTATCCATCTTTAAGGGGTGTACTTATTATTTTATACAGTCTATGACAGTAGCATATTCTTTTTCAAATTTTTAATTGACAATTCACAATACAATACCAGTCTGTCATCATCAGTACTTCAAATCACCCACAGTGGTATACTTTGTTGGATTAGAATGAAAGATGTTAACAGGGCTGGCTGATGCTAAATCCCACATCAAACAACCAAAGGTCTATAGCCTACCAATGGCTGTATAGGTTATAGTAGCCTATAGACCTACAGTACAGACACTCTGTTCTTTAGTCAGTTGAAATTGAAAAAAAAAAAAAAGATTAGCCTATAATAGGCTTCTTTACTACTGTGTTTCTTGTTTTCAAACCCTCCGCCCATGCCCGCAGGATAGCCTTCGACACGGGTGGCCTGCCCTTGACCATGGTAATTGTAACCAAAACAAACAAGAACTGCCATGATTTTGAGATTGGATAGACCTCTCCAAAACTATAGGTTATGTTGAATGCAGAGTCTGCATTAACAAAACAAACCTCTTCAAAAGCTTAGCCTACTTTTAGTATTTTACAAACAACATTTATGAAGTCTTGCGTCACAGCTATCATGTGGGCGGGACTCCATCCCAAATATTCTCGTCGTGTGCTCACACACATAGACGGCTCACACACAGCATCTGTCGTGTGTCCTTCTAGACAACTGCACACAGCCTTGAACTCTGGAGTGCAGCAGCAACAATCTAGCGCTTCCATGGAGATTATAGAAGCAGCCGCACTTCGACAGCAACGGCGGATTAAACAGGCAATTCAGTTTCTTCACAAAGACTCCGCCGACCTGCTGCCCTTGGACGGGCTTAACAAATTGGGAACCTCAAAAGAAATGGTAAGCAAGCCTTAGTAGCTTATCATAGGATGCTTGTCATCACGCAAGGTAATAAGATATCTATCTAAACCAAGAATCTAATAAGATAACTATGTAACTACGTAAGTGTAGCCTAAATTAATTGTAGCCTTAGCCTACAGTCTTCTGATGAGCGTCTGTTATGTCGACCAGCCATAAACGCTAGGTCAAATTCAAGACTCTTTTCATTAGTGGCGGAATGAGTTGCCCAGTAGCCTACTCTCCGTTCCTATGATAGTTTTGGATATTTCAAGAGGTCCAAATTCAGCATAGGACTTAGTTAATTAAGCGGTTCTTATGAGTTATGGTTTGTATTATAGGCTAGGCTAGGCTTTGTTTATCATTAGGCTATTGATCATTGATATTGCATTTGCAAAATTGTTTATTAGCCTATTGAGAATGTCTAGTTTTACATTTTCTAGGAATCTAGGGATAGGCATGGATTATGTCTAATGTCTATGGGAATAGGCCTACCCGGTTGCACAGTGCCAATCAGCAGCTGCAGACCCTGAAGGTGTCATTTTCCACTGAAGATCCCATTCCCGACTGTGCCTTAGCGTTGCTATATCTGCAAATCACCCAGAGTGCAACACTTGTCCTGATTGTAAAATTAGGTACCTATAGATTGGAAGAAGTAGCTCTACAATTTGGAGGGGGGCAGGAAGCAATTGATTAAGAGGTATTAAGAATAGGTAAAAGACCTCATACTGTCATTGATCAGTTTTCTAACTTTTGATCTCATTTGCCCCAGGAGGAGAGAATGCTCAAGGCTCCAACCAATACCTGTGTCAATATTTTATTTTTTTTGATTGTTTTTTGTTTTGTTTTTGTTTTAATACAGCAACCACATAACATTCTCCAAAGACGTCTTCTGGAAGCTAATATGTCACGCAGCAAGATCAACAACAACCATGGGATTAAGCAGCATCAAAACAATCCCTGTCGCACTCTTTGTACCGGGAGAGATGAGGACGATAATGACCTAATACAAGTGGTTGGCAAGGTGAGGGGGGCATGGCCTAATGGAAAATCTTCTGCATCTCAGCCCTTGTCAGCCCACATCTTCATCAGTCTAAATAGTTCATAGCATACATTTGGAATCTTTCTTTTTCTTCTACAACCTCAAGTATTTCTTTATCATTGTTTCTACAGTGTGGTGGTCGAGAGTTAGTGATTCTTGTTGATACAGGCTGTGCAGTCAACCTAATCACGACAGTTAGCTTGGAGAAACTGGGGTAAGATCTTCCTTATAGCTGTCACCATAGGCGGTATACAGTATATAGAACTGGTTCTATATATACAGAAATAGAAATATATAGAAATGGTTCTATATATACAGTCTATGGCTGTCACCATTGTGTATTATTGGCGTCATCATTCAGTGTACTTTACATAATATGCCTTTACAGCGCTTTGAAAAGATATGTTATACATCTGCTCCAACTAGCTTAAAGGAGAAGGTTGCCTCAAGCAGAACAGAGGAAGACAGTTATAGCACACTTGTTGGCAACCTGCAAACACAAGGACACGTTGACCTGAACTTGTCCTTTGGGCAAGTAAGGACAGATTGTACCTTCACAGTTGTGGGTAAGCCTTGCGAAGCATACCTTCAGTGTTGATGAACTGAATACAAACCAACCATATCAACATGTTCAGTTATAGACAGGACACTGTCAAGATCATTTGTGTTTTTGCAGAAAATGAACAGCCACTGGTATCCCTTGGCACCAGGACGCTGAAGTCTCTTAAGGTAAAGCTGCCCGCTCTCTGCTCCCCCATTCCTCAGCATGTGGCAGATTTACAATAATTTGTGTAAATAATTACGTTTATCATTTGTCATTACACAGTGTGTGATTGACACAGACAAGCAAACGCTTACTCTGGGAAAAAGCACTAGAGCACAAGTCCGGTTCTCAAATTGCAAAGGCACCCCTCTGGTGGGAAGGTGAGAATCTGATTGATTCTCTTTGTATTATTGCAATTATTGGTATTTATTCTAAATGAGTATATTTGAAAATTAATCTTTTGAACCATATTTATGAGGCACAATTCATGCCTGGCAATTTCCCGCTGACCTTTTGTCATTTCCATAAATACATCTGCATCTAAGTGTCTTAAATTTGAAAAATGCCCCTCATCAGATCATACATGATCTAATTATATGCCTTTTTCTCCCATTCTAACTACAGCGTACTTGGAGAGAGACAAATGTAAATGTTTGTCTTCGTCATAACTGCAGATTGTGACCGCAAAGCCCTCTTCTGGCACAATAGAACAGCTCAGATGTGGCACTCCTTCAGCACTGGCATTATTCAGCATCCAAGAGGTGGGAATCCAAATGGGTTTATGTATCAAAGACACCTCTCAATCATCCAACACAGCTCTCCTCCGGACCTTTTGTGTCTGTCCGCCTGTGTCCAAATGTTTATCCAACCACAGCACTGATGAATTATAGATGAAGATCAAGTAGCACCTCAACACACACTGACACAGAGAGAAAATCACTTTCGTCATACACTCTTCTTTGTGATCACACTTCTAGAAATTGTTGAACTTCTATTATATATTGGTCATTTAAACCTGTTTAAAATATTGGAATGCAAAAAAAGAAAAATGTAGTTTTAAGATGTTGTTTTAAACTACTTAAAAGGATACAGGGTATTTATGTGATTTTATTTAGATTATATGCTATTTATTTAGTATAAGCATTCTTAAATACATGTTTTATAAAGTATATTTGATATTAGAATACCAGAGTATTTATATTGTTTATTGTATGTGTTGCTTTATGTATTCCAAAGCAGACTATTTCCGCTTTTTATATAGAAAAGAAAGAATATTTTAATTACGTATGCCGTTGTTTATTGGCTTCAGTAGCTATGATGGATACAACTTCCTTTCACTGTGTTTGGTGTATTTGTCACAGACGCAATAAATAAACCCCCTTGGTGAACTTTTGTCATGGCTCTCTGAGTTTGCAACACCAAAGATCAAGCATGGTTTCTCTGTGTTTAGGCTTGTTGCAGTTTCAGGTATTCAAGCATTATATCATCCAATGGGACAATTACAACCAGGGCTATTTCTAAACAAAACAATAATAAAACAATAAAATGTAACTATAGATTTAAAATAGAGGAAATCCCATATGGACAGCATTTTATGTGTAGATGGGTTAAATACTGGTTCACAGTAGGTTGGATGCATTTTAAAATTTGTCTGACAGAGATTGTCAGTAACAGAGTCTTAATAGTTCTGCTCAAAGAATGGGCATGAAAGGCCTGAGATGAGAAGCGTGACCTTCTGCATGAAATACCTCAACATGAGGCCAATTACTTATGGTGGGATTAGTCCCTAATGATATGATGAAAGACCACAATATAATTAGTGTTTTTATACGAGGAAACACACTTCTAATGAGATGCTAAATGGAGTAGGGATATAAATACACAACACTAAAGCATTAAAAACATGATGCAGGATGCACATTTTGCAATCACTTCAATGATAGGAAGTGTTTTTGTTGTGAAAATAACGAAGATGAAGATGAGGGGTTGATATAGGAAGCGAGTATTATTTGTGTTTTCTGTACATGTTGTTTTAGATGCTTTTACCAGATGTGAAAACCACTGACCTATAAGTTGTAGTATTGTATTGAAGTCAGTGAACTAAATAAAAAGGACTAAAAGAGTTACATCATGATTGTAATCACAGAATCATTTCTATCACTGGACAACAAAACCTAGCAACGGCAGTTTTATCTGTAGTTTCATGGTTCAGTACTAATATAACATATCATAAATAGAAATCACCTTTTTTATTTTGACTAATGTTGTTGTCATCAACTTCTGTGGCAAACAAGGTAGGTTCCTACTGGTCATAATGTCTCAGATCATAAAGCATATTGAATAAAATTCTTTGTTATGGTTTTGTGAATGCCACAGACAGCCGTTCAGTCTGATCTTGTCAGTCTATCCAATTTATTTCCACTGACCCACATTTTCCCTTTGCGGCATGAACTGTGATTTTGCGGTCTAGCTGGTTATAAGGTATTAGGTTGTAATCCTCTTAAGAGGTATCCCATTGCCCAAAAAATCCCAAATAATTTACAAAAAAAACCCCACATACACTGTGATAGCCTTATGAAGCATAAAGTTACACAATAAAGTTACCTTGACCTTGATAATATTTCAGATGCAGTAATCTTATAACCTAGACTGCTAACTATTTGTCAGCCTTTCTGACAGCTTGCTGAATATGGGGCCTTGACATTGATTCTAATAGTATGTAAAGGCCAAAATACTATTAGCCATTGAGAGACATCTACTGTACACTTGCAGTGAAAGTCTGAGGTGGGAGGCATAACATTACATTAACATTAACATGTAAGTGCATTGCAGATTTAACAAAATAGTAATGAAATGAAAACAGACATTTTTAGAGTTTATCAACATCAGTAATAAAATTGGAAATGCAAAAACGGTGACATCACTGAACTTTGCTAACTAAACCCTGTTATTGGAATTCATCTCTGTAGTAGTGCACTTCAGCACCTCTGGTGGTTTAACGTTTATCATGACATCATCTCCTGCCAGACTCTTGCCATGACAACCAGCACAAACAGAAGGACAGCTTCCCCCCAGCCAGCTGTCAGCAGGGATCGACTGGAATGTTTCAGAAAAATCTCAAAGGAGATGTGATGGTATGAATCTCTTTTTTTTTTCGGTCTTCACTGTGAAAATGGAGTTGACAGCTAGTCTTTCTTTTCTTTTATGAGATTAATTTACATGTTTTCTTGTCTTGTATCAATTGCCATGTTTTGAATGCACATCTGTGTGACTTATGTTCTTTCTCGCAGAGATATGGTCCATAGCAACAATGTTTGTTAAATCCCAGTCAAGCAAAGCTAACATCATTCCTGTACTAATGGGAAGCAGACAGAAGAATATCGCTTTCATAGTGGATTCCTCAGAGACTATGAATGCAATGCTAGGGCCACTGAAAGACTTGCTCATCCAGACTTTGCTAGCAAAGGCATCACTCCAAGATTCACTTTTCAACATTATCAGCTGCTCCTACAAGGTGTGTAGAATGTTTTGATGCCAGCTAAGTCAAAACTCTGTTTTCTGTTCAAAAGGATTACATTTGTTTAAGGATTACACTTTCTACACGACTAAATGCAGTCACTTACAGTACACTAGTATTTGTAAATAAATTGATGTTGAAGAAAAGCTCATACTCAAGTAGATTTAATGTTATTTCATTTAATTACAATACTATTGACATATCAAGAAGTTATCTTGCTGATAAAAGAGGTTATCATTCCCCTGATTTCCCTAGTGCTCACACACCTAACTTTCCTCACTAATGTTCATCACTGTGGTCAGTTTACATATTTGTGCATTCCATGTCTCATAGGTAACAAAATGGAGGAGTCTCTCTGTTGCTTGCGCTCCTGATACTGTGTTTGAGGCTCTTGGATGGATCCACTCCCTCAACACATCTCCAGGCAGCGACCTTCTGACCGCTCTTGAGGCGGCGTTCTCGGAGCCCCACTGCCAGGCTGTCCACTTGTTGACCAGTACTTTGCCTGATCACCCAGAAAGTTTCCTGAGAAGCCTGCACACCATGATACTACGCCCAGTTCACGTGTTCTTCCTGTCCCGGAACAGTCAGCTGGATGATAGAACTTTGGACTTCATGCAGTGTTTCACTTCTGCCACTGGAGGGAGCTGCCATCTTCTCTTGCTGGGCTTGAATGGCTCCATAGACAAGGTAAGCATCAAAGAGCAGTGCCTCATGGTGGACTGCTTTCTACCAATTTATAAGACTATAGCTACTTTAATTGGTGAAATACGTATGGCCCTTGGATTACATCAGTTTCTTGTTACAGTCCAATGCCCTAACTTTGTGCTGCGTTTCTGACAGGTGTCGACATTGTATGCTGTCAACGGTGCCACAACCGATATCAGGGGGTCTGCGGAAGGTTGCTGTGGTTTGGGGAGACCTTTGGCAACAGTCATGAATTCTGTGCCATGCTCAGCTCATATGTACATTATTCTATACTTACACATGATCTGGCTGTCCTAGCACCCCTTCACATATTGATGAAACTATCAGATGATTGAAGTTCAAATCATATTTTCACAGACCCCATGAACATCACACATAATGTTTTATATCAAGGAATGTGCATCATGTTGGTATAATAACAATAATTTTTCGATCATGACTTGTAGGATTCGGCAGGGAAATCCCTTGGGTCCCATAATAACTTGCGGGTCAGAGAATATTACAGGGTGCGCCCAGTTTTACACTGGTTGCCGTGTCCTGGCCAGGAGGGAGACAGATGGACTATACTATCTGGGAACCATAAAAGAACAAATCCTGGTAAGTTGCAGGCACCCAGATATGCATGATGCATATGTGATTCCAAATAGATTTCCTGATCAATTCTATTATCAGTTCAACAGAGAAATCGTATTCTTAATCAATGGAATTAAATACAGTGAAATTGATTATAGAAATGTAACGTTGTTTGAATGATTGAATGCCTGCTCCTTTGTTGTTGTTGTAGAACCAGAGGGGAATATTCCTGGTGGAGTTTGACAATCAGAACCCCAAGGACCCCCCTGACTCAACTGCAGCGTGTCAGTTGGTATGTCCACCTGACCTGGTGCACCACACCCGTGCCCATGCCCACGGCCTGGTGCCAGGGGACACTGTTCTGGCTCCGTGGGGCCCACAGCTGTGGAGGTATGGCCCTGGAAGAGTCTTGGCAGGTGCCGAACCCAGGGACCCCGTCAGAGGTAGGAGGGAAAGCACCAAATTGCTTTCAAAAAGATATTTTTGCCATTTTATTTTATTTGAAACTTTAAATGATGGTTACTGGGCTTTATCACATGATATGCTTTAGAAAGAAACTGGAAGATAAGTAAATTTGCACCACAGGTTGAGGAATCCTGCGTGAGCTCTGTGCTCTTAGACAACTAAAATGTAAAATTCTGCATAATTAGAGCTACACTTCATATGCCACAAGAAAACCAATAAGGTCCTTATTTATGCATGAAAGGTAGTGTATAGTGTATTTTTTATTGATTTATTGATATAGTTGATTCTGGAATTATTGATTAAATTCATCACCCTCTACTCCTCCCATACAGTCGTCATGGGGAGCGCTCTCAGGGTTATCTTCTGGAATGGAGTCGAGGCGACTGTCCCTCCTGAGCTGGCTGTGTGGATCCCAGCCTCCCAGCACGAGCACATTGTGAGGGAGCTCCAGCAGCTGCTGCCGACCCAGTGCCTCCACACCACAACCACTTACAGCTGTCCTCCTGCTCTGAGGCCATGCTGCGTCTGCTCCACGAGCTGCTGCCACGCGCCATGCCTGTGCCAACGCCACTACTCAGCGATGCCACTTCGGTCCCTCTGTCTGCCAACAACTCGCCACCTCCACACACACGAGGAGAGGAGTCAGAGGGAGCAACTCGAGAGAAAGGTTGACCTTCAGCTGCAGGACCTCCAGACTAGTCGGCCAACCCCCACCAGAACGCCGTTATTATCGCCCTACTCTAGTGGCGAGGATTACAAAGACGAGGAAGGAGACGGAAGGTATGAATCCCCAGCGCTGGAGATGGTGAGCCAGGCGGTGAACACGGACCTGTCCTTCCTGGGGAGAACCAGGGAAGAGCCCCAGGGCAAACCCAGCTGGAAGTACTGGAGAAGGAGTCCTGCTGAACCTAATCACAAGAAACCCGGTAACTTCTTTTCTGGCACCTCCAATCATTAACATTGTCACACTGACAGTGACACGCTCTCTCTCTCTCTTTCTCTCTCCCACACACAACAATGAACTTGTCCAATGAGTTAAAAACATATTCATTAACACGCCTGTGTTATATTAAGGGATATTCGCATGTGTGATCCAGAAGAGAGAACAGAGGCAAATGTGTCAGCCTTTCCTCTAAAAAGTTTTGTTGTTTTCAGGGAAACATCTGGGAAACATCTGGCCTGTAAACATCACTTCACCTGAGCTTCAGATGAGCCGGCGTGTAAATCAGAGCTCTGTTTTTAAGAAGATCCCTGGGTCAGCAGGGAGAAAGGCCACCATTCAGGAGATATTTAGCTTTACTGAACCTAAACTGCATCAGACATGTTAAAAGCCGAAAAAACTACGAAAAAGAGTAGGCTGTGTGAAGAATGAGAATCAGTGTTTTTTTTTACATATGGGAATAAAAAATGAAAACAAATGTACATTTGTATTGTAATATACAAATATTTACAGAAAGTACAAAACTTAAATCAGACTTTATTTCATTATCTTACAAATATATATATATATATATATATATATATATATATATATATATATATATATATATATATATATATATATATATATATATATATATATATATATATATATATATAGCTTATATCAAGATTATAATGTGCTTTTAAAAATATAGTATTTAATCAATTTAAGAAAATGGCTGAACAAATAATCACAAGCATTTCTTAAGTGACAGAAACGCACACTCATGTGAAAGAAAACATACACATTTTCACACACTTTCGATGCAAAGAAAGTCTCACTGTTAATCCAACAAATCAAATGAGAAGTCAAAGGTTAAAGGTCAGGCTCATGCTTTCTCCAGGGCTGACACGCACCACCTGAGTCTGTGGAGTGTTGCCCTGTATGCCTGCAGTGATGGCATAGCTTCCTGGTGACAGCACAATGTGGAAGTCCTCAGCTCCACACTGACTCTGTGCAAACAGACCATAGTCACACAGTTATGGGTGTGAGTTGCTAAAGACATCCAAAATAATAATATTTAGTTACTATGTCGATATGTTTTGTGATTCTTCTCAACAACACTGATTGGGGTAAGCTTCTGATGGTTCGATCTGAAGCTTCCATGGCTTCTGATGGTTCGATGTTACACTATATTTAGTACTGGAAAATAAAACTTAGCAAAAAGGTGAATTGAGTTTACATTGATGTGATGACTTAAAGGTGCAGTCAGCGATTGCACAGAAAGTCACATTTGTATATGTTTAAATTTGTATTTTTTCCCCCCATAACAACGTACATTACATTTTAACCAAGGATCACACAAAACACACCAGGGAGGTAGCTTAACCCTCCCTTCACTATTCCCAAAGAAATTCCACACAGGGTTTAATTTTTGTTAGGGGGACAGGCTACCCCAACTTTGTTTCCAGTTTTTGGAGCCTGGACTGCCCACAGAGACCATTTTTCTTACAGTGTACTCACGGAATGGGCAGCTAGCTGGTGAGGAGATTGTAGAAAAATTGTAACTGAATTGTAAAATTGTAAAATTTCTACCCATTCAGTGTAGACAGTGGGACAGTTTTATACAAAACGCAAAATATGATAAATAATGATGGATACTCTGCGATGGCCAGCATCTTCTGTACGACCAAACCATCCATGTGGACAAGGGAAAGTGTACTACAAAACTACAGAAATGTGTCTCTTACCTTTACAGAGTCCTTAACAGGCACAGGCACACGTTTCCTACTGGAGGTAGCTGGAGGTAGAGTTGAGGGACCGGGTAGAGCTGGTCTACCTGAATGAAAGTGACATACATGCTGCCTCTCATGGTCACTGGGCTCTGGAACCAACTTGTAGAAGTTCTAAAGAGAAAACACCCATGAATCAGGATGAAGCCTTGACTTACATAACACAGTTAATCAGAAATAGCTTTGTAGCCATAACCAAGGCCAACTAACTGTCTACATAATAATAATAATAAAAAAAACATGTTGTCAAAGTAAAATTTTGGTTGGCTTGAGGTAAAACTGAATAGAGGTAGGGGTAAAAAGTGATCAATTTTCAATGGAAGTTGCAGTTACAAAGGAATATTGAACTGAAACTTTACTCATTTAGGCAGACAAACAAAATACCAAAGATCATTGATTTGGGCTCTGCTTCAACCTTCTTTGAAAATACTGCTCCAGGTGCCATTGTGACATCACCAGAATAATCTAACTGGAATTCTGGAATGAAAATTCCATATTTTTTTAGTATGAACTCCTGTGTTGTTTCAGACATTTATCCAAAGCCACTACCCATGTTTTCTAAAAGGATGATAACACATTTAAGTTTACCTTGCATTCGTAAGAAGTATGATCCATGAACTCTACTATTCTGTCAAAGGCATTATCCAGACTCTTATGAAGATTGTCTGGGTGGTCCATTATCTGCAAATAAGAAAAAGGGTTATTTAATTCTACAATCATGTAGGCTAGCATCAAGCAATTGGAATGTATGGAAACTAAAAAAACGAACGAAACTAATTTTATTTCTATTTTTTTATTGATTTATTGTCACTTAACCTGCTCGTCTTCTGGTAGGTGTATCTCTCCAGTGGCAGTCGATTCAGCTGAAGTGCGACTGTCATATGGACTGGTGTTCGTCCAGCGCACACTCCGTTTGCGCGCCCTCTCCAACACTTCACGTCCTAGTTTGGAGGAACGGTGGAGCGATGACTCCAGCCAAGACTGGCTCGTCATGTTCTATATGGCTGTGCGGAGCCGACTAGGGCGGCAATTTTCGAAACGCTTTACATGTCAGATTCCCGACAGTTACCTGCCAAACAACTTGTAACTCCGGGATATAAGAAATTACATCATAATGGGGGCATGTTAAACATCCTAAGGCGTGTCACTGTATTACTTTGTAGCGGAAGTAGCTGGTTACAAGAATCTTACGTCCATTGCTCAGTGTCCTCAACCTCGTAAACAAGAATCCTCTAAATGGAGGGTGGTTAACTCTACCCAGATTTTGCTGAATTATCTCTGTATCACTGCCCCGTGAGACATTCAGTTAGTGGTTACATTTGTTTTTGCGTCGCGCGGCTGCTGGGCATTTGCATTTGACGTGTGCGCAACTTCTGGGTTCGCGCAGTCACTGATGGGTAATGACTTTCTCCGTAGCTCCCCCTACCTCTTCCGCTTCTTAATTTATAACAACACATGCAGAATGTAGGTATAACTTGAACATTTGGATCTACATGTTTATGTTTATGTTCCTGCCTATCTATTCTTGTCAATCTGTCAGTGAGAATAGTCTATGCAGACATGGATGGGTCAAAACAAAAATTCAGAAGAAAAGTCTTATGTTGTCTAATGTAATTTCTAGTGTAACATAAGTGTTTGGATGATCCTTCTAGCGCGCGCACACAAACACACACAGACACACACAAACACACTCACAACTCTCTCACACTCACACACTCACTCCTTCAACTCAACTGTACTCACTGTGTGTGCGCACACACACACACACACACACACACACATACACCTGATTCCTCCATTATCTCTCTGTGCTCATTCGGGGTCACACTGGAGTATCACGAGTTTACGCAACCCCCTGCAAAGTACATTTCCCACGTACAATACATCCCCCCCATCACCTCCCCTTTCCACTTCTGAAGTCATCTCACTAGAATGTGCATGTCTAGTGGGCCTATGTCAGTCATGAAACATTCACAGGCCATCTAAAATAAGAGAATGGGTAGAGGACAGAGAAAGTATGAGTGTGACAGAGTGTGTGTGTGTGTCTGTCTTTGTGTGTGTCTGTGTGTTACAAAGAGAGAGAGAAGAACAGAAATCCACAGCTTAAAAAAACAGGCAGATTTGTTTTTGTATGAAATCAGCTGTAAGCAGAGAAGTGATTCAGATTTGGCCATTTGCCCATGCGTATGTTGGAGCAGTCATACAGACCCTGAGCAGCAGAATGCTCATTATGTATTGTCATGCTGATCCAGAAAGAGTCTGATATCTCCGCCGCCATCCTCCCAATCCCCAATCCGCTACTCAGCAGTTTGAGAGAGAGAGAGAGAGACAGACAGAGAGAGAAGTGTGCATGTGTGTGTGTGTGTATGAGAGACAGACAGAGAGAGAGAGAGAGAGAGAGAGAGAGAGAGAGAGAGAGATCCAGTGTGATCAGTCAAGTGCACCACAATGTAGTGGTGTTTGATCCACGTGCCATCCACACATGCCATCTGCTGCAGTGGCAGTATCGCACAGTCACACACAAGTGCAGCCACACACACACACACACACACACACACAGAAATAAAACACATGTGACAGTTGCACAGGCACACACAGTTACACATAGCCATATGCACACTTAAGCACATAATTATAATTTAAGCCTTTATGTCATGTGAGTTTTTTTCCCTGGTCAAACTATTAACAGTGGATATATAATTCAAAAATAAAAATACACAATCATCAGTGTACACATGCATGACTCATATCCCCTCAGAAATTCCTCCCTCTCTCAAGACAGTGTGAGAGAGATCATGACAGAATGTGTGTGTGTGTGTCTCTCTCTCTATCTGTGTGTGTGTGTGTGTGTGTGTGTGTATGCATGACTGCATGCATGCATGTGAAAGCCTATGTGAGAGTGGATTGGGGGGTGGGGGTGGGGGGGGGTTAAGTGACTGGGGAGATGAGACCAGGGATTTAGGAGCACATAAAATTACATCCACACGTGCAGTTCATGTTATATAATCGGTAGTGCTACTGCTGTGTGTTTAATGCACTGAGCCAGAGAGAGAGAGAGATAAGGAGTGAGGGATAGAGAGAGAGAGAGATTGAGCAGTAGAAAAGAGGAAAACAAACACTGAAGCACAGGCAGCTAGAGCTATGCAGGATCATGCCTCTCCTCCTTACTGAGTGTGTGTGTGTGTGTGTGTGTTAACCTTCCCATCCACACTAGCCTGGACCTGGACCACATGTAAGGGCATCGCAGGTCGTCAGTCCTCACACTGCCTCAGGAGTTTTGCCGTTTCACACTGAAGACCAGTGTCCAGCACTGCAAGGAAATGCTTAACCTGGTAATTCTCAGCTGACTTGGCCAAGAGGAGGACGTTTTGTTGTTGTCTACGGATCGGCAGCCCCTCGGGATGGGATTGCAATGGCCTCTGCTGCTGTGGATAGTGTGTGGGGCGAGTGTGGAAATCTCATCAGATTCTGGGGCGTCTGTGAGCCCCATTCTATTACAGACCACAGCAGAGCCCACTGTTGAGGAAGAACAGCCATATGCTACAGAAACAACCACCAGCAGCACTGACATAGGTGAGCAAAAACCAACTCTAAGTTTCTTGTATGGTTGCTGGTATTATGTGATTAGAGTGTCATGTAAACTTAAGCAGCCTGAATAGCCTGCACTGTACTGTACACTGCATCATTTATTCATAAAACATTTTAAAGTGAGCTTAAGCAATAATGACCAGGAAGTAAAACGTATTGTATTTGCTTAACAGTGTGATAGATGATAGTAATATAAAAGTGATTAATAGGTGTACTGACACTGTAAGGAAAGTTCCTAGTGATGTGGTGATATACTTATGTGATCAGCACATTCATTTCCAGCCCCGGTGTACAGCTTAGATGCACACATCTGACAAAAGTACAACTTGTATACAGTGAATATGTCTGAATTAGTCCAAATACAAATGAGTAGGCCTAAACAATTAGAGTAAAAAAGTATAGTAAGCAGTAATGAGGCGGCCAAGTAGATCAGCAGACCTGCAGACCAGTTAAGGCTTTTGTCAGGCTTGGTCTGATAATTTGTGGCCTGCAAAGTCTTTTTAGTGTTTGGCTGGAAATCCAGTATAATGGAAATGGGTCATGAGGTGTGTTGAACTCCACATCCTAAAAATACACTGCAATGACACATACTAGAAAGAAGATGAGAACAAAAAATTCACATCAACAAATTGATACTTTTTATCTTCGGATAGACTCTAAGTCTCTCACCGTCTAAACTCTAAACCCTTTGTCGGTGAATAACACACACCTTTTGCTTTGTTGTGGCTAAGTACTTATAATATCACATTCCCAGTAATCCGACAGTAATTGTGACACGCGTGCCGCACAACAAGCCAGCTCCACCCTCCACTCCCTATGGACCCTTTCCCAAATGCAGTGCTCCTTAGCCTGTGGGTGAGAGTGGTCAGGCTGGGTGGCAGTCTATCTCCTGCCCCGGACCCACGTGGCTAGGCAAGTGCTGGCAGTGCAGCTCAAGCCCTTTATAGGACTTTTTTTGTGGGATAAATAAATGATAGGGCTGCTAATCTTTATTTAATCAGGCCGCTATTCTAAGAGACTTGAGAGATTTTTCTTCTCTGCAGCCATCACAGTTAAGGGACGGAGGGGACGGTATAGAATATGAGAAGCAGCAGGATCTTGCCTTTTGTTTTGAGCTGGAAAAATATTTCTGTAGACAGGGTTTATTATTAAACCATGATCCAAAAAAGCCTAGTTTCAGTAGTTATAGTAGGCGGAGTAGATGTTTTGCAGGCGCACACACACACACATGCCTGCAGAAATACACACGTGTGTGTGTGCTGGAATTTGCCGTCAGATGGCTTTTATCCTTATCGACTGATGACCAGAGTAGCTCTAGTCTTAACACTTGAGTGATATGTGGAAATATCATGGGAAAAAGCACTTCGAGAGAAGATCTCTAGTTTTCACGTGCAGCCTCAGATAGCACTAGGTGATTGTGAGTTTAAAACCGTTTCCATTTATTCATCACAAAATATTAATTTTTTATGTTCACATGGTGACTGCTCACTACATATTTGGTCAATCATACATTCATTTTATCACTCAGATCTAAATGTCATATTGCCACCATAGTTTTTATGTGCTTTGGCAAACAAGCTTCACATTCCATTCTTCACCATTCAAAATATAGACTGATGTCCAATAGAAACTGTATTGTCATATTGCCTATGTAAAGTACCCTTTTTACACCCAATAATGTAACACAACTGTACAGAACTCGAACTTCCCACCCTGAGCATGACGTCAAAACAAGATGGCCGCCGTGTGAATATGGTGAATAATGTAACTAATTGCAAAGTAATTTGCAGACGTGAGCTGCGTGTCTCTGCTGCCGCCACGGCGGGGTTCCTACTACGTGGAGCACGGCACAGGGGTCTCCCTGAACTCCGTGCTGGTGTTCTGGTGCAGGGAGGGCTATCAGCTCGTAGGGAGAGAGAGGGTATCCTGCCTTCTCCAGAACGGCGCTGCCAAATGGAGCCACCCTCGTCCAGAGTGTGAAGGTGAGAAAGAGAGAGAGAAAGGGATTTCCCCTGGTCTTTCTAGCTGTGTGTTTGAGTATCCAACCTTGTGTGTCTACTTTGTATGGTGTGTGTGTGTGTGTGTGTGTGTGTGTGTGTGTGTGTGTGTGCATGTCTTCTTAGTCACAGTTTGCCTTAATCTCTCTTCTCTTAAAGTCTATATTTGACTATGTCTAACCATCTGTCGACTTAGCTATCTGTGCATCTTGTTTTCTCTATTCTACGACTGTTCCCTGTTGCGTTTTTTCAGTCTCATTGGGCCAGGCGTGACTTGGGTTAATATAAGTAGTAGATGTTTAATTAAAATAGCACATTGAAAAAGAACACTAGACTTTTCTTCTATGATCCACCTCTGATCTCCTCATTGTAACATTCTCCTTCCTTGAACATAGTCTCATATGTCAGGATACATTTTCAATAGTTTGGATATTTCAAATACCAATAGGCTGTACTCATTTAACCATATTTAACCCACATTCCCCATAGTTGTTTCCAGTGTACATGTAGATAGACACAGCCATATTAATACAGTAGATCTTTCTTGGCAATAGCTGTGCCTGTTCCATCTTCATCCTCAGCCACGGTCACGTCACCTCTTTAACTCCAACTTTTTGAGCAATGTTGCTGGGCAACCACATAACAGTGTCATGTTTTCTGATAGGATGATCATGACAATTTGCCTATTGATGATTAAAGTTCTTTGATATCAATGGGAATGTGCCAGAACTCCAATCCTCAGGAACATTAGCCTGCAACACTGCTGAAGAAGTAGCCTAGTGTGCCATCATCAACCTATGACCTCCTGTCTGTTTAGTTAGTCCCTCCCTCATCCCCTCTCTGATGCTCCGATGACTTAAATGATCATGCTCACAACAGCATTGTCCCCATCAGGACTGCCCAAACCGGACAGCCATGGCCTCCTCATGGCCATAGTGGTCTCGGCGGTCAGTGGTGTGGTCATCATTGCTTTGACGGTGGCCTTTGTGGTGTGCTGCATGCGGAATGAGCAGCAGGTGAAAAAGAAGAAGACTCAACGCACTGGGAGGACCAGGTACGGAATAAGGAATTGGACATTTGTTCCAAGGCAGGGTTGGAGGACTAATGGTAATAACTAATATGTATATAAATAATGGTATAATCCTGGGGCAGCCGTGGCCTACTGGTTAGCGCTTCAGACTTGTAACCCGAGGGTTGCCGGTTCGAGCCCCGACCGGTAGGCCACAGCTGAAGTGCCCTTGAGCAAGGCACCTAACCCCTCACTGCTCCCCGAGTGCCGCTGTTGTTTCGGGCAGCTCACTGCGCCGGGATTAGTGTGTGCTTCACCTCACTGTGTGTTCACTGTGTGCAGTGTGTTTCACTAATTCACGGATTGGGATAAATGCAGAGACCAAATTTCCCTCACGGGATCAAAAGAGAATATATACTTATACTTATACTAAATATACCATTCCCCTTGCTCAGCAGCCTTATGTAAACATTTACCGTTTAGAGTTAAATACAAAATAAAAGGGATAGAAATGTTTTCAGAAACGTTACCAAAATATGCTCATATGCAAATTCAAAGCATTAGACTACAGTATGCAAAAACCATGAATGAAAAACCATGATCAGTATTATACTACAGTATGCATGCTGTACCCCAGCAGTGATGAGTGATCTCCGCACTCCTTTCTGTAGGGATCGGCAGAAACGGAGGACAACATCACGGAGGAGTGCAGCTTGGTTGGAGAGAGAACCTGGGGACTGGGAGGTGTTCCCTCCACCCAAGATCTATAACCTGTCCCAGCAGCTGGAGCCCCACACAGCCACCGTCAGCCCTACCTATAGAGCGCCCACCCGCGGATATGAGAACAGGGGCTACAACAGGTGGGTGTGAGGTCACGTCAGGTGTAGCACTTCTTTAGGTTGTGGAGGAAAAAAACCCACATAGTACACAGAGTACTTCAATGAAATGACATGTGTAAGACCAGGCTGCTACAGAAAGATATACAGATAGAGATGGATCATGGCCCATCCACTGCATTTACTTCAGTTATAGTTATAGCAAAACAAAGATGACAAGCATTCACAGTCTTGTCATGGCAAGACAGATTGATTAAAAAAAAACACAAATAGTGTGGCATAAAAGTAACACTTTAACTTTATCCTATTATGTCCTTTTTAATAACAGTATATTGTTTTTAGATTACATTGAAGCAAAAATGCTCAAAGCCAGCACCTCTCCCCCACGTCCTGTCTTCTCTATCCCATAATGAACACTAACATCTGTTGGCCTCCTCCTGCCCCTTTGTCATCCTTGTCATCTCAGGAGTCAGGACAGCCTGATGAGGAGCCCCCCGGCAGGGCTGTACCACTCTGAGATGCAGCTCCACCCCCACCTGGTGCTCCAGAGGAACACACCTGGCAGCACCGTCTACCTGCACATCTCCGCACCTCCGACCCTCAAGGCCCAGCAGCGCCCTCCTGTCTGAACTCTCTCCAGGTGTCTTTGTTTGTTTCTTCTAGATCCTTCTGTGGGGGGCAAACAAGCCCCCCCCCCCCCCCCTTACACATTGGAACTGTCCATACTGTGTACCAAGTTCACTGTTCACTGATCCCTGGTGAAGGCCACCATGTAGCCAGGACTGCAGAAAATGAGCACTTTGTTTTTTAAGGAGTTTCTCTGCCAAGCACTTTGACGTTGGGCTGTCCTGTGTAGGGAGCAGCTGCTGTTCCTGCCTGCCTGCCTGGCACTCTGTCCTGTGTAGGGAGCAGCTGCTGTTCCTGCCTGCCTGGCACTCTGTCCTGTGTAGGGAGCAGCTGCTGTTCCTGCCTGCCTGGCACTCTGTCCTGTGTAGGGAGCAGCTGCTGTTCCTGCCTGCCTGGCACTCTGTCCTGTGTAGGGAGCAGTTGCTGTTCCTGCCTGCCTGCCTGCCTGACACTCTTCCACAGTCCCTTCCCTGTGTATTTTTCATCATTGGGTTGCTTTCAGCCGCGTTTGTGTCAACTTAAACGGTGGTGCACTGAACACTCTGTTGTGTTGTGGTACTAGGAAGGCCATGTTTTGCTTCCTTTTTGAAGAATTTTTGGAGCGATTAAATCTTTGTAAATATTTGTTTGGAGTGTGATTAAATCTGTGTAAATATTTGTTTGGAGCGTGATTAAATCTGCAAATATTTGTTTTCATTCCTATTTGTTAATGGATCCATTGTTCACATATACTTATCAATATATCATGGGTTTATATATTTTACTGCTGAAAGGATATCACCTCTGAAGCACCCCCGAACTAGAGAAAAATGTACTTGAAACCATGTTGTACATTGTTGTGCACGGTTTTAAAAAACATATGATTCAATGCAGAAATCATAGCAAAAACAATGTTTTGAGATTTAACATTCTAGATTCACTTGGACTGAAACCAAGGAACAAATCAAGTCAGAATAGACTTACATTCTAATTTCCAGTTGTCAGTCAAGTTGGGACTGGCACCTTCCCGAAGAAAATGCTACCTGGAACTCTTTCCTATGGTTGTGTTTCCCTTGTATTCAAAGACCAAAACATTATTTAATTGCTTATTCTACATACAAATTATATTTCTGTTGCTATAGCCTTTTGTCACAATGGTCCTTGTAGATTGCACGTGTACATATTATATACAAGAGAATTTAAATTAAAAACGTTTACATAATGAAATTCATAAGTTTGCCATATTCTTGTTTTCTCACTTTTTATTTATTTACTTTTTTAAGATATTAGATATTCAGAATTGATGTCAGTAATATTAAAAAGTATTACCTGAGTTGGGAATTTCTGGGAAAGCCTTTCATTGGTTTGGATCTGTGACGGAGTATCGTCACTACAGTTGAGTATGCGCTCTGACTGCCATACCAACGGGCCTGGCTCTTTGGCGTTGCGGTCAAGCTGCAGGTTTAGTGCCCCGGAGACCTGGGTTCAAGAGGGGGTGGGGTCACTGATCTCTCCCTTCGCTACAGGATCTTATGTTGGACGCTCAATCAGTGTGTCTTGGCAAGGATATCAAAGCCTCACAACCACACCACAGGTGTATCTCAGGGTGAGCAGACCCTATCTTACACACTATGCCACACAGCTTTTTGTGCAGGCCATGGTTATATCCTAACTGGACTATAGCACAACACTGTTAGCTGGCCTGCAGATGATTCAGATTGCAGATGATATCCTCTGGCCTACTACAGGACACCTAACCCAAGGTGTGGGTTTTTGAACATTCTAACGTAAGATTCCGTTCTGCAACAATTCAAGGTTCTAAATGTTGAATTCAGAACCCACAAAATGTTGAACCCAGAAATTCTTTAGAATGTTCATTTTCCAACATTCCCGTCACACCGGTGTTGTTAGCTGGTCTACCTGCAGATGATTCAGATTGCAGATGATATCCTCTGGCCTACTAGGACACTTAATTGATCAGCACATTTTTATTTTAGTTCTATGATCCACCTTTATACCTCCTCCCGCCCACAGCGACCCTCTAATGAGCTTCTGCTGTGTCTGCCTTCCATCAACATCAAGAGGTCAGTCGAGACTTTTTCCACCTGACTCCTTGTTGGTGGAATGATTTACCTAATGCTATTTGGTCTAGTTTTGGGATTTTTAAAAGTGTTAAAAGACTCATCGGTTTACCTTGTCTAACTCATTAATTCTCTGCTGTGTCACATTTAGTGTATGTTTATGGTTACTGTCATTATTACAATTTACTATTGTTATAATTCTGTTCAAATGAATTAGTCTATTACTAATATTTTTCATGTAGTCTATATGACTAAACTGTTCATTTTTAATTAGAATGTTTATTGTTGTACGTCACTTTGGACAAAAGCATCTGAGAACCATAATCATAACCATAATTTATGATAATATCCCATTCTATGCTTTATTACAGCATACAATATTTTGTTTGTTCACAGTCAACAAGCAGCTCTAACCTCAGCTGTGGTCTATGGTCCCATTATGCTTCAGAACTTTCAACAGCATACGCTCAGTGGTCCGTTCTTATACATTGTTTCTGTTGTCTATTTCCATTTTGTTTATGTAAGGGTCACAGAGTGAAGTGTGCAGGTGTGTGTGTGTGTGTGTGCGTGTGTGTGTGTGTGTAAGAGAGATTTAGGAAGGATGAAACTGGAGAGAATGCAAATCAAATGCCAGCTGAGTTTGATGTTTATGTTCAGAGATAAACATTATAGGAGTCTAAACATTATAGAGTCTAAAATATAGGACTAAATTATTGTCAGGGAAACAGTAATGTGATAAAAAGGGATGATGAATTTGCAAAAAAATATCTGATGTGATAAAGGTCCATTTCACAGTTCATGGATTTTTTCAGCCTTGATGAAAGGATATACAAATAAAGGATTCACATGTCAAAGTGCCCATTAGATTCTCATTTTAGTGATTGGCCTGTAAGCATACACTGTTAATTACCTAAGTTAAAATCTTGCAGTTGCAACAAACATGGATCTGTGACATTTCTGTTTCTATATCTGTTTGTATTTGTAAGCCTACACAATGCAGAGAAATAAAGAAACGATGGTGCATTTCCATACGCAGTAACATAAATAATAGACGTTATATAACCTGAGCAAACCTTAACCTTAGCTTAACATTTCAGCACTATAAACACAAGACTTGTCATTTAAGTGATAATTGGTCATGTGCCTTGAATTTCCCCTTGGGAAGCAATAAAGTATCTATCTATCTATCTATCTATCCATCCATCAAAGCTGAGACCAAATTTAGGCTCTTGACTGCCACCTTCTGGCTGAACATATTCACAGAAAAATGAGCCTACTATTCTATCAATTTATTATAAGGAATCTATTTTGCTTGTAAAATCATACTGAATTTTAGCTATTATTTCAATTTATATTTTAATTTTAGCCTATTTTTATTTGCTACTTGAGGGTCATTGGGGTAATTCCTGTCCTGTCCTACAATCTGAAACATAAAGAGTAGGCCTATATTAATGCCTTATTTTTTGCAATTCCTATGATATCTGATGACAAAACCAAAAAGTAAAACAGAAAGGATGGAGACAGCAAAGCTAGAGATGGGCAGGAACAAGCTTCAATTGGTAGAAATGCTTGTCAAAACGTTAGGAGCTGGATGTGTGGATGAATGAAGCACAAGTGTGCTTTATAAGCATGCACACTGTTTAAAGTTAGGCTATAGGCTACACGGTAAACTACAAGTAGCCTAAACCAAAGTTAAATTTAGCTTTTTTAAGGCTGGATAAAGTTGACCAAATGGATATAGGCTGTTAGGCGTGAATAATGTAGGCTACTTTGTTGCTCCAACCCTTCCAACGTTAATGGGGACGGATGTTGACATTTTCCGTATTTTGCGTGAGAAACCCGGGAAATCTCCCTTATTTTCATTGTTCAATGTTGACAGAGCTAGCTCTATGGAACGAAAGAGAACGTTATATGGCGACAGAAACCAACAATCAAACAAGCCACTTTGATTTTTTGCTGTTTTCATTAATAGGCCTACAAAAGATGGGTGACGCCCCCTCCTAGACAAAAAAAGTTAGGTGACCCTCCCCTCAACAAAGAATAAAAAGACATGACCCTCCCCTATTTTCCTCCGGTGACCCCGTTTATAAATAACGAACGGTCCCTTAGCTATCTGCTCTCCCTCTATTATGACAGAGCCCTAGAGAGAGCTTATTACAACGTTCCTTAACGCTAAGACGACGTTCTAATTTTTACCTCACAAAAAGCCTCTGCAAAACCATTCCACAACGTGCGAGTCATAAGGGTGTCGCAACATGAACAAGAACAAATAGGGGTAATTAACTAGCATACTCTCCTGACTATTGTTGTATAGTGGTTCCTTAAACACAATGAATTATTCTCCATGGAGAGCCGATAGGTATCTTATGAGCTTTCGTTTCAAGACGATGTTAGATTCTCATCATTACTGCTCAGGTAGGCAGACGATTGATTTAGTTGTTTTAGTTTTTTTTAGGCCTATTAGACCTGTTAATCTTTCTTGAGGATAAGTCACCTTATATTAAGCCCCATACTAACTCAACAGATAGGCCTAGGCATTTAGGCCAAAACAATAGACCTATCTGTAATCTCAGATCTCATTGCAACAGATCTTTCATAGGGAGGTGCACAGAGATTTTGGGGGGCAGGGGCTCAAGTGAATAAAAGGGCACTTTTCATAATTTTCCAAATAAAAATGTCCTTAAAACAAGTGGGTAATATTTAGGCTAGCAAATGTCTGACTAACCGGTTTATTCAAATACCCTTACACTCATGCAAATATTTAATACTCAACAGATTTCAACAAAATCAGGCTGGGCTGTCTATATATATCATGTACTGACAAAGATCTATTGGCAAAAAAACGAACTAGTGGAATGAATAGGCCTAGTTATTGGGTAAGGAGCCAACAATCAAAATGATGCAGTTAATGTTTAAGACAATGTTTAAGGCAGGACACTACAGACACAATATTTCCTCCATGTAGGCTACTGGTCAATTTTGAGATTTTGGTTTAGCCTACTGTCTTCTTACTAAGCCTGTTTCAGCCACTTAAAAAAACAGACATAAAGTGTATAATCAACAGGTATTATTATCATTGTCCTTACACTCTCTGTGCTCTCTTTCTGTTTATCTAAGCTCTGGGCAAAGATATCAGCTTTGGCACAGGGAGGCATGGAGTGAACGTGCGCGTGACCAACCGTGTACTGACCCCGCTGGCTCCAGACCACCTGCAGTCTGTGGCATTGAGTGTCCCAGGCCTTTACGCACGGTTTCAGCAGTACCCAACAGATAGAAACCTCTATCACTGTGGACAGTTGCAGATCTACAGGCTTCCCAGTGCAACTTCAGAGGGCGACTGTAGAGAGCTGTCTGACTCACTTTTGCTGAAAGACGGTGAACCAGTGGGTGGCTCTGAAGAGCAGCAAAGTGGGCCTGGAAGCTTGGCGGAAGCCAACCTGTCAGCTGACAGCGATGTGCACTCCCAGATCAGTGACGCAGACGAGTTCTACACCTGTTCCTCCCCCGACACCGTGCCCTCGGATACGGCAGATAGCGACGGCTTCCACTCGGCCAGCGGTGACCTCCCATCTCTGTCCCCGCGGCTGTCGGGCAAAGGAGGTGACGAGCAGGTCTTCGTGGAGTTCAGAGGTCAGAGATACCTGCGCCTGCTGACCCCAGCGAAAGGGAGGGAGGGGGACGTGGAGTCCAGCTGGGTGGTCACAGACTTCACCGAGGACGGGGAGGAGCTGGTGTTTTCCTTGTGTCTGGACTTCATTCGGCCCCAGCCTGTGGTGCCACGCTGGATGAAGGACCTGGAGGAGGAGAGCAAGTGACATGACAGAGCACTGACCAGCTATCATTATTCAGACTCAGTAGTGGAAGATTAATGAACATGTTTCACCTGATAGGAATAAAAAAGTGAGATGGAGGTGGTGTCATGACTTGAAAGATTAAACACAAGGCAGGCAGATGTCTTCTGTGATGGTCTTTGTTAACAACTGTTATTCACTAGTTCTTTCTTAGTTTGATTGAAATTCAATTCAATTCAATTCGAATAAAAAAACTTTATTTATCCCCGAAGGGCCTTTTAAAATTATATCAGATTAAAAACAGAATGTGCCTTTGGAACATTGGATGAATGGTTGCTGATAATTGACAATGTAGATATTGCATTAAAGATCAGCCATTTCTTTCTACAACAGTCATTTACAAGTCATGGAAACAAGGACATTTCCTAACTTTTGAACGGAAGTGTAAGACATAACACAACATATGAAACAGGACAATAAGAAAGAACAGGACAGACAGGAGTGTAAGTAAGTAGTCCAAGTAGAGGAAGGAGGAGGGAGCTTTCAAGTTCAGAAAGCTAATAGCCTAAAAAGTAAAGATAGTGTTCCTTCGATTAGTCCTACAGCGCAGATGCCTGCTAGAGGACAGCCATTCAAAAGCAGTGTGTAGGACATGATTAGAGTCTTCTAAAATGCAGTTTTCTGCAATGTTGCATGTGTTCACGATGCTCTGGAGGTGCTTGACAAGGGAGGTGAGGGCTATGGGTCTTAGGTCATTCAGGACTTCATTAAGGCTGCTATTCTTGGGAATGGGAATAATTGTGGAGTGTTTCCATGGCTGTGGGACAGTGGAAGTAGATAGAGAGCTCTTGAATAGCTATCCTGGAAAACTCCTCCGAACTGCTCAGCACAATATTTCAATATTTCAGCGTGTAGCCGCAGATGTGATCTGGACCAGGGGATTTCTTGATCTGTGTCCTCTTCAAACATTCCACCACAGACTCAGCAGTGATGATGATGGGGTCACTCGGGGTCAAGCTGGTTATACAGAAACTAATGATATCCGCCAACACTGGTTATCTTTTTAAAACCTTGTGTAAAAAGAGTTAATTGGGAAGGAATTAATCACTGCTGCCAGCCACATAGGCAGTCTTTGATTTGTCTTCCTGTCTGCAGTCGGTTATTTTTTCACCCAAGATAGAGAGAGTAATAAGTAGGCCTAACGAAGTCACTTTAATTTCAGTAATTGTAATTGCATTACTTGATTAAAAAATATATATATTTTGTTACATGCTTGTTACCGTTTAAAGTAGTGGAATTACAGTAATACGTTACTCCCAACCCACAGATATGCATTTCCTTTTGTTTCGTCTTTACACATATATGTATTTTCCAGAACTATGCAACATTTATTATACATTTACAGATGTGTTTCAGTCATTTATTAGACTAATATAAGATCTGCTGAAGATATGGTCCAGCAACTGAAGCTTCCTGCACTGATGCCAAACAGACAGTTCTCCCTGGTGGCAGAATATGATGTGACAGTTGTCATGGATTTACATTCTGGATGTTACTTGGATAAATTACTTTAGAATGAATGAAATTTGAAAAAGCTCAGGCTGTTGTGTGGTAAATGTTCTGGGGCATAATGGCTGCCAGGAGGGTGCTACACATCGGTGGTTGCTTGATAAAGCGCTATAAATGGAATTTGTTGTTGTTGTTGTTTATTTTAAATTCTCCCAATATGTCACATTCTCCACATTACAAACAATCCTCCTTGATAATAATCACACTTATAATAGGCTACAATTGGAAAAAAACTTTTAGTTTACCATCTTGAATGGATGAGAGGTGGTAGTAGGCTATGTAGAACCAACCCCATTAGAATAATCTGTATCCTTCCCTTTGGATTTGTTATTCCAAACATACCAAATGCTAAAATAAATAACTCCCGGTTGAACTATAACCAATGAACATTGCAAGCCAATGACGCCAAATTGGGAACCATTTAGTAACATACGTGTTTCTAGTCGGTCTCAAAACAAAACCGTGCAGCCTGGCGGAGACGCCCCTAGATGATATCGGACAGCACACTGGCTGGCTGGATGGTTATGGAAGGCATAAGAAAGGGATCTTGAAGTCTCGTGGTAGGCCAGGTTAGAACGGTGGCCATCATTGAATGGCTGCTACACGAATACGTGTGTCACGATCTTATTTGTTTCGTTCAGGAATTATTTGTCTGCGATCAATGTCGTCTGTCGGGATGGACGACATGGGACTGGCGACGAGTCGGTCGCCCCTTGAAAGACTTGAGTTCGACAATGTTGTTCTAAAAAAGCTTCCCTTGGATCCTTCCCACGAACCAGGTGTTAGAATGGTCAAGGGAGCATGCTTCTCCCGTGTTCAGCCGACACCACTCACCAACCCTAAATTCGTGGCTGTTTCTGGCCGAGCGCTTGGCTTGCTCGGACTGAATGAAGAAGAAGTTCAGAAAGATCCACTCGGCCCTGCATATTTGAGCGGCTCAAAGGTGATGCCCGGATCCGAGCCGGCTGCACACTGCTACTGCGGACACCAGTTTGGTAACTTTGCGGGTCAGCTGGGTGACGGAGCAGCTTGTTACCTGGGCGAAGTTAAGGCGCCAGCTGATCAGAACTCTGAGCTGTTGAAGGAGAACCCATGTGGGCGATGGGAAATCCAAGTTAAAGGAGCGGGGTTGACACCCTACTCTCGGTATTAGGAAAAGTTTATTTGTTTATTTAGTTAACACGATAAAATCAAATTGTTGATGCGCTGGGTTGGCCTAAATTCCATGACTGTCTTTAATCGGCCTTTTATAGGCCTTTAATCCTCTTTCGTAGTGTCACTTGTTACAAGTCTAAACTAGTAGATAGCCTAAAGATTACTCTATGACACTTAATTAAACTATTTTCAGTCCATTATGAATCGTTGTGCGGTATGTGCAGTTCCATAAAAAACTCTATATTGTCTGAAATGTTCATGTGAGAGGCTGGGCATTAACACTTAATGAAGTTCCATGGTCCTTGCAGACAGGCAGACGGGCGAAAGGTGCTGCGCTCGAGCATCCGGGAGTTCCTCTGCAGTGAGGCGATATTCTCTCTGGGAATCCCGACCACTCGTGCCGGGTCCCTGGTCACCTCTGACTCCAAGGTCGTCAGGGACGTGTTTTACAGCGGAAAACCTCGTATGGAGAGATGCTCCGTGGTGCTGCGTATTGCGCCCACGTTCATTAGGTCAGTACCCTTACAATACCCTTACAATTGTGTCTCTTCTTGTGTGTCTCCGCTGTGTTATGCTTTCATTCTCCCTTTCTCTCTTGCTGCCATGTTTTACCTCCCCTCTTACAAAGGAATGACAGCAGCACAACATACATTACAGAGGGATCTCCGTGTTGAAAATGTTTTATCATGTTTAAATGTTTATGGTAGCCTATTTTACTCTTACATTAAACACTACTAGTACGAAACACTGCAGTAAGTCATGATGATATTAATAATAACAGTGTCAACAACAATAATAACAATTTGAAATATCAACAATGTAAATTATGAGTTTGCATAATTAACAACAGACACACAACAACATACAAACTTCAACTGTAAGAGACTTAATTAAGTGGAAGGTAAATACAGATGAGTCTTTAAACATTTCTTGAAAGTCACAAAACTTATCACAGCAACGTAGGCTAATGTGAGGCATTTGAATTGAACTAAGTGAGTAATATAGGAGTCACAATGGTCTTCTTTGGCTGATTAAAGATCAAACGTACTGCTGCATTTTGAATCACCTGTAATGGTCTCACTACACAAGCAGATAGGTCAGCTAACAATGCATTGCAATAGTCTAGTTTAGAAAGAACCATGCCCTGGACAATGTTGTGTGGCATATTGTGTTAGATAAGGTCTGATTTTCTTAATGTTTTTCTATCGGGTAAACCAACATGATCATGTAGTGCCTCTGTCATTGTGTTTGTGTAGATTTGGCTCTTTTGAGATATTCAAACGGGAAGATGAGCACACTGGCAGACAGGGCCCAAGTTACGGCCTTGATGAGATCCGCACTCAGATGCTGGATTATGTCATAGAGACCTTCTACCCAGAAATCCAGCAGAGCCATCCAGACATGGTGGAGAGGAACACTGCCTTCTTCAGAGAGGTGAGGCGCCCGTCATAGAGGATTATCTGTGTCATTGTCCATCGTACTCTACTGACTCTTCACTATAGTTGAAATGTTTTCAGGCAGCAGTATCAGGAATGCTGATTTGAAAAGTATAAGTATACCCTCCGGTTACAAGTCTGAAGCGCTAACCAGTAGGCCACGGCTGCTGTATCTTTTGTGGATATGTAACAAAAAAGAATTTTGGTAACACTTTACTTGAAGGTATCTATGTAACGGATGCCAGCTAGCTTAGCTGTGCTTGTGGAACGTTGGTAAACCTCACTACCCGACGCCTCAAGAGTGCTGCTGGCATGCGAGCCAGTAGCCTGGGCTATTGGCTCAACTGTCAGCACGCTCGCCTCCCGATCCGAGGTGTTGCTGTTCGCGGGTTCGAGTCCGGGCGTGTACAGGGCTGAATCGCGCAGGTTCAACACAACGCAGGTTACATCTACATAAGAGCGAAATGACAGTGTCATGAACACATTACACTGTCATGACACATGAACTCTAACCCTAAGCCTAACTCTAACCTTAATTTGTCATGACAAAAACTGAATGACACTTAATGACAGCAGAGTTATGTCATAAACGTTCATGACTTGTTTATAATGTTTGACACGTTCATGACCGTGTCATGTCACTCTTATGTTGATACCTTCAAGTAAAGTGTAACCAGAGCAGGAGATGGACATTTAAATGTCTGATGGGCAGTAAATCAAGAAGTTAGCCATCACACAGACACTCAGCCTAAGCTGTTTGTAATCACAGCAGTCCCCTTGCATGTGACACAATCAGTCACACTATGCCATGATCTTATCAAGTTAACAATTGACATTACTCTGCATTCCTATGTAATTTAGCATATGCTTGCTTTCAAGTATGTATGTGCATGATATGTAGAAGTTAGTAGAGTGTTTTTGTTGTCGTAAAATGTGAATACCATAAAAACTTGACTGTAGGCCTAGTCACAATTTGACGCAGGTCCCTTTTACTGACATGGTGTGGCAACACCTCTATATGTCTGGAACACCTCTTAAAGCAAACCAGATTGGCCACTTAAGATAGTTCTATGCAGCTTAGATCATGCACACAAAAGTTAGAACCAACAGCACTGCTTAAAGGGACACCAGGCAACGTTTTCGTGTTAATTACTCATCTTCGTAAGTCGGTATATGGTTAAATGACTCATTACAGGGCAAATGAAGAGACTCTCACCC
>NC_055967.1:34575991-34588491 GCF_018492685.1 Alosa sapidissima
CAATGAGGCCAGTCAGGCGTAAATGACCATGTCATCTAATCATCTACTGGGACTGTGCGTTCACATGATGCGTAAATGTTACTGTACAGAATCAAGTCGAATGACTGGTAATGAGATGAAGGTCATGATTGCTGAACTTTTGCTAATCTTCTGCCCCACTCTTTTGCCATGTATACCCCTCTCCCCATAAAGGCGTTGAAGTAGATTTAGTTTTAAATAATAATAATTAAGATTTAATTGTTTACGTTTTCAACATTTGAATGACATTTAGCCTTTGATGACTAATTTTGTTCTGCCTGTAAGGCTGATGTTCATAGCTTCACACAGGAACACAAGGGTGTGATTGCTGCAGTGTGATGCATATGTAAATTTGATGATGGCCTGTGCCTCAGCTGTTTTCCCTCCCATATCAAAATGTAGTGCAGCACTGTTGTTGGTTAGCACATCAGTCCATGCCTGCAGAATTTTCTGGGAGGTCCACATATCAAAGCTAAGCAAAAATGAACAATGGGCATGTTTACAAAGAAGTCTCCTGACCATTTCTGTACTTGATTCTGTCTCCAATGAAAAACATTCAGTTGCATTTTTTAAGTCTAGCGTCATCAAGTATTTCAAAGTCTGAATGCATCTTTGCTTAATCTCCCCTCCCTCACGTTGGTGTTTTGTGTGACCTCAGGGAGAGACTGAGGCGGGAGTGTGAAGGTGTGTGTGACGTGCAGGCTGCGCAAGAGGAGAGGGTGCGTGTGATGGACAGCACAAACCCTCGCGTTGTGCTCAGGAACTACATTGCCCAGAATGCAATAGAGGCGGCCGAGAACGGAGACTTCTCAGAGGTGAGGCTTCCTCTCCCGGCTGCTGGCACAGATCTTGGCATACACAAGACTTTTCATTTGTGATGAAGATACAGTGCTGCTTGGAAGTTTGTGAACCCCCAGACATGGTCAGTTGTTTTTACAAAAAAATATCTAAATAACCTTATTTAATGCACATCCGAACCCCAATTTGTAAAGCTGACCTTCCAAATAATAGACAGAAACAAAAGAAAGTTATATATTGCAGTTTAGTTCACAAAAACACAAAATATGACATTTACAAAAGTATGTGAACCTATGTAGTAAATTTCTTGTAGCACTTACTTTTGCAACCAAACTTCAACTAAACGTTTTCTAATCTGTACCCATTAAGCAATGTCTCACATACACATTGCCTACTCTTCCTTGCCAAACTCAGCCAGTTGAGAGAGGTTGGAGGGACAACTGGCATGTACTGCCCGCTTCAGATCTAGCCAAAACATTTCTATTGAATTGAGGTCTGGACATTGTCTTTGCCAATCTATATAAATACAAATAAGTATAAATTATCTGTCTTAAGCCATTCCTTGGTCATTTTGCTTGAATGATTATAGGGTTATTGTCCTGTTGTAAAATCTATTTCCCCAACTTCATCTTCCTGATGAGGTTCATGTCAAGAATTTGTTGATAGGGCTGACAATTGGACAATGGTTTCTTGGATGATATGGAGTTGTCCAGGTCCAGAGGCAGAAAAACCTCCACATTTCCACCTCCGTGCTTCACTGTTGAGAGTAGAGGAGGTCTTTTCTCTGTTTAATAAGTATGCTTAATTGATTATTTCAGCACCCAAATATGTTTTAAATGAATCAATTACCTACTTGACTTTACCAATGCAGCGGGGGGTTACTTCTGTTCGCAATTCCTTCTAAACAAGTCCATGCATTTCATAAATATATACCCCTGACAGTTCATATTTAAAAACTGGAGAAAATCATGAAAAAACAACAGAAAACTCCAAACTGTTCAAGAGGTTCATACTTTCAAACAGCACTGTACTTCATAGCATAGCATTACATTCTATTCTGCATTTGTTCTGTTAACCTTTTATATTACTCTCTACCTCTCTCTTGCCTTTTTTTCACCTTCTCTCCTCTGTTCTCACTCTCTTTCTTTCTCTCTGTCTGTCTCCCTCACTCTCTCTTTCTCCGGTCTCCCTCAGGTCCAGCGGGTGCTGAAGGTTTTAGAACATCCTTTTAGTTCCGTGCCAGGTTTGGAGCAGCCTGGTTGGCTGGGTCGGGGAGGGGCCGAGGAGCCAGGAGAGAAGGATGAGAGAGGAGAGGGGAGTGGGGAAGAGGAGGGGGCAGGGGCAGGGGCAGCAGGGGCGGGCAGCTCGGCGGCAGCACAGCGTGTGCTCGTCCCCTATGACAGCAAGCCTCCTGCTTGGGCCAATGAGATCTGCGTCACCTGATCCTCATAAGCCTTTCCTGAACCACAATGGCCTCTGGTGCGACCCACGCAGAGAGAGAGAGAGAGTAGGTGTGTGTGTGTGTGTGTGTGTGAGAGAGAGAGGATTTCAAATGAAGGATGGAGCACTATTTTTCTTTTCCTCTTACGCATGAGTAATTGATTTATAGCTCTTCATTCCTCTACTACACTGTGATCTCTGTCTGTCTCCATATACGTCTGTCTGTCTGTCTCTCTCTGTAGGGTCTTGCATGTTTAGGTCAAAGGTCAAGGAAGGCATGTGTGTGGTGTGGAGCTCCTGAGTCAAACCAGTGAAGATAAAGACGGAGAGAGGTAGAGAGATCAGTAGTTCAGAATCACATCACAGGACTTCAGCAACATGGGTCTTGACATTGAATGAACTTGAGTTTATTGTTTCTGATCGATCATGTGCAGAAGGCTAGCTGAAAACTAACCTGAAAATGATGGTGGTGGTGACGCGGTTTGTGATGACCTGTCCCTTCTGCTCTTCTCTGTCTTGCTCGCCGGCTGGTTTTGCATGACGTCTCACACCTCTAGTCCTACCGGGGCAGGTGTGAGTCTGAATTACCAGGAACCAAACACCTTCATTTGTACCAAAGCACTTTGTGCGTGAGTGTGAGTGTGAGTGTGCGTGCGTGTGTGTGTGTGAATGCTGACTCCTCCTTACCTGATGTCTCAGCGCACATAACTACAGAGGCAGATGCTTCACAGTCTAAGCGCACAAACTCAGCCACGTTTAACCATATCCTATTTCCCTCACTGCGGTAGGATTGCTGCATAGAGGTAGAACCATACCATGTACTCATTCCAGCATTCATAGCGCTTAGATAAATACATGAAACAACTCATAGGGTCATTGTTAACAGGAATTTGTTTTATATTTTGACTTTGGGATTGCTTTGAATTTTGAAAACAAGGGAGTGGTTTTAAGATATGCAATGATACAGGTCGTGTTAACGATTTTTTAAGGAGGAAAAGTAAATTCAGTTTGCATTTAGTTTTTCAACATGTAAACCTAATTCAATGGGGAAATGTTTCATATTTTGAAGAGGGAAAGTAATTTAAATTTACAATTGATTTTCAACATAAAAACCTCATTTGGGAAGGAAATGTTTTTTTGTATGTCTTCAACTCATGTATCCTTTTAATAATGAACACTGCACTACAGTATATATTGCATATTTACCCCTGCAATACAGCTAACCCAATAAATCTGACAGCAAAGACACATCTTGCCTAATCTCGTAAATGTGTACGCTACTGTGTATTAGTCATGGCTGTGCCCCGTGGTACTGTGGCAGTTTTTTATTCATCCCACCGATTATTTGTGCAGCATTCATTATGGTAAATTAAATTAAAGAAGAAATGTTCCTGGAGGTCTCATGCCAGATTCTAATAACAAACATTTGGACAAGGCTACTGCATCCAGGCCTAGCAGGAAATGTAAATCTCAACCCCATCACCCAAGATCTGTTGGGATTCTGCAGGTCATTTTGGACCAAACTGCAGAATGACCTCTACTACCTACCCAATCTGTTACATTCAGAATCTCTCAGGGTAATCCATTTTTAACCTTGATGTTCTATGAAAAATATGCATAAGAAATCCTGCACTTTTTCCTGAAGTTATTTACTCTCATTGAGGGAGGCCTTTCACCAACTTGTACTGTGAGGAATGTATAATGGAGTAATTACTGTGCTGCAGAAAAGAAGCTGCCAGGTCCAGACTTGCTCAGTTCCTCACTGATGAGGGTGGGTGTGGGTATGAGTGCTTGGGGTATTCTTTTACACATATATACAGTATTTGTGGGCGTTTAAGGGCATTTTTGGGAGGTAACCAGGTATGCCTTGTTCTTGGAAGTACAAACAAACGCTGCATTGCCATTGAGATCACATAGGAAGGAGCTGGCTCAAGGGTTGTGAAAGTTTTTTTTCTCGTGTTTAGTTGTAAAATGAAGGCACAGTTTTTACAGTCATACTTGCGTGATCACTTCTGGCACCTTGTCTATCAATTTGGTAACGATAACGGGCTATTTGACGTCTTTAGAACACTAAACATATCGGAGGTGTTCAAATGTTGAGTTGCTCCAGTCTAGATTTTTTAATCACTCCTATGATGTATTGCTATTGTCTATCCAAAGTAAGATGCCTGTTTTGAAGTTAACTGATGGTTAAATAACCAAAAATCCGATTGTTTGCACTTCCAAATGGGCGGTGACATACGTCTGTGACGCTAGTTTGTGCGGAAGAATTCAGAATGTAGATAAAGTCGGGTAACTTTATGGGATTAAAAATAATGAAAATAATAAATTAATTCACAGTGTATGCCTTTCGGGTTTCCTCCCGGCTGAAACCTCTTCAGGGTGCGTCCCACTGATAAAACTCTCCGATAACATGTGGGTTAAATAAAGGCCAGTATGCTTTAAGTCCATTTACATGTGAAACAGGATAGAGCCGAGGACAATTCAATTAACTGGTGCGGCGTTACTATGGTAAGGACTCTGGAATGCAGTAAACCAAAATCCCTTGCCGTGGCTCTGTGTCGTCTATTGATGGTTGGCTGAATGGGAGTGGC
Organism: Alosa sapidissima; assembly: GCF_018492685.1. Classification (NCBI taxonomy): domain Eukaryota; kingdom Metazoa; phylum Chordata; class Actinopteri; order Clupeiformes; family Clupeidae; genus Alosa; species Alosa sapidissima. Next base: position 34,580,842 of record NC_055967.1, read on the forward strand.
GCTGCGAGAGGTCGTGCAGTCCTGAGGGAGCGGCCACACGTAGTGCGCAAGTGTTACAGGAGTAGGGTGACATGGGTGTTTAAGAAAGAACTATAGTAATAACGTACAGTGATTCAGAAACACAACCGACGTGTTGTGAAGTACATTTAAAGTCATGTCAACAAGGAACCGTGCTGGTTTTCATCGCCAAGAAGTGAACAAAACTGTTTGGGAAGTACCTGAGCGCTACCGAGACTTGAAACAGGTGGGGACAGGAGCGTATGGAACAGTATGGTAAGTAGTCTACCGCGCAATCGATAATAAAAGCAATATCACCAGTGAAATCTAGGCTATTGTTTTCGTGTTGCTGTCTTGTGGTCTAGATTAACTAGGCTATGTAGCCTAGGCTAGATTTGACCCTTATGTCCAATTCACAAATGGTTAGAAAGTCATAATATGCATGCCTGACTTTACCTATATGGTCTGTTCGTGGACACACCCTGACACGTTAACAGAGATCATAGATAGGCTATTGTTTTAATCAGCTGCGCCGCTAGTGAGAATTATATGAGAACCACACGGATACCGCGTAACAGGGACTTTTAACAAAAGGCTGCTTTGTCCCCGTCCACTCAATGGCCAAAGTCCCGCTTGACTTCATTCATAATAGCCATTCGAACACCCCGTTTTAGTCTGCGCCTACAATTCATGTAATAGCCTATGACATCTGCTTCTATTTGGTGTAGGGTTATGGTGTGTTTCAGTGGTAGGCCTACATTACTGGACCATTATGAACCTGTCTACAACGATTTGGTTAAAAATCGAAACAATGAACCTCACGCAGTTGATTTCCGCATTGGTGCGGTCGGCAGTGACGCGCGGAGGGGGGTCGCGTGTGGTGGTATTGTTTACTAGGCTACACGGCTGTGAGGCAATCAGATCTATACGTGAAGGCAAACGAGCCCCCGTGTGGTCAGGTCACGTTGGTGAAATTATTTACATTTTGTAAATACTTGTTATACTAAAAATACTGTAGTTATTCAGAAGCCTACAGTTATAAATGTAGGCCTATGTGTTAATGTTTTTATTAATAAATATTTCAAATAAAGTTGAAACGCATACATATTAGGCCTATAATAGTAGGCCTAATAATAACAACAATAGGTTACCAATAATAATGTCAAATATTATCAATGAAAATAATGAGTTTTCATAGTAACACAACCATAATCATACAAACCATACATCTGTAAGAGATTTAATCAATGAAGTGCAGGGTGAACATGAGCCTTTCATTCTTGAAATTCCCAAAACTATCGAAAGAACATATAACATTAGGTAACTCATTCCACCAATGAGGAAAAGAGTCTAGACAGTGACATCTTAGCAGTAACGGATGGTCGACACAGCTGACGCTCATCAGAGGAGCGCAGTGGGTGATGGTGCACTGTATGCATCACAGTAGTCCAGTTTGGAAAGAGCCATGGCCTGCACAAGAAGTTGTGCGGCATATTTTGTCAGATAAGGTCTGATCTTCCTAGTATTGTATGGGATACATCAACTTGACTTTGTCCATCTTTAAGTGAAATGTCATTTTATTTATTTATTATTATTGTTAATTTATTTATTAAATATGTATGCAGTTCACAGGATGAAGAATAACGACTCTAAAGAACACTAGGAGCTGAATTATACTAGTTTCTAATTTCTAATGCAAATCAATTGATGGTAAATGTGTACACCCTCAGTATGCATTCATGCTTAGAAAGCCCTGTTTCTGGTGTTTCTACAGTAGGCTAGTTTGAAAAGCTGACGTTAGAGAGTTGCTGTTGCTGTTGCCCGCTTGCTGACGAGTTGCTGTTGCCTGCTTGCTGACGGTGGTTTTGTTATGACGTGTTAATAGTACCGAGTGTGTTTTCATTCCAGCTCAGCGTTGGACCGACGGTCTGGATCTAAGGTGGCCATCAAGAAGCTCCACCGACCGTTCCAGTCAGAACTCTTTGCCAAGAGAGCATACCGTGAGCTACGCCTGCTGAAACACATGAAGCATGAAAATGTAAGGGGGACCTCCACCCTCCACATCAACACTCTGGGGCAGTTGTGAAGGGGTGACTTTTGACATAGTTTCTGAACAATGTTTTTCTCTTGGCTATCCATTGATTGACCTGAATTCTGACCATTTCTGTGAGGAAATATCTTACCTTTCCTGTTCTGCCGTAAGATTATTTCGATTGAGTAGGCTATCACAGATCTTTTGTTTGCTGATGTAGCCTAATCTTAGCTCACCTGTTTCATAGTCGTGTTACTCTGTTTCTTTTTTCTCAACAGGTCATTGGACTCTTAGATGTTTTCACATCATGCCTGTCTCTGGATAGATTCCAGGATTTGTGAGTTGACTTTTTATTTTTTTTGCACTGTGAATGTAGAATACAGTGAACACGTTGTGATTTTAGTATACATTTACATGTAGGCTATTCATTTAGCAGATGTTTTTATCCAAAGTGACTTACAGAAAGAGTATAACAAAGCTACAAGGCAAAGAAGACCCTAGCTAGGAATTACTACTTTATCTGTCAATAGCCTATACTATAACTACGATAAGAGTGCCGACAGTAGCCAATAGCACTGTTCTAAGTTAGGGCTGCACAATTGACCTGTCGCTAAGCGCCACCCTTAGAACGCTGATGAGCCAATGACAATAAAATAAAAAATGCTGCCGTTTTCGACGGCACTTTGTCAACACTTTGCAAAGCAGGGACTGAAGCAATTAGGCTACTGCACTCTATCTACGACCATTGGCCCAGTCAGGAAGTGTAGCCCACTGTTGTGATCAAATCGTGAGTAGGCTAGGCCTAGTGCAGCAGCAGCAGCAGCGGGACAATTCAAGTCATCTGTTAAAAACACTTGACAGACTAGCCTACTACTTAACCTCAGTAACAACAGGTGAGTTGATGATGAGTTGGAAAATTATTGCTAATAAGATGTTAGAATGTGTCACGAATCATAGCCAAGTGAGCTGCGTTGGGCTGTCCTTAGGTAGGCTCTGACATTGATGTGTGGGGCTGATCAGAAATAATCAGATGCCCGCGCTAACGACATTACAAAAATATTATTAATATTATTATATTAATAAAATTCGGGTGAAATGCTAGCATATTAGGCACATATCTCCGAATGGCTCCAAGAAAAGTAGGCTAATAGGGCCTAGCCTAGGCTACTTTATAAAAAACATAAATTGCTGACTGCTTGTGGTTCTTGCTGGTCAGGCAAAGGCAGGCTGCTTTGCCTGAGTTCTTTGTTACATTGCTCCAGAACTGTTCGTCACAGCGAGATGAAACCTTATTTGCGTGACAGAGCATAAGTGGGGCTTTCCAACGAGACTAAACACTTGCCTGTGCGATCAAGTATAAAAAATAAAAAAAAATCATGAAAATAAATCAAATTGATTCATATTTACAGTTCACCTGCGCACCCATTACTCTCGTTTGAATTACTCGCGAACCCGTGATCGCATAGATATGGCAAGCATATCAGAAGAAAGAGGAGACAAAGGGCTATCTATTGGTACCAAGGATATCGATGCCTCTGGGCTATAAAAACAGACAACGTGACTGCAAAATAACATCATGTACAAAAACACCCACGCCCATTACTCTCGTTTGAATTAGGCCCTACTCACGAACCCGTGATCGGATAGATATGTCACGCATGTCAGATGAAAGAGGAGACACAGCGCTATCATTTGATACCAAGTACATCCTTCTGGGTTATAAAACAGACGAAATGACATCAAAATAATAACTTCATATAGCTCGACTTACCCCACGTTTTTGTGTGTTGTGGTGGCAAGGCATGTTCATAATCCAACGCTATCATGTGTTTCTCTATGGCAAAGTATGTTCATAATGCGGTTTTGAGATCCCAGCAAATGCCTGCATGGCATCCAATTCGAGACTCACATTGCATCCCAATTTATACGACAAAGAAACACCTTTTTGCCTTCACTTTGTTCATGACAATGCAGTAAAAAGTTGTTTTAGAATCATCATGAGTGTACACACAGAACGCAAACTCAGGTTCAGTCAGGTCAGATCAGTTCGTGTCACAGATATGGAGCACAGAAAGGGCATTTTTCATTACTGTGTTACAGCCAAGTACTTGGAGTGGATATCAGAAAGAAATATCTGCATACAATATTTGTAGTATTTATAATTGTTCTTTAATTTGAATAAGACTGATTAAGTAAGTTGCATTATCATAATGTACTTTTTTATAGCATTGGCCTATTTATGGAAAATGTGTTGGAGTGGACAACAAAGTGACCTGTGTATCAGTGTTGGCTTTACACAATTTATTGCCATTATTAAAATAGGCTATCCTAATCTTTAAAACTTTTTTAGTATTGTTGGATTCTCTGGTTGTTGCGTTGTGTTTTAGTTCTAATGTTTGTATTGAAGATGGTCAATAAAGCTTGACGGCGGGATCAGGATCGGCGATTAGATGATGATTTATTGTAGATGGTACAATGATGAATAACAGAACACAGGCTGTCTCAAACAGTAAAACTGTGCAGAGTCTAACAGTTATGGTTGTTACTAGAAGCGGCTGCTGAGCCTTCCGACAGAAGATGCTCCTCGGGTCGCTTCCTCGATCCGTCTCCGTGTCAAAACCTAAGACAAAGCCTGTTATACTCAAACATACAAACGTCAATCATGCCAACGTGGCAGGTGCCAACCAGTGTACACAACCCGGCCCTGGCCAGATGGAGATACTAGCCCGAATAGGCAGACATGCTGTCTCCCTCGGCCCATGTTATCACTGATGTTCCTCGGATGTTCCTAAACATCGGCCTGTATGACCTTCCTGCTGGTACACAGGCCAAAGGCACAGTTATGTATAATAATATGGACCTCTCCCTGTTGTATACTACACACGTAGTAACATATGAACACATCAAAATACAGTAAGAATACCCCAGAATTCTACAGTAGGCCTAGAAGCTAGTAGTTTTGATTCCGAAGTGCCACCCCAATAAAAAGTCTGGACCCAGCTGCCCCCCCCCCCCCCCCATAAAATAATCCTGGCTACGCCCCTGATGAAAATGCTCATTAACCAACTATTATGCTTACTACATCAAATATTAACGTAACCTAACATATCTTAGTATCAATCTTCCACAAGCTAGCTAGCTAGCATTAACGTCAGTGGTTTTTGCACGGTGATTTGCACGGCTACTCGCCACAACTGCTTGTCACCTTGTATGTATTCTAAAGTTTTGAATACCTCCATAGCATAATTAAGTCCCTTTTGATAGCTTCTGGAGGAAAGTAAATCCTTTATCAACCAAAACGTCCTCAAAGCCTGCTTTCATATACTGTCAGCTGCCATTGTCCACAATGTATTTCTAATCAAGTCTGGTTTGTTTGTCCGAGTTTTCACACGGTAACAACGGGGGGCGGGGCTTAGCGACAGGTCAATTAAGCGATTTTTTCAAATCAAAATCACAATTTGAACTAATGAAATAGGATAATCACAAAGGCTTCAATTAATGTTGCTCCTCGCAACTCTATCCTAATGGTTTAAATAGTCACATCTAGGATTTCTTATATTCTTCTCATCCTCCTTGTGTGACAGACAGTGTGAAGCTCGCCTAACAGGAGGGCTGTACTTCTCATGCACTAGTGTGTATAGTGTATCATAGTGGCCCAACTTAAAGCAAAAAAGAAAAATCGCAATTCGCAATTTTTTCCTGAAATCGTGCAGCTCTTCTTGAAGTAGGCTAGTTATATTTAGGAAGATATCCTGAATTCCTCCTGTTTTAAAAGACTTCAAAACTTTCTCTCTCTCTCTCTTTCTCTCTCTCTCTCTCTCTCTCTCTCTCTCTCTCAGTTATTTGGTGATGCCCTATATGGGCACTGACTTAGGCAAACTGATGAAGATGCAGAAACTCTCTGAGGAGAGAGTGCAGTTCCTTGTTTATCAGATGCTCAGGGGACTAAAGGTGTGAACCACTTCCCTCACACACTTCCCTTACACACACAGAAAGAGAGGCTTGACCTAAACACACACACTGTTACACAAACACACACACACACACACACACACACACACTCACACTTTTCTTCTCTCTCTTTCTCTCTCTCTTTCCCTCTCTCACACACACATTCTCAGACACACTTACCCATACTCACCGATACACAAATAATGTACACACACACACACACACACACACACACACACACAGCCTGACTGACTGACATGTCTTTCTTCATTCTTTCAGTATATCCATGCAGCTGGAATCATCCACAGGGTAAGCGAGCCTATTTGTTTACTAAACAGAGTTTATCCTAATGCTCTGGTTGCATCAGCAAACATAACCTCCTCTCTATTCTCCTCCAGGACCTTAAACCAGGGAATCTAGCCATCAACCAGGACTGCGAGTTAAAGGTGGGTGCCTTTCAGCAGAGATGCCCTTCAGCCTTCATGGCCAAAGCCTATTAGGCTGATGATCCACACACACACACACACACACACACACACACACACACACACACACCACACATACACACAGACACACTCACACACACACACACACACACACACACACAAAGTGTCTGACAAGGTGCCCGCAGCTTGTGTCTGGATCATACACACCTTTACATAGCAGTTATTTTGTTTAACAAACATGGAATGTGTGTGTGTGTGTGTGTGTGTGTGTGTTATTAGTTAAGTGATGGTTGAATGGTTGATTTATCCATTCTTTGGGTCTGGCAAGGAGTAGGTGTCTTCAGTGGGAGCGCACTGTTTTTCTCTACACTACAACTCATCTCTGTGCCATGCCACTAAATATGCCACTAAATATGCTCTGCTTGTGTGAATATCTGAAGCTGGTGTGGTTTGTTGTGGGGTTGCGTGCTGTTTGCAGACTGTTTAATGGTTTTCACTCACTATCGAAGGTGAAGCAGAGACAAGTACTCAGCAACTTGGGCTAACGTTACTTTAGTATGTGTGGGCTCGAAACCACAGTGCTCACTGCAAACAGCTTCTTCAGCACTGTGGCAACCATGCAGTGAGAACAGCTGGAATTAGCTTGAGTTCATGTAGTATCTTGCCTGTCACGTTATGCATCATATACATTAGTGCCCTTACTCTAAAACATTAGATTGGTGAATAATCAGGGGTTTTACACAGTTATTTAATACATATCTATAGATCTATAGATCAATCTTAGCTTGAACTCTCGGTGCTGGAAGTAGTATTTCTTCCAAATGTTCATCAGAATCGGCTGTCAGTAGTATAATAATAATAATATAATAATAATAGGCTTTATTTGTATAGCACCTTTCATACACAGAATGCAGCTCAAAGTGCTTTATATTTGGAGCACTTAACACAATAATAGAGAAAAGAAAAAGAAGAAAAAATAATATTAATGCAAACAAACAAACAAACAAACAAACAAACAAAACAATAAATAAAACATCGGATATTTAGAATTAAGTAAAGGTGAGAATTCACAGGATGGTAAGGAGATAGCTACAACAACACATATTGTATACTAGTGAACATATACTAGTGAACATATACTAGTGAACATATACTAGTGAAGCGAAATAGGAAGACCCTGTAAATAGAGGCAGTAGAATGTCAAATAATGTGAAGAAATAGGCT
>NC_055967.1:34593491-34605991 GCF_018492685.1 Alosa sapidissima
AAACGTATGAGAAAATGTATTGGACCTGTTTTTAGCTACTGAATGTTTCCTTGATGCAATTAAGCCAAAACTTATCAATAGTGTAACAAAGTGGATTTTTGGGGAGAAGTTTCTAGAAAGCCATATATTGTTAGAGTGCCTTTGCTGGAATAATGAAATTACCTTTTGGTATGATCATTTGTTGTGCACAATGTTTTACATTTTTCTGGATATGACAGTATTTTTATATTAAAGAAACCTTTTGCAAATTATGAGATGTCACATTTGTTTATTTGGTAGTTAGTGTTCAGGATATTATAAAAAAACAAAAGACTAAGTCAGACAGGCCAAGCTCACGCTTAAATTCTCGCCTCCAGTAGAGGGAGCAAGTGTCATAGAAAAGTGCAACTGAGCTGATTGGGAACACAACAACCAAGTGGAACTTCAGCAACTATCAGTGAGGACGCGCAAATATTTAGCAGCTATCAGTGAGGACGCGCAAATATTTAGCAACTATCAGTGAGGACGCGCAAATATTTAGCAAAACTTTCTTTAATTAATCACAACCATTGCCCTATATATGACCCTAAAGGCGATGTCATATGTTTTTTAGGCTAAAACATTTTTGTCACTTACAGCAAACATCACCTCACCATCTGCTAGCTGCCTGTGTCCTGCTCTGTGTCCTGAATACACTGTAAAAAACACGATCTCTGTGGACAACCCAGGCTCCAAAAACAGCCACAAAACAACTTGGGCAAACCTTGCCCATAAAAATATAACAAACAGATCCAGCAAATCACCGACGAGGAGGGAGGGGGAGAAAGTAGCGAGCTAGATTTCTGTTTTGTGAACGTCAACAGAAGTGACGTTACCCAGGGGGGGGGGGGGGGGGGCTGTGGCACAACAGGCTACAGCGCTCATACCATATATGGGCCAAAGTGCCCACGGGGACCCAGTTTCGAATCCGACCTGCAGTCATATCCCGATCTTACCCCATCTCTCTCTCCCACTTACTTCCTGTCTCACTCTTCACTGTCCTATACAAATAAAGCCCAAAAAATATACTTCCAAAAAAAAGAAGTGACGTTACCCAGGATCGCTTAGAGTGCCTTTAAAGCAGAATTTTGGCGATTTTTCATAAAGATCTCTGTTTATCAAGGTCACCGAGTGTCGGTACGAAATAAAAGGAACAAAAAATTGGTGCTACAGCTTGTGTTGCTGCAGCCAACAGCTAAAGCAACCAGGCAGCTACAATGCTACACTCTGGGGGCATCTTTAACATCATGCCCCTAGTGTAGCACTGGAGCTGCCTGGCTATTTAGTTGTAAATATGGTCAACACTTTCACTTCATTGGAATTGTGTATTCTCTTGTCTTTCCAGTGATGAAAAATGACTAGGGCATTTGACCTATGTGTCACTTTAATTGTATACCTTAGCTTCAGTTACAGTTTGTTTTTAAGATTTAATTTAATGTCAATAATTGTGGTTTGTGTTTCTTTGCTCTTTGCATGGTATTTTTTTTCCTCAGAAAAAATGTGTCTCCCGTCAGAGTTGGATTTTTGTGAAACGAAGTTAAATCACCAAAAGAGGACTTTAAATATTTTGTGCATCGTTGCAATAAACGCGGAGGGCACGGTAAGTTCTGTTCATAGGTAAGTACATGTCATGAAAAATGGAGCCTGCTGTCATTATGCTTGTTCCATCTCCCTACTTTGTGAAACTGTGATGAGACACTTGCTGTGATCACGCATCGCATGCATCCATTCTTTCTCTTTCTTTTTGTTTTTCTGTTTTGAAGTCACAAGCCCAATGTGGTTCATGCAGGAGTCAGGGAGTTCTGTGTCTGGCGGAGGAAAAATACATATTTCACTACAGACCCCAGCCCCTCCTGTCCACTCTGCTGTTGTGACGGCGCGTTAACAGACTCTCTTGCCCGCAGCCAACTTCTGGTTTATTTTAAGAGCTCAGTGGTGAGGATGAGTTACACACACACACACACATTCAAACAAGGACCCGCGTCTAGCTGCAGTTTTTGAGGTCTTGCACAAAACTATTTTTCCTACCATGGAACAATCACATGTATGAGAGCGTGAGTGTTGTTTCCAAAATAATGGTCAGTAAAATGTGATCCAATGTCAACTACGTGTTGAGTCCTTCAATGCATTCTGCATTCTGCACATCATATTCTGAGTTATGCAGTAAAATGTGCCTGTCCTTCTCTGTACAGCAATGTCATAGTTTTGAAAGAATGAATATCAAGCTGGCTGATTTTCATTCCTGATTCGTCCAAGAGTCATTAGTTTAACCTTGCTTGCAATGACATCTTATCCAGAGATTGTTCTGTTGATATCGGCTGTTCTGCAGCCTTGTCTGTTGATAAAGAGTGTGTGCTAATCTACACAGTATTTTTGTGCTAAACAGAAGCACTTCTCCCCTCTTCTGCAGCTGGACATTTCAGACACGAGACTCCAGGTGGGGACTCTTAGAGGCCCAAGCCTACATCACGTCAACATCTGACTCTTGACAAGTTGACGTGATGTAGGCTTGGGCCTCTAAGAGTCAGATGTTGACGTGATGTAGGCTTGGGCCTCTAAGAGTCAGATGTTGACGTGATGTAGGCTTGGGCCTCTAAGAGTCACATGTTGACGTGATGTAGGCTTGGGCCTCTAAGAGTCAGATGTTGACGTGATGTAGGAGTTGAGGGCTCATTCTCATGGCGGCTGCTTGACCCATGGCACAGGAGGTCCATGCTCCTGTGGAGTTAGGGAGCAAACCTAATCGGACACACCTGAGCCAGGCCATCAGGTCGGTCATGGGTGGAAGTGAGCAGGTCACAGCAGACTCTGGCCCCCTAATGTGGGTCCAGATCAGGACCAGGTCCTTGTGTAGTCCTGATTAGAATCCGAAATAGAATCTGATTAGAATCAGAATTAGAATCTGATTAGAATCAGAATCAGGTTTATGTGGCCAAGTCAATGTTGTCACAGTCAATGCTGTCACAGCAGCACAAACAATTGACAATATGTATTACAACATGCAATATACAATATGGACTATACACACACAGACAATATAAATATTATTAGCACATTTACAGATAATATACAGACTGTATAAAAGACAAACAATGGATGTAAAGTGCAATTTCATGTTTCAAGCAACTGTAATGTGCATCTTCTGGTATAAGAAAGGAAATTGGAATGGGATGTATACTCTAACAGTTTGTCTTAACTGCATGCAAGCTTCTGACATTAAACGTTCTGTCCACACTGAATCTATTAAATAGGCCATATGACTGTGTGAAGTTTCTCGTTAAATGCAACAGAACAACGCTGGCGACAGACAGAGAATAGAAACAGGTTCTACTCAAAACACACTGGACAGCACTATGTGTACCCCTATATGACAATCTAATTGAAAACAAAGTCATCAAACTGATTCTGTCACTGATGCCCGCTCATATCGAATGCCGGTAGCACAAACTGTAAGTATTTCTAGATCTGAAGCAGGATGTTCAGTTTGGAGAATAACAGGTATTAGAGTAGATATACTGATTCAAGTCTTAGTCTAGATCCTAATCTTGACCCTAGTCCTAATCTTGGTCCTAGTCTAGTCCTGATCCTAGTCCAAATGTTGAGCATACTCTTCCATATCCATTTTCGTTGGTGGTGAGACACTCAGTTCTACGGCATGGAAAACTCTCGGAGACCTGGTTGGACGCCACTCCATGAGGAGGGTGTTTGCACGCACTGGAGGAATGTTGGTCTGTCCATGAGTGACAGACGGGGCAATGATTGCCTTGTGTTCTGGTAACGCGGAACGTCCACGTGCCACGCGGAACCCCCCCTCTCAAATGGTTTTATGTCTGTCGACAGCCAAACGGGCACCCGTTTCAAACCGACTGAAAGGTCTTGCTGTGTTCCAGATGTTGCAATTTATCGTGGATCTTGATAAAAGAGGAACAGTCTGTTCTGTGGTTAGTGTTTTAGGAGAACTGGCTTTCATCATACATGCTTACATGTGTCGCTTGTTACGTAAGAGCAATGGATGGAGAGAATAAAAAAGGAGTGATATATTTTCTTTAAATAAGGTGTTTGTGAGAGAGGAGATTAGCGTTGCTTATTTCCCAGGCTCTGTGAGCGTGTGAGTGGAAGTTTGACGTTTATGTGTTAGGGTGAGTAGATGTATATTTATGTCTTCCACGAATGAGAGTAACCCTGTCTTAAGATGTTTATGTGAGTCTTTTGGGAGTGATTGAATATCCGCGTGATTGTGTATGTGCGCTCTGTGTCTGTTTGTTTACCTTTGTGCATGTTAAATAACTCTCCCCTCTCCACTCTTGTTGGTTTTGCTGAGTCAACTAAACATCGCTCGGCAGTTTAATTTCAGATGCACGCCGGGTCTGCATCCTGGATCTGTGTCCCCCGTTCTTTTTTCTCAGCCTCCCATATCCTGACTTCCTCTCTCTCAGTTGGCCTCTCTCTCTCGCTCTCTCTGTCTGTGTTTCTCTGTCTGTCAGACACATGGGGAGACACGTGCCTGTGGTGTGTGGTGGGAGTGGAGGATCTGTAGGGGACCCCGGGCCAGAGAGGACAGGAGGAGGAAATACCAGAGGCTCACATGCTTCTGCTGGTGCTGTGAGCCCAGCTCGGCCCAGCTCTGCTCTTCTCTGCTATGGGAGTCCTCTTTCCAGTATGTCTGGTTCTCCCTGTAAATAGTTTTAGTTGTTCAGAAGTACTTTTACCTTTTTGAAATAAAAAAACACGCGTGTGCATGTGTGAGAGTATGTCTGTGGAGGGGGTAATCATAGAGTTGTACTTTTATTTAACCCTTCACCCACACACATAGTAAATAAGCCATGGGAGAGCCTTTAAAGAGGCGTCAACTCTGTGTGTGGTTCATTTGAGGTGTTTTGCGTTATGGTTTTGGGGTGTGAAGAACTCGCCTCTGGAGGGCCTTCACCGTGCCAGAGCCAGTATCTAACAGAGAGAGTTAGAGGCTGTGAGTCCCAAGTCAGCTGGAGGCTGCACCGCTGGAGTCAAGGTTTAGGGGTCCGGAGACATGCTGCAGCTGCCGAAACAGGAAGTGGCTCGGAGGGGTGAGCTTGACCTCCTCCATCATCTGAGGTGAAAATGCTTTGGAGTGTTTTCCCTGAACAGAATGTACTTCGCTGAACTGCCAAGCAGGACAAAACAACGCCACCCACCCCCGAAAACCCCAAACTCCCATCTCGAGCTGCTGTTGGATGCAATCTCGGCTCTGAGTGTGCTCTGAGGCATCCAGGATGCTTATGCTCAGAGACGGCCTGGAACAAGATTGTTAATCGTTATTACACAATGTGCTTTGTGACATGTCACATTAATGTTTATGAATAAACTTGATTGATCGAGACACAGAACTGAGACACTGAAAGTCCATGTTTGTTACATAGACAAACAAACACAAACAAAAAAAAAACATCTGAAAAATCATTTAAATGACTGAAAAGAAAATCTGACTGAAAGGTTGAAAAAAAAACTAGTGAACGTGTTATTTCTACGTAGCTCCTAAGGGGACGTGAGCAAAACAAAATCTAAAGTTTAGTTTCATGTGCTCACGTGAAAGTTTCACGTTCGCACATGAAAGTTTCATGTGAAAAGGTTTTGCGTGCGCACACAAAACTTTCATGTGCTCACATGAAACTTTCGCGTGAGCACATGAAAGTTACGCGTGAGCACATGAAACTTTCGCGTGAGCACATGAAAGTTACGCGTGAGCACATGAAACTTTCGCGTGAGCACATGAAAGTTACGCGTGAGCACATGAAACTAAACTTTAGATTTTGTTTTGCTCACGTCCCCTTAGGGGCTCCGTAGATTTCCACCCGGTGGTGTCTACAGTGAGAAGAGAACATCACTAAAGACATACATTTACATTTAGCAGATGCTTCTATCCAAAGCGACAACTTGGATAGAAGTGTCAATATTACAAGGGCCATTGTCTCCGGAACAACTTGGGGCTAAGTGCCTTGCTCAAGGGGTACAACGGTGATACCCAGGAATTGAATCCACACATTTTCAGGCTACTACATGCTAGGTCAGCTCCTTAAAACCACTACGCTATACCATCTACCCATTATCCTGTTCCTGCTTGGTTGCCTTCCTTGACTTACCCTGACATTTCATACATTTCTGTGACCAGCAGTATATTGTTTCTAATACCTTTGATTAGTTGAAAATGACTATTCTCACATAATCCCAATTTTGAATCATACATGTGGACACACACAAAGTCAGAGCCAACAGCTACTGGAACTGTTTCACAGTTCCATATCCCTAAGTATTTGTGATGTGATGAGAGCCAAAACACATAAGAAAGTGACGTGAAACTAGATTAAATATCACATGAATCAGCTCTACATGAAACGGACCGTGACGATCAACATCATGTGTTTATTTGATATGAAACCTCTCACTACTGTTTTCCACTCTTTTTCTTGGTTAGTTATATAACTACACCAACCAAGGAGGGCTTATGTAACCCTCTGTGAAGTTGGGGAAACACAGGTAAATCAGAGCTTTACGGCCTCAAAGTTCTGTGGGTTCTGCGACCCCAAGCAGGGGCGTATGAGGTACCTCGTCATGAAACAAGCTAGAACGAAGGGCAAAGGTCAGATCATGTGGAATGCCGCACAGTTCAAAGTGAGGAGGTCAAAGCCCCATCCTCTGTCATGCCAGACGGCCCTCTGGTCCGAGAAGAAAAGGTGGCCATCCTGTGGGGAGAGGGGCCATGGTGCTGTGGGTAGAATGCCATCCATTAGCTCTCCGATTCAAGAAAAACATCGGTGTGAAATATGTGCAAATACCTCAGAAGAGCCAAAACTCCATCTCCTCTGAGACTAATTTGTTTGACAATTTCTCTCAACTGTGAGGTGTTTGCTAGGGCTTGTCTGAAATGTCAATTGAGCATGTGGGCATGAAGTAAGGTCTATTGAAAAAGACACCTAATTGACTCTACATTATAAGATTATAATCAGGAAACAGATAACAAATACCGATGTACATTTAATAAATATCTTGATTATACACCTGTATGTCATACAGCAGTGGTATTTGTGCAACTGTATTGTACATCTATGTCTCCCTTGCTAATGACAGTATATCTGCTATTGTCCATTCCATTGGTGAAATGCACCAAAGTTTTATGTACAGTGACATTTATTGAATTTATATTATTGACTTTTTGGCCTTAATTTGCCTTAAATATAAATACTTGATTTACTGGCACTCAAATCAAGTAATTGTGCTTAAATTAATTAAGTAAGTAAAATAAGAACTTTAAGGTAGGCTACAACTTGTTTACAGTGTATTATTAGGCCTATCATGTGCAAAAGCACCCACCCACCCACCCCCACACACACATACACACACACACACACACACACAAACACACACACACACAAGGCAAACAGATGCCCCAGATGACAGTCGATTTTGAAATTGATTTTAATTGAGACAAATATTTTTTACAACATTAGGCCTAATTATTTGAGAGAGGTTGAAAGTGGCCCGTTCTGTATGGATTGCTCAGAATCCTAACGTGGGCTCATAATGTGGCTTCCCTTCATTTGGGCTCAACTGAGCATAAACTCCATCTTGGGCACAAAGGCACTTTTAACACCACAGCTCCCACAATTGTGTCGACGTCCCATTCAGACCAGCTTACCAGATGTCCATCCGTATGTCCCTCCCTCTCTCTCTCTCCTCCCTTCCTCCATCACGCTCTCTCTTTCTCTCTCTCTCCCTCTCTCTCACACACACACTGTGATCGGTCGGTCGCTTTCACGTTTCGGGGGTCGGATTTCACCTCTCCTGCTGTCTCGGGTCTATTACTATTGAGTCCTCTCTAACATCCATATCAGAAGTGGTTGGACCATAGAGCGCAGACGTGTGTCGCCATTGCACCCGTGTTTGGATTCATATAGGATATTCTAAACTTCTGTGAGAACATGAACGGATACACGGGAGTCATTTCGTTTTGCTCGTGAGTGCAGTGTAGATTGGGGGTAGGGAAGCACAACCCCGTTTCTGACCCTTACCATCACCACGGCTACAGGACCGGGGACCGGGAGTGCTGGTTTATTGTTTTGTTTTTGTTGCCGTCGCTTTTTGACGTCGTTCTCTCCACTCTCGTTTGCCCACTGAATGAAGACTCCTTTCTGACACGCAGTTATGGAAACGGGAATCTATTATTCTCACTGTTGAAATGACTGTTGCTATTGTAGTTAATTTCTCACAGATTCATTCATTTAGCGCTTAGTCCTTCGAGGATTTTGAGAGAAGATGGAGAGTGTGGAGAGGGAGTGCGGTGCTCTAGGTGGATTATTCCAGGCTGTTGTAAACGATATGAAGGTAAGACAGTACGCCTTGTGCAGTGTGAATGATCTTTGCCATTTCATTGCCTTTGTTTTCTCTGATGACTTGGGGCGCTCAAGCCTACGCCAGTGAGGGTTTGTTTCTGAACTGGTGGACTACCAGCGTGGGGGAAATCGCTTTGTTATGGTCCACAAAACACCACAGAGCCCTTTAAATCCGTGCAGATTAATTTGGTAGTACCAGTTTGTGTTGGTAGGCTACACAACCACAGTTATTCATTCTTCATTCGTCTTTTCCACTCTCGAGCATCAAAGGGAGTAAATCAGCATGTTGTAACAATGTAGCCCACTATTGTTACACGTCTTACGCATGCACAGGCGACATGTTGCCTCTAGTCAATTTTAGCACCAAATCCAGCTTTAACCATCATACTGGGTCACTGAAATTAAGGAGAGACTAAATTAACAAATCCTCTGAAGTGCTCATTTTTTGAGTAGACATCTATTCTCTGAGGCGATGGGGGTCGACGGCACCCAAATATTAGCGCCGGATGTTATTGTAACTAACAGTATCCGTGTGGCTGAAAGTTGGCATAGGAGTTAACCCTGCCTGGATGTTCAGTTTTATACGTTATCGTTTTTGTTCTTTGTAAGGCTCTCCTTATCTAACCGTGTGCGTGGGACACTTTGCAAATACATTCTGGAGGATATCACACGTAGCGAGGACAAATAAACGTGTTCCCATTGAAATAAAGTTCCAGATATCAAATGGAACGCTTCAAGGTTGATTACTCTGATAAACCTGTAACAGCGTAGTGCGTTTGATATATTAGATACGTGTATAAGGTTAACGTACAAATATATGAACACTAAAGACTGTGCAAAGATCTTCAGTTTCAGAAGGTGTTATTTTTTTATTTAGAGAATAATTGGATTAGGCGACGCCCTGTTGAGATGGTTGGCATATTTCAGATATACACATATATAGCCGGAAAGTAGGCCATATGTCTGAAATGTCAAAAAATCAGAAATAATGTGTAAAGTAGGCTAGCCTACAAACCTATAGGCACAGGTGCATAGGCTACACCTACCTACAGATCCACCACCTAAACACACACACGCTCACACTCTCTCTCTCTCTCTCTCTCTCTCTCTCTCTCTCACACTCACTCATAGGTATGAGAGGGCTTTAGATAAGATGTGATGCCAAACCTGGAGGCCGTTGCTGTAATGCATTAGGTCAGGAGGTTTGGGCACGTGTGGTAGGAAACATAGGTGAATCCCTGGAGCATGTGGGATGAACTCTCCTGTCCCAGCCAGCACCCTGTGTCAGCCTGTCTGCTAGACTGCCAATCAGTCAGCAAACAGAATCACGTGCTGCTCTATCAGACATGCATGCACTAGCTAGAGAGTTGCTAATTAAGTAATGAATTCCAATATGTTTCACGTGGGCCAAGCCAATGGGAAACGAGCTTTAGTTGACCTTCAGCCTTGCCAGTGGCATGGAATGTAGGCCGTTGAGCAGGCCCAGGGCATCATATGGAATATCCTCTTTCACTTTTTCATGTGCTGACCTCAGCGATCACTCATCGGATTAGTCAGATTCAATCACTGCACCTCTCTCCCTCCCATCTTTCTCGCTGTCACTCTCTCACTCTCACTCACTTGCTCTCCCTCAGTTTGTCTACCTCGTCCTCCTGGCTGGCTTTCTCTCTCTCTCCTCACTGTGATCATTGCTCTGTCTCTCTTTTGCTTTCTCACTCTCACTCACTTGCTCTCCCTCAGTTTGTCTACCTCGTCCTCCTGGCTGGCTTTCTCTCTCTCTCCTCACTGTGATCATTGCTCTGTCTCTCTTTTGCTTTCTCACCCTCACTCACTTGCTCTCCCTCAGTTTGTCTACCTCGTCCTCCTGGCTGGCTTTCTCTCTCTCTCCTCACTGTGATCATTGCTCTGTCTCTCTTTTGCTTTCTCACCCTCACTGGTCTCCCTCTCTAGCCCTTTTGCTTGCTCGGTTATTGTTAACATCACTGCTGACAGCCCTGCAACAACAGAGAGGCAAATTTACAAGAGTGCAGACTCCTTCCATTGCCACACAAATAGTCTTCATTACTGTTTGAATAGTTGGGGTGTTAATGTTATGACATTATGAGGTTTGTCTTTCCACTTACCCCTAACTTGGACCTTTCAACTTGAATCATGTCAAATCTATCAGGAATTTGTGTGAGTGTGCGTGCTTATGTGTGTGTGTGTGTGTGTGTGTGTGCATTGTAAGTGCAAGTGTGTGTGTTTTTTATTCCATCGCCTGCCAGAGCTAAAAATTACCGCACACGCCTGGAATCTGGTGATGGAGTGTGTAAATAGGCTCTGATAGATGGAAGCTGTCAGTGCGGCTGCTCTGGCTGGGGTTCATAGCTCGCTGCTGCTGACCATGTCCAGTGGCCTGATCAGGGTGGAGAAGAAAAGCCAGACTGGGTCGGTGTGTCAGACGTGAGCTCACACACTGAGCGAGAGCGAGAGAGGCCTCAGTCTCGGTCTTAGTCTTAATCTTGGTCGGCCTCCAGCCACTGGCTCTGCTGCTCAGTGTCAATCAGAAATGGTGGGACACTGGACAACATCACTGAGGGACACGGCTGGCTCCAGAAAAGAGCGAAACCCGGGTGAGATCCGGGCCACATCAGGGCCTGGTCGGTCAGTTGCTAAGTTGAGCTGAGCTGCTATGCCATCTGTGAAACATCCACAGCCTGTACCTGTGCAGTTTTGCTAAGCTCCTGTCAAGTTGTTACAGTGTGTGAGTTACTGTATTCCCAGTAACAACTGACTAGCCCTGGCAGGGTCAGATTCGGGTCTGATTAGGGGTCAGTCCACTGGCCTCTGTGATGATAACAAAGCCCCAGGGGCTCATTGCAGCTCAGTTCCTATTGGGTATGTTAGCACAGCATGTCAATACGTTCCCAGGGACCGGAAGCACAGGGCTCATATCTGACCGGTGTCAGCTGGGGACAAGATCTCATCAACCTCCTGATGGTCTCCAGAAACCTCTGTGTATTCTATCAGATTTATGACATCATTTTATTGCACCCTTCTTTCTTAATATAATGGCTAATGTACTGCACATACACATTTGTGATATACCGGTAATAATAATAATTAAGATAATAATAATAATAATATTAGCCAATTAGTTTAATACTGCAACAACAAAGCACCAGACTCTTGTGAAATGTAGAACTAGACTTAATGAAACATCCAATCGTACTTAATAAAGCATCCACAGTTTGCAGATTGTAAATTGGATTCTTGCACTGTCATCATGGCTATTCTCATTGTATCTGTCCCCCATGCCCACGTGGACTAACAAAATCAATGGGCAATAGCTCACCGGGCTGATGTAAAATCACTGGCCCTGCATGTGCTCTCATTATGTGAAAGCTGTGGCTACTGAATAACTGCAAATTCATTTAGTGTGACAGGAGGAGGCCAGTGTGAAGGATGAGACGCAGTGGAGAGGACGCTGTATTGATTGGCAGCTTGGAGGCGGGAGGGAAATGGGATGGGAGCCAATAAATGCCATATGGGAGAGGACGGAGCAGGGCTCTCACAGAGATGGACATAAAAGCGTTCCAGAAATAGAGCCCTCTCTGGATCCCAGCGTGCAGGTTTACATCAGGCCTAAGTATTACCCATATTGTCTTTGCACTCTAGGCTGGTGTCTGGTGTCTTTCCAACAGCATCCTCTGTGTATTGCAAAACAGATTTGCATGTCATCAAAAGAGAGAGAGAGAGATGTTTAGTTCTGCAGGCACTTTTTAAACTTGTTTTTTGGAAATATAAATATGCAAAATATAAATAAAGACTTATTGCTATTATTAAAATGCCCATTTAGATCTTTAGTTGGGACGAAGAAAAAGGGGTTCCCAACACCATGCACACAGTGGTTCCACATCTGCTATCAAACAGAAGCAGACAGCATCCATCTCCAGCAGAAGCCATTTGTGGGGTTGTGTGTGTGTGTGTGTGTGTGTGTGTGTGTCCGGTTATACAGGGATCAGAAGTGACTCATGAAACCAAAAGGGAACCCTCCCACTAGGTCGCAGTAAAACAGGGCGTAGAGGAGTCGCATGTAGCAGCACGTTCGGCTCTGCAGCAGAACTGGCCCAGACGTGG
>NC_055967.1:34618491-34628491 GCF_018492685.1 Alosa sapidissima
CTGAATCCCATTAGAGGTGGCCTAGAGACGGGGTGAAATCTTGGCTGAGCATACGGTGTGGGGTGTGGGGGTCTGCGGCTTAAAGGAGGCCTGGGTGGGCAGGGCATCCGAGGGGTCTTAGGGATACAGTTTAATTACCACGTGGGAGAGGAAAGTAACTCCTGAGACTCATCAAGGGTGTGTGTGTGTGTATGTGTGTTTGTGTGTGTGTTAGTGTGTGTTATGCAAGTGTGTGTACAAGTGAGTATGCAAATGTGTGTGTGTGGGGGGGGGAGGGTGTATGTGTGTGTGTGTGAGCATGTACAGTATTGTGTGTGTGTGTGTGCAATAGCGGGTGGGGGGGCTGACCCTGCTGAGAGTCTGTCTGCTGTTGGGTCTGGGTGTGTGTGACGGTGAGGGTGACGGTGTGTGTGTGACGGTGAGGGTGACGGGGGTTCTAGTTTGACCCACTCAGCGGGAGGCGCTCGTACAGCTCGCGGTCTCTGGAACAGATCTGAGGCTTAGCCAGGGCCTCAGGTAGGTCAGAGTAGGATCAGGGCCAGGCCAGAGCCGGATCTGGGCCACATCAAGGCCAGATTAAGACTGGATACGTTTCTGAGCCAGTCAATAGGCTGACTAGGCTCTGTTTGTGTTGTAAACACTTCACTGGTGTGTCATTATTTTGCCATTTCACGTCATGGAAGACAGCATGGTACATTTAAAGGTGAAATGTTGTAGTTTCAGGCCTCCTCTTTGCTTCATCCAAACACAGCCTTCACTGTCCTTTCGATCGATTCCCCACCCTTCCATGTGTGACCTGAGTATTGCCCCCTGGTGGTGTATAGGTGCAGTGCTGCATGCAATGGTGTTCTTGAGAGTGAATGAGGTCAGATCAGATAAAGTGTTTTGTTGAGAGATTTCTGCGTCTAAGGAACAGTGATAATCCTGATATGTAGTTTCCACATCCAACACCTCAGAAAAACATAGTTCCTCTCTTAGCCTTCCCGTTTGAGGTCAGATCAGATATTGTGTTTTGTTGAGAGATTTCTGTATCTAAGGAACAGAGGGAGTCCTGGTGTGTACTTTCCACATCCAGCACCTCACGAAAACATAGCTCCTCTCTTGACCTTCCCACTTCAAATACACTGCTATAGCCTTGCAGCAAAGAAAAGGATACATGAAGCCAGTACAGAGCAAGCATGAAAAACATGAAATAAATCAACCATTGACCTGAATTACAGCTGTTGACACTAAACAAACGTTTTTATTCGCTCAGTATTTTTTGTTCCATAAAGGCCTAAGTGAGCACAAGATTAACATGGCTTAACTTTTGGTTGTTCTGTTGTGGCTTGGCTTGTTTTTGACCCAATTCTGTGTCTGCTGTTGATGTGTTTTTTGGTGTGAGTTCTGTTTGAGATTTTGCTCTCCTAGTGTTCCGTTGACAGTTCTCTGACATTTACTTGATGACATTTACTCCTTCTTGGAGTCTAGATCATGTAAACATGTAGCAGAACTGGTAGAGCAAGCCAAACAGACTAAGGTCACCAATTTCATTTTCATAGAGCACACATACTAGATTTGGGTATTCTCACAGCCTCTAATGTATACTGTCTGCAGTGCAAGCTCGTTTAGATTAAAACATCTGCTACGAGATTTTATGCTGGCAGTATTTTCCTGATCATCACTATGATCACTGAAATCTGAGATTAGGGCCAAGTCTGTAGTCCAAGTAACTATAAGTATAGTATAAGTATAAGTATATATACTTTTTTGATCCCGTGAGGGAAATTTGGTCTCTGCATTTAACCCAATCAGTGAATTAGTGAAACACAAACAGCACACAGTGAACACACAGTGAGGTGAAGCACACACTAATCCCGGAGCAGTGAGGGGTTAGGTGCCTTGCTCAAGGGCACTTCAGCCGCGGCCCACTGGTCGGGGCTCGAACCGGCAACCCTCCGGTTACGAGAGTGCTAACCAGTAGGCCACGGCTGTCCCAACCAGTGGGCCACAGCTGTCCCAAGTGGGTTATTTGTCTCAGTGTTTTGTTTTAAAAAGCTACACATCACTCCAAAAAGCAGTTTTTGCTATGTCGTTGTGGAATATTATGTGTACATTTCAAGATGAATATAAGGAAATGTACGAAACTTGAAAGTGTCTCACTGTAAATGCTTCCCCTAATATTCCTTTAGTGTGTTCACTCACCCTCTCTTTCTCTCCTCCCTCTCCTCCTCTCTTCTTGCCCTCCCCTAACCCTGCAGGTGCTACCCGGGACATCGGCTCGGCCCTGACACGGATGTGCATGCGTCACCGTAGCATTGAGGCCAAGCTGCGGCACTTCACCAAGTAAGAGTCCCACCCGTCACACCCTCATTCACTTCAGCTCAGCTGACTTTCTCTCTGCCACGCTAGCACCGAGAGCAGTGTGGCTAGCATCTGTGTGGTCTTCATCGAGGTGGAAAAAAACAATTCAGTGATGTTTTGATGGGTTGGCACTACGCCAGAACAAATCCCCACCAAAAGCTGCACTCGAACTCGAAGCACTCTGCACACGTTATACATTTTCTTAGCACGGCTACCAGACCAGTTACTGTGTTTCAGTCCGTTGCTTAACGGCACACGTTTCTCACTCGCCTGTACTGAGGATGCGTGAGAACCGAAGTCGACCAACATGAAATGGGTTCAAATTGGCTTCAATCTCGTTCGAAGTCCACGGGATAGCTGTGTCCATATCTTTTCCTGTCAATGGTGTAAACTAGGGACCATAGGGTCTGACGCAGCTAGCACTAGCACCAGCATGTCATCTGTAGACTAAGGACTGATGCGGCTAGCACTAACATGTCATCTGTGTAGACTGATGTGGTTATTGTCAGCGGGCCATGTGTGTAGTGAGAGAGGCTTTGCGCCACTTTAGGAGATCATGTTGCAGTGCTAAGTGTGTTTCCCTCGGGTCATCTGTTTCATGTATGTGTCATCACATAGTCATGACCCTGATCTCTCAGGGTATTACTGACTCACTTAACACTGTGTTGCGGTTTAAAATGAGGTTTAAATGGAAAGCATATGAGAGTACAGAGGGATGGATATGTTGTTTGTCCGTATGGGTCGGGTGGTATTTACACTGCTAAATCATGTCCAATCTCATGTTTCCTGTTCACTTTTTAATCTTTATCTATCTATCTATCTATCTATCTATCTATCTATCTATCTATCTATCTATCTTTTCCTTTATTTTGTAATGAATTGTGTGTCTTCTCCCTGCCTTCTCACCAGTGCTCTTATGGAGAAACTCATCGGCCCTCTGCAGGACAGGATTGAGGAGTGGAAGAAGACCGCCGCCCTGCTGGACAAAGACCATGCCAAAGGTGAGTGAGCCCTAAGGGAGTCCGAGCAGGCAGATGGTAATGTGGCTTCCACACATGGAAGTATTGTATAGAACTGGAGAGAAGGAGGAAGTACTGCTCCCATTGATTTCAATGGCCCATGCTAGGCTAGCTACAGACAGAGACAATGTAGATTACAACGGCGTATTGTCAATGTGGATTGGTGGTTGAGCTGGCAATTTCAGGCAATCATGGATGCCATAATTTATGGCCTTCTGAAATGGCACGTAATTGGCTTGTGTATGAAAATGGGGCCAGAGGTGAGCACATATCAGAAGACATTTTCAAAGATGGTGGAGGCTACCCTGATCCCCTGGTTCCATACAGTGACTGACCCAGGACTGGACATGCCTGACATTTCCTCTGCATCAAGGCCAAAACTATTATAGAGTCTCCTATTTAGATGTTCTTTAAATACACACTCACAGACTATCTATTCATAGCCGTCTGTGTAGTCCCTTAGCCACTAGCTAGCTCTCCTATCCTGTCCACATCTTCAACTCACGGATGCTGATCTCAGTGCGTGATACAGGTGCACCTGACTCTTTGCCACAGCAGTTCCTTACCTCTTCTCACTTAAAGATTTTATGCATGCTGATTACCTGCATCTAGAAGTCATGTTAGCCATGTTAGCCTGGTACTGGTCAACCAGACTGTCATTGTTTACCTACCACACATCATCACAGCATTGACTTGACAGTTCACTGAAGTTCCTTGGTATATGTTTGTGAAAATTCTGCTCACTCTCTGCAGAGTACAAGCGATCCAGGCAGGAAATTAAGAAGAAATCCTCAGACACCTTGAAGCTGCAGAAGAAAGCCAGAAAAGGTACATTTCCAATGTCATTGTCTTGACCTTCCTATCCCAGTACATTTCCCATGCACCTTTTATTCCCTACGAGATCTCAGCTGAATCAGCTGGACTAATGGACATGGACAAGGCCTGGTGCATGACACATTACATTATGACTGCATCTGCAGACATCTTCATTTTGCAATTACACAATTCCTTTTGTGTTGATTGTATCCAGAATCTGTAGGGATCTGGATGAATATTTTTTGTCAATATTAATAATTAGAAAGGTTCAACATTTACCCAAACTATTGTATTATCTTCTCCACTATTTGGTGGTAGAAATCCACATTTACTTTTCTTGTTAGCGAAAAACTGAAACGTTTTGATGTTTTCTCTTTGTTCAAAAAGACAATGACAAAATCAAAAAGACAATTTGAAAAACACGTTTTTCAAACGGTGTTCCAGAATGGAGGCTTTTGAAAACACAAAGCATAGAGGCCCGTTGTGGTACAGATTAGTGTAATGAAGCGGATGGTTGGCTGATGCATAAGAGGTCAGTCAGTGGTGAGGTGGTGGTAGCCACTGGCCAGACCACATAGGCTTCTTGCCCTGATCTGACCTACTCTTGCCATGTGGATTATTGGGTCTAAGGTTAGGTGCTCACTGCTAATCCAGCTGACCAGTCCAGGACCTTGAACTCCGACTAACCTTCTAGGGGTAGGATGTGCTGGAGATCTGAGGGCCCAAATGACAGACTATGTCCTGCAACGGACAGCTGTCCTGCTTAAGGTCCCTGAGGACCTCCACTGCTGAAGTGGAGATGCAGATATGGAGGATGTGGTGGGCGTGTCACAAAACACTGCCATCTAGTGGCCGATCGTTCAACACACACATACGCTTGTCCAGTGATCACCGCACAACACACTCATACGCTTGTCCAGTGATCACCGCACAGACAACACACACATGCGCTTGTCCAGTGATCACTGCACAACACACACATACGCTTGTCCAGTGATCACCGCACAGACAACACACACATACGCTTGTCCAGTGATCACCGCACAGAAATGACTCACACTCATACGCTTGTCCAGTGATCACCGATCGTTCAACACACACATACGCTTGTCCAGTAATCACCGCATAGAAATGACTGTATAACTCTCATTGATGCATGGCAGAATTTCCTATTTTGTGTGTTCACTTTTACACCTTATGAGCTGTTTTAATAATATGGCTGTAATGCTTGCTTTTGCTTAGGCTGATCTGAATAGGCGTTTGGGCTTGTTTCAGTACTCAGTTGAAAGGCTAACTCTGCTCCCTGCCTCTTCCCTCTCTCTATTCTCTTCCCTCTCCCTCTCTGTTGGCCCATGTTCTCTATCTCTAGAACTCCCGGGTATGTATGCTTCCTCTGCTAGCTTTAAATGTTTCGCCGCCACATCGCCTCTCATCCGTTTAACCACCATTTCATCGTCATGCGCTGTTCATGTCAGTCTGTTAGTTGTCTGTGAGAGATAAGTGCGCATGCCAGTGTGTCCATGGAAGAACCTCTCATTTGCATAATATCATTATTTCAGCTTTCAGAATCATCCTGTTTGTGACGACTGAATCATTGCGTAACATTCACATTTAAAGGCTTTTACAGTGTGGTCATGGTGGCATTATTGGCGTCATAAAAATAACATTTTCTCATATTGAAGTAATTACCTTTCAAATGAAGTGTTTCCATCACAGTTGTGATATTGGTCTCATTCGTCACACTCGTCAAACTGTCTAGTTCATTCATTTCAGGTGTTGGTGACCCATCCTCCAATCATCAGTACTCATAGCATCAGCATATAACAAGATATCATGTTCTCATAATCTCTTTCCCATACCTTGTCCCATCTCTTCTCTTCTCTTCTCTCCTCTTCATCTTTTTGTCTTTCTCATTTTCTGGCTGCTTGTCCCTACCCCAAACTTTCCATCTTTCCCCTGTCCTCTCTCTATCCTCTCTACCCTCTCCTTCTCTCTCTCTATCCTCTCTACCCTCTCCTTCTCTCTCTCTCTCTATCCTCTCTACCCTCTCCTTCTCTCTCTCTATCCTCTCTACCCTCTCCTTCTCTCTCTCTCTTTCCCTCTCCCCCCCTCTCTCTCCCTCACTCTCTCTCTCCCTTACTCTCTCTTTCTCTCTCTCCCTCTCTCTACCACTCTCTCTCTCCCTCTCTCCCTCTCCCCCCCTCTCTCTCCCTTACTCTCTCTCTCCCTTACTCTCTCTTTCTCTCTCTCTCTCTCTCTCCCTCTCTCTCTATCACTCTCTCTCTCCCTCTCTCCCTTCCCCCTCTCTCTCTCTCTCCCTCTCTCTCCCTCTCTTTCTTTTTCTCTCTCTCTCTCTCTCTCCCTCTCTCCCTCCCTCCCCCCCTCTCTCTCTCTCTCCCCCCCCTCTCTCTCTCTCTCTCTCTATCACTCTCTCTCTCCCTCTCTCCCTTCCCCCTCTCTCTCTCTCTCTCCCTCTCTCTCCCTCTCTTTCTTTCTCTCTCTCTCTCTCCCTCCCCCCCTCTCTCTCTCACTCTCTCTCTCTCTCTCTCTCTCTCTGCCCTTTAGGAAGGGGAGGTCTGCAGCCCCAGCTGAACAGTGCCATGCAGGACGTGAGTGACATGTACCTGCTGATGGAGGAGACGGAGAAGCAGGCGGTGCGGCGCTCCCTCCTGGAGGAGAGGGGGCGCTACTGCAACTTCATCAGCATGCTGCTGCCTGTGGTGGTAAGACAGGGAGAGGGAGAGGGAGAGGGGGGGGGGGTGGTAAGCAAAAGAGAGAGGAGGAGTGTAGAAAATAATGGAAAAGGCAAAGA
This sequence comes from Alosa sapidissima, assembly GCF_018492685.1. Classification (NCBI taxonomy): domain Eukaryota; kingdom Metazoa; phylum Chordata; class Actinopteri; order Clupeiformes; family Clupeidae; genus Alosa; species Alosa sapidissima. Next base: position 34,625,482 of record NC_055967.1, read on the forward strand.
CACAAAAGGTTGAGTGATGGAGTGAGAGACAGAAACAGAAGGAGGAGGAGGAGGGGAATATGAGAGACGAGGGGTTGGGCAGTGGGTGGGGAATATGAGAGACGAGGGGTTGGGCAGTGGGTGGGGAATATGAGAGACGAGGGGTTGGGCAGTGGGTGGGTGGGGCTGAGAAAGAGGTAAGTGGATAACGAAGCTAAGACAGACTGGTGGTAAGAATGAGAGAAGGAAAAGTAGAATGACAACCACCACATTTCAGCTCATTTCTCCTCATGTCATTCAAACATTAGAAGAGTATGTGACGTTTTAGACTGACCCTCCTGAGATGGTAGCAGGATGATGAGGATGTCCACTGTTGTCCTGTATCAGTATTATCTGTAGCGTGGTGAGTGCCCTGGTCCACTAGTAAGAGCTTCTTTCTTCTTTCTCTGTGTCGTTAGAATGGAGAGATCGCCATGCTGGGAGAGGTCACTCATCTGCAGGCCATTATTGATGACCTCACAGTACTGACCACCGATCCACACAAACTGCCTGCTGCAAGTGAACAGGTGCTCACACACACACACACACACACACACACACACACACACACACACACACACACACACACACATTGTGTTCATAATGCTGGCTATGGCTGTAATAACAGCATATAAACCTCTCTCCACTTGTTTATTGTTTATTGTTTATTGTTTCTTGTGTGTAGGTCATCGTGGACTTGAAGGGCTCTGATTATAACTGGTCTTACCAGACACCCCCATCCTCCCCCAGCAGTGTGGGCTCCAGGAAGAGCAGCCTGTGCAGGTAGGTCCATGAAACAGGTTCACTGATCAGTGACTGATGGCTACAACGTACGATGTGGCCTGTGTGCCCTCTTGCTCTTTCTGTTGCTGTAGTTCTCCCATTGACACTTGCACTGGAAGTACAACTGTCTATTTCAAATAGCTTCGTTTTTATATATACCAGTCAGAAAATACTATCCAGTAACAATAATCAAGTATTATGATCAATTAATTACAATTATTCCACTGCTTGGTTGAATTTCCCATTGTCCTACGTAATTTAGAACGACCATTAACCGTATGTTATTTGCACACCTATGAAGTAGGCTAGATCCATTTTTTTGGCCGTATCACACTTGTATATTAATTCGCCAAACTCGTTGTGAAGTTTAAATTAACTGTCACGTTGCATCCGAGCTGTAAAATGCAGACGTTCAGAACATGGCAACATTGTAGCATATGATGGAGGTGGCTTTTAGCTAGATGGATGGCAGCAGGCTAAGTAAAATAGCGATGTTTCCAAGCTAAAGTTTATCAGAATCTTGGGATATGCCCGCTTGACAACGGGAGAGATAGAACTAACGACTGGCCTTTGGCCGTAGCAACCATCCATTTAGAACTAGTAACGTCAGTTTGTCCTGCAAGTTAAGAAATTAGTTGATATGTGTTGGAAGAAAGTAGTTCTACAAACAAGACAAGTTTTAGCGATTAAAACGTTTAAATTGTAACAGGAAATGAACACAACGCAAGTGGCAACAGTGGAATAAGCTGGATAATGGACTCCACGGTGGTCTGTTCACAGAAGTTAATGCACTTCTGTGAACGCTTCGCGTCGGGGCCGTTTTACAACCTCGACCGTGCAACTTCTGTGAACAGACCACCGTGTCGTCCATTATCCCTTACTTAATTACTTATCTAATTATCTTTTCAACATGTAAAAGTCAGTCAGCATGTTAATGTCCTTTCTGCCCATCCTTCTCATTGTCCCTGAAGTTTGGTCCACCTGCCACCTGGTGGCGCCCACCGCCTCAGCAGTGTGTCATCTCATGACTCTGGCTTCATCTCCCAGGATGCCAACACCCACTCCAAGCCTCCCTCTCCCATGCCCTCCGATATCACCAGCCAGGTAGGACACTGCACCCTAACCGATCCCATTAGAGGGAGCGTACACAAAACATCAAAACGGTGATGTAATACACACTCAACTGCAGAGACATACACCCCCCCTGTGTGCTTTTCCCCCAATTCCACCCCCCGACCCCCCGACCCCCGACCCCTGTGTGCTCTTCCTCTGGTGTGTCATGGCGGCTCCCTCTCCTCTCTCATTCCACAGAAGTCCTCCAGCTCTGCCTCGTCTGAGGCTTCTGAAGTGTGTCAGTCTGTCAGTGAGTGCAACTCCCCCACTGCGGTGAGTGTCAGGGCTTTCTCTCTCTCTCTCTCTCTCTCTCTCTGTCTCTCTCTCTCTCTCTCTCTCTTTCTCCCTCTCTTTCTCTCTCTCTCATACAGACACACACACATACACGCACACACACAAACACACACACAGATAGACATAAACACACACACACACACACACACACACACACAAACACACACACACACACACAAACACACTCACACACACACACACACACACAAATCCACATATCACCACTTTGTCTGTGGCTAACAGTGTCTCCAAGCTTGTGTTACATTGTTGTTGTGCTATTCCTATTGTGTTTGATTTTGTCCCATTGCGCTGTTGTTGTTGTTGTTGTTGTTGTTGTTTTCCACAAGTACATGTTAACACTGCCTCTGTGCTAACTGCAGCTCCTGTAGAGTTACATTCAGAATGTGTGTGTTCAAAACCTCACACTCCACCACCACGCTGACATTATCAGCTCTCTTTTGCTGTCTTGATGAAGTTAGCAATAGCATCCATCCAGGACAATCGACATCAATATTAATAAAAGGCCTTAAACTTTCTACGTACAATCTGATACAAATCATATTCTGATGGGGATTACATTCTGCAAATCAACTTGCTAAAAGGATTTTGGGCCAGACAAAAAGATAAAAAAGACAAAAAAAACATTTAGCCCTGAAATCACAGGCCAGCTGATGCTTTTGATACTAATGGACCGTAGCTGTAATCCTGCAAGCCCCCATATAGTTTCTGATAATCCCTTTTTAAAGTATGATTTCTACCGTAATACCTTAATACAATTAGTGTGCTTTTATCTCAGCCTGCC
>NC_055967.1:34630991-34665991 GCF_018492685.1 Alosa sapidissima
CTTTGACAAGTCCTGCACCGTCCCTCGCCATAGCAACCTGGCTCAGAACTACCGGCGAATGATTCAGACCAAGAGGCCTGCCAGCACGGCTGGGCTCCCTGCAGGCATGGGCACCAAAGTGGGCACGCCGCCCCATGGCGCTGCCCCTCACGGCGCCTACTCCCACCCTCACAGCCCGTCTGAGACCAACGGGTCCGGGGGTGTCACTGTCAGCGGAATGGTCATTTCCTCAGGGACAGCCACCATTCGTCGAACCCCGTCGACTAAAGCCGGGGTGAGGCGCACCCCGTCGAACGTCGGCCCCATTCCCATCCGGCCCCCAATCGTCCCTGTCAAGACCCCCACCCTCCTGGACTCCCCAGGGTTCCCCCCTCCGCCCCCGGAGACCAACGGCAGTCTGGAGAGCCTGTATGTCGACGACCTCCCGCCAGGAGCCCTGGCCTCGCCCAAGCGCCTGAGCCTGCCCACCCAGCCGTGGAGCTCTGCCGGCGGGTACGACCCCAGCCTGTACCCCCTGCAGCCCTCCGGTCTGGATCTCCAGCAGCAGCAGCATGAGGAGATGCTCCTGGCCGCTAATCGCCACACTCTGGTGGAGCAGATCGGCGAGCTGGTGGCCAGCGCCCACGCCCTGGGTGAGGGACAGTTCCCCTTCCCCTCCCAGACAGAGGGGGCAGTAGCGAGTCAGAGCCAGAACCTGGGCCCCAGGGAGAAGATGCTGGTCCCAGAAGGGGAGGACATGCTGAAGACCATCCGCAGGGGCGTGAGGCTGCGGAAGTCGGTGTGCAATGACCGCTCGGCACCACGGGTCATGCCCTAGACCCAACCATGCAGGAGTTTATGCCTTTGGCTCTTGACCACAAGCTAAGGCTGAAGATTGGCTGCCTCTGTCTCAAATGTGGGTTGGATGGTTATATAGGTTTTTTCAGGGTACCTCAGCACTTACCGAACTGATATAGATAAACTGAGTAATGTGAGAGTATTTCCATCTGATTTTTCAAGACCTTGACAGGAGCTGTTTGGGAGGTGACGGCTAAAAACCTACATACCCACAGTGGCCCATTTGTAACAGAAATGATATCTTTTCCCTAGTGGAGTGCTTGTAGAAATATAATATGAAGAGTTAGCTATAATTAACAAGAGTAACTGCAAACAGCTTAACTAAACTGACAAATTAAATAACCACTGAATGACCGCGGTCACTGTAATCTCCACGCATATGCTGTATATATATGGACATGGATAAACAGAGATTTACAAGTGGAATGTTCTCTAGATGAGTCAGGTTGCCTGACCTCCAGGGACTGCTGAAGGTGGACACTGCCAGTAAAGTTTTGATGTCATCGCTTTTCGATGAGGATATGATGTCAGGGACTATATGATGTCATGAATCCCTTGCCTGTGGAACTGTGTACATGTGACATGTCGGGATTCACTGGTATATCACACATGACGACTGCTGACAACCACATTACACTAAAACACTACAACAATAAAAAATAAAATAAAACAAAAACACAAACATAACGCCAAAGCATTTTGTTCTTTAACCTTTAGATACATTAAGCACAAAATGGCTGACACAGCACTCAGTAGAATGGACCCCAGAGGTGAGCCTCATAATTTAACACTGCCAAATGATCGGCTGGATGTCTTATATTCCCTTTACACTATGTACTGTCTTTCATGTAGTCCTTTTGAGGAGAGTATAAATGTTTTTTTTTTTTTTTTAATTTTTGTTTGTTTCTTTTTCTACTGTGTAGTGTATGTCATTTTTTCGTCTCATATTGTTGGTAGTAGTAGTGGATCAGGGTGAGGGGAGAGAAAGTAGATGGGACTGGTTTCCCATTTGCTAAGTTGCTCCAAGTTACTTACCCACTTATATGGACTCCACGGTGAGTACCAGAACTCATGGTAAACCACGAGCTGTTGAAAAGATGAAAATGCATGTCAAATAAAATAACAAGCCATATTGTAGTGTTTCTTGGTTTTTTTCTTGCTTGTTGAGCAATGTAACAATTATATTTCTAATTTCAATGAAACTGTTGTCTGGCTAGTTTTTGTTCTAAACTATTTGAAGAGTCAAGCATGATGGTTCAATTAAAACCATGCAAGAAGGGGGAAATTATGTATAATTATGTGTAATTACATTTATAATTATAATTGTGTATAATTACATTAATAAATTTTGATTCAATTTTATTAATATAGCACCATAATATGAATAGGCTATGTCCCAAGATGCGGTACAGAGTCCAATATAAACTTGCTAAACTTGAAGCTTTGATGTAAAACTAGAAACTTCACAAAATGATGAATCCAAAGTGTAAATAAACCTTCCTTTTTCACCATCTGGATGACATCTTGGGCGTCTGGGTTATGCCTTTCTCCTAAATATGTAGATGCCCCAAATAATCTGGCACCTGGCCGAGGACCTGGTGACTTACAGGGAAATTTGTGGATTCTGTATTTTCAGTATCTCAAAAGGATCTGATGTCTGAACCTCTCGCAACCAGAGGGTGGCAGTGTTTTGCCTTAGAACCTCACCAAATTATCTTGACACAGGCACACAGCAGTACACCATCATTTGGTGAGAGAAAGATGAATGCTTACATATAACACAAGAGGGGGCTATAGAGCTGGAAGACATTGGACAATGGCCATGAAATTGTTTGCTATAACCTCCCCTTCTCAATCGTAAGCTGCTTTCGGGCCAAGTAGCCTAGTTATAGGAACTTAGATATAGGAACAGTCCACTACTCTCCCCCTAAACCGGTTTTTAATTTATATTCGCACTGGCCAAGTGGTCATAAGAACTTGTAGGAGGGCGTAGGAGTGACGTAGGCACGGCGACTGTGCGTCGTCACTTGCTACAGGGTACAATAGGCACCCACTCCCAAATGCAAATAAATTAGCCTATATTTTACATTTATTTGAATGACCCTCATTGTCTACTGTCGCTTCAAGTAAATCCTGATGCTGCACATGTTTTGCTTCTTTTTTTGGGGAAAACAGCTATGAGAGAGAGCAAGCAAGCATGATGGTTGACAGTAGCCTAACATTAGTCATCAGATCCGTTTGGAAAATGAATTTAAGGAACTGTGGATGCTGGTTCAGTCAGATACACCCTTTGACATTGAAAATAGTGGAAAATAAATAAATAAATAAATAAACATATGCCCTATTTACCGATGTGGTCAGGTCATTCTTTGGTCTAGAATGGACCCGAGAAAGTGACCTTGGCCTACAGCAGATTTCACTGTGGATTTCCATGGCCAACTCATATATAAGTATAAGTATAAGTATATATACTCTTTTGATCCCGTGAGGGAAATTTGGTCTCTGCATTTATCACAATCCGTGAATTAGTGAAACACACTGAGCACACAGTGAACACACACTAATGCTGGCGCAGTGACAGCAACACCGTGACACAGAGTACAACAGTGGTGCTCTGGGAGCAGTGAGGGGTTAGGTGCCTTGCTCATTTAAATTAATAGTTATATATCACATATAACACTATATTAGGGGCCACATGAGAAGAGTTTGGATCCAAAACGCTACATGCTCCATTTTAATGCATTTTCATAAATATATTTTTTTAAATGATTATTTTGTTTTCGGAACTGTTATTGGATCTTTTATTTTTTAGATTTTTTTATCTGTTATTGGTTATTGGTATTTTGCTGCAGTTTCAAAACTGGATTACTCAGGATCTGCTTACTGTACAGAGGAATGCTTCATATCCTCTAATTCGGTAAGGTCTGCTGTTTATTTTGATATATGGTTTGCTGTTTTGACCAAAGTGTTCGTGAGATATACCACCGAGAGTAATGGGTGTGGAGATAGATGAAGCGCTGTGTGCACAATGAAAATATGATTAAATGCCATCTATGTCCAACGTTAGTTTTCTCGCGAACTGTTTATCACAACATCTAACCGCTAATATCATGGGAAAGGTCAGGTTCTGCTCTTTCACATGATATCTGTGAAATGTATGTGTGATAAGTACTCCGCGAGCAATTCAACAGAGAATAATGGGTGTGAATTTGAACACATTTTGCGTCAGTAAGTCACATAGCCACGGGTGGCCACAGGGGTGGCCAGAGTTTATGTTGTGGTGGCCGCGGCCACCCCTGGCCACTCCTTGGTGGCGCACCTGCTTGGATCTATCAGCTGCTGGTTCTATAAATGACTGAGCCCAAAACTGGTTCACTTCTGCTGCCGAGTCATTGAGGAATGATGCACAAGGTTTTACTGAGAGAGAACTGCACCTCCAGCATTGTAGGCCTACTCAACTACACTCAATTACATGTAATTCAACTTCAGCCTGTATTTCTATCAAGAGACGTAGTAAGGTGACTGGATGGTTGGTAAGCGAATCCACAACGAATAATTAGGCCTACAATTAGTCACAATTGATGGTTATGATATAGACCTACATTTTGCTAGTTAATAAGATAATCTTATCCACCTGGAAGCAATAGTTGGGCTGTGATCTCCTAATAAACAATCAAATCTCACCTTAAATAGGCTACCCATTTGTGGAATCCCCAGACATTCTAGGCCGACTGAAAAGATGTGTCTGATGTGTTGTGTGTTGATGTCAGAATGAATATCTGAGCACTTTTAGACAATCTAAAGTTGTGAGGTAAACAACTGTCTCGCTGTCATCTACTGTAGGCTATTTGTTCTTAAGCAGAGGGGGATTTGTTTCAGTGTGGTGATGCTGCGTGCGGAGTAAATGGCAGCGCGATTACTTGTCGTTTTGAGGGGCGAGGCGCTGGGCTGAGTCTGGTCCATCAAGATGATTACAGTTCAGAACAAATCAGGGACGCGTGCGCGTGGAGGCGTTGTTTGATGTGGCAGTTGGAGATCGCCAGAATGAGGAGCGAGCGACACAGACACGGCCTCGTGTCACTCCGTCAGGCCGTCAGTCACTCAGTCACTCCCACGGACCGAGCCTCCGGTTTACCCGCTTGTCACCGCAGCCGAGGGAGAGCGCATCTATCGCCCCGGGCTGTATTTTGGGAACGTGACATGAGCGCGCAATCCTCCATCAGCCCCGTCGTTAAGTGGCACGCGTGTCATCTTCCGTGACACGCGCGCTCGTTTGATAGTCCGGTGATCTCCAGTGCAAATGCGGGACATGTCTCTCCACAGAGCGTAGGCGGACATGGCAGCATGTACTTAAACATCTGAGCAGTGGGAATCTGTGGGGGGTTTGTGAGTGTGTGGGGGGAGGGTCTTATCTGTATTTCACAAATTACATTGTTGTGTAAAGCAACGCATACATGCACCGCATTTTCGTTTGACATAGTGTAAGGTGAGCTTAAGTTCTTTACCAGATGAGCCCCGAGCCTGCACAAAACTGTAGCCTGAATTCATCATGCAGACCAGGCAGCCTCGACTGTGTCCATGTGCGCTCTCTCACCATCATCGGGATGTGTAGGCCAGGGCAACATTTTCACTCAGCTCTTGTGTTTTTATTATGACCGCCGCGCAGCGCATGTCCAAATTTCCGTCAAGGATTCCCGGGACACTGAAAGACCGGGGTAGACGAAACTTGGTGGGCATGTAACCCATTATGGATAGCATGGAACCATCGTTTTTCGTTTTGATCTGTAGCCCCCCCCGCTGGACTGCACCCCCGAAAGGAGGGTAGGGCAGACACAGTTTTCTGTGAATATCTCGAGAACCGTAAGGTTTAGGAGGACCATTTTTTTGTATGTTGATCTCAAGGGGCCATGTCAACCCATACCATAACCACTCATTTCATGTATAGCGCCACCTAGTTAAACACAAAAAAGTAAAAATGAGGTGTTGTAATCGCAGGTATCTGTGACCTAACATAGTCAAAACTGCACGAAATTGGAAGTGTAGGATCATTATGACACCCTCTGAATGCACGCAAGTTTCGTCGAATTCCGTTCATGGGGGCCACACAATAAATTATGTTAGTATACACCAACTGGCCTGTAGGTGGCCGGAGACAGTTTTCTGTGAATATCTCGAGAACCGTAGGGCCTAGGAGGTCCACCTTTTTTTTGTATGTTGGTCTTAAGGGGGGATGTCAACCCATCCCATTACCACTTATTTCATGTATAGCGCCACCTAGTTAAAAATTAAAAAGCAAAAAATTAGGTGTTTTCACCACAATATCTCTGGCTGACATGGTCAAAACTGCACGAAATTTAAAGTGTAGGATCATTATGACACCCTCCAAATGCATGCCAAGGTTTTGTGAACTTTCGTTCATGGGGGGCCTTACAATAAAATAATTTATGTGTACATTTAGTGACCGTACACCAACAAGGATTCCCGGGACACTGAAAGACCATTCCATGTGCACACATGTGCATAAACAGATACACACGCACACACATACATTCACAGTAATCATACGTATGACACATACTCACACAGTAGACATATGTACGCATGCATGCACATGCACAAACACACATACGCAGGCAAACACACAAGCACGCACACACACACACACACACACACACACACACCCACACACATAAACATAAACGTGTACACGCACACATGCACACAATTCAAGAATTTCTCAGAATTATGAACAGGCAAGATGGGGGTGGGGTTGTATAAAATGAATTTTACATGTGAAATCTATGAACTAATCATGTTTTGGTACTTGTTATCTAGCAGATACCAGTGAGACAGTTAGAATTTAGTGAGACAGTTAGAATCATATAGGCCTTTCAGCGTGATTTATTTTTGTGGAAAAAATGTGCTGGACTGGGCGGCGGTCATATTTTGTACCGCTCTGCGGTACATCTAGTTTAATTATGTTTTTACAATAGAGACTGTTTCTGTTGTTCTGTGCTTCTGTCTAATCTTTAGCATAAGGAGGAACTACAATACTGTGTCCCCCAGTCAGTCTTTGGCGATACAGACTCCCTATCTAATGTTTGGTATTTCCCCCATTTGATTTGCTATTACAAAAGTCAATGATCAACACATCACATATAACATAGTAATAACACATAAATGTATCTTTTTGTGTAGCCTACAAATAATGTGTCCAACAATGTGTGTACAGGGCAATTCCACGGAAAATGGACTTTTTGTCACATCCATAACATAGTGAAATGCCTTGACATTTGTATGATGTGAATGATAACATTCATTTTTTGTGCATTTTTTCTCATGTACATTCTTCAGCCAAAAATAGCAAATGCTCAAATTCCATGTAATCATTCACATCATACCATACCATCACATTTTATTGGCGTTATAGATGTTACAAAAAATGTAATTTTCCATGGAATTGCCCTACATGATTTGTCTTACCCGCTGCTAGGAGTATGATTATTATATTGTTCTTCTTATTCCTATTATTGTTGTTATTGTTGTTATTGTTATTATCATATTCTCTGTCACAGCAAAGCTAATGCTTACCACAGCAAGGCCAGGCCAGTGACAGTGTGCAGACAGGCATGCCTTTCTCCTGAGAGTCTTCCTGTCATTTATTAGAAACATAAGTGCGTCACATGCCCTTGGCCAACCCGTCTACATCATTCTGCCCTGAAAAATGGCCCTTCACGAGAGCTTTTGGGAAGCTGCGTGATGAATGCTTTTATATGATGTTAATAGATGTTTTCTCCTCCAAAACTGCCACAAATCAACACAGATGACCTCATCAGAAAAGACACTTAATAATAAAACGGCACTGATTGATGTGTGTGTGTGTGAGTGTGCGCGTGCGTGCATGTGTGTGTGTGTGTGTGTGTGTACAATTCATTAAACACAACACCTGTCAACGCTGCCAAAACACAAAACAGATCTCTGTTTTTCCCAGCCAGCCACCAAAGGACACACATGTCTCAAAGATGTGGCGCCTGTGTTGCTGACAGAAAGGGCGACCCACATAGTTTCCACCATTAGATCCCTTAACTTTGTACCAGTCCATCTTTTCTCTCTGTTTCTCTTGGTCCCGCATGCCTGGTCTCTCCCACACCCTGGAGTATGTCTTTAGTCTTGTCCCATCCTTCAGGACCCCTCTTCATTACATCATGATTACACACACACACACACACACATACTGTACACACACACATACTCGTGCCCTTTGTCACAGTCACTGTCAAGACGCTTTTCCTCAATGATTCCTTGTTGGTGGAATGAGTTACCTAATGTTCTACGTTCTTGTGAAAGTTTGGGGACTTTCTTTAAAAAGACATATCTGTTCACCTTGCACTTAGTTAATTTGTTCTCTTACAGAGTTATGTTTTGTATATTTATAGTTTTTGTTAACATGAAACTAATTATTTCATTATTATTGATATTGTTGTTATTATTTATTATTATTACACTTAATGTCGGCTTTTCAGATTTATTTGAAACATTTTTAACTAATATAGTGTTCATATACTGTAAATCGCAGAGTCACAGAGGGGGAGAGACAGAGAGAGAAGACACACACACACACACACATACACACATGCAGTCAGGTGCAGGCATGATGGACAGACACAGACAGTAGGAGACAGGCACATGGCAGTCGTCGTGGTGACGGCTTGTCTCAGCGTTGAGCCTCAACATAAGGCTCTGATCCCCACACCTGAGCCACAGAATCCTGAGTGACACCACCTCTTTATTAGCACAACGTCAAGAACACTCGTAAAATTAGCAACGTAATGCTTTCAGCACTGACATGCTGGTAAGAGATTACGCCATAAATTATAACAGTCCCACATTATTCTCTTGTATTCATTATCTCTCAGTTGTCCTTTTCTCTGTGCCACTCATCTTCATTTACTGAATCAGAAGAACGTCTTGGGCCTCAGAATGAAGTACCAGTACATTGAAACAATAGTCCAACTACATTTATTTAAATACAGCCATAATAAAAAGCTAGAACTGACTGTAAAACTAAACATTATGGGCTGATCAAACACGTAAACTATGTGGCCTTAGTGTAGAAGTCCTTTGTAGACCTTTCATCAATGACAGCATAGAGCATCCAGACTCAGGGACAGCTGCCCACACTTATGTTGGCTCCTTTCATTCCTCATTCTTAGCTGGGTCCGCTGTCCAGCCCACCACACCCCTCCTCACCCTGGCGAGGGGACGCTGTCCACCCTGACCCCCCTACCTTCAGTCACCTCCAATCAGGTCCCCCCTTCTCTATGATGACTGCCTGTCATCAGACGTGTCAGCAGAGGTGAGGGCCGCCATGGTGACACTCGCCGTGGCGCTAACGACGACGTAACACGCTCCGACGTCCGGCTCACGGAAAAGGTCAGTCGGCCTCTGGAAAATCAAAGTCGCGGACAGGAGGACTCAAAACAGCGGAAACTCGGAGGCCGAGAGCCGGAATGGGGGACGGGCGGCGGTGAAGGACACATGGCAGCGGCGCCTCCTCCTGTGAACGGCAGGACAGGCCGGACGTCACGCCGGCACCCGTCTCTCCTCGTTTTCCTAATGGGGTGACAGGCGTGGTCAAACACCGGGCACAGACCAGCGGGGTCAGAATGCATTCTCCCAGATGAGAGCAGCGAGGACGAACATCACTTCAGCACAGGTCAGACCAGATCACATGGATCACGGGGTCAAAACACACATGACAGTTTATTTTTTTAAGGACTGGAGGGTGGTGACAGGTTTTATGGTTATTGTTATGATACATGATCCTTATTTGGCAGTGCATGGGGTGAAGCAATGAGGCTGGTGCAACTGCACATTTTGGGATATCTTACAACACCCACAGATCTTTTACTTTTAGCGTTGGTCAGGACCCCGGGCCCCTGAGCCAGACCCTGTAGATCAGTCCCAGCCTGTGGGCACACAAACACCCCGTTCTCTGTGTCCACCTCCTCTGTCTCGGCCACAGGACATGCCTTAGCCGGTGAGGTATCACCGACGGTGCCCATCCGTCATGGCGCCGGTGTTAGCGCAGCACTTTCTGAGACGCTGGGAGGTGAAAGTTTTCCACTGGGTCTGCGGTGACACTTCATTTGTCACCGGGGCCTCTGTCATGGCACGGAGAGCGAGTTTTGGCACAGAGGGCAGCAATTAGGCTGATAACCAGGTCGAAATTAGGCAATGGATCACTCAGAGTCACTGGGAGGAGTCAGTTAGGACATAATGATCGCTCAGTGTCCCCAATACCCCAATACCAGAGAGAAACGGAGGGGGGGGGGGCAGAGGGAGAAAGAGAGAGAGAGAGAGCGGGGGGGGCAAACAGAGAGAGAATAGAAAGAGAGGGATGAGACAGAGAGAAAGAGAGAGAAGGTGTGAGAAAAAGAGAGATAGATCTGAGGAGTTGGGTGTCTGAACCTGCCTCCCTATAGCAGCCAGTTATAGGTGAGCTCCTCAGTCCTGGCGAATGGCTGCTGATATTTCTTAAAAGCCAATCTGCAGTGCATTCAACAGGTTTTCATATCCGTCCAGGTTTTCCACATTCTGTTGTTTCAGACTCACCTAAAAAATGATGGAATTCAGTTTTTTCATCTCATAAATCTACACAGAATACTCCACAACGACAAAGCAGTTTTTGGGGCCAAACTGAATAAAGAAGGGCCTCGTTAGAATCTTTGATTAAGACAGATAGGCAATACCCCAGTGGTCACTATGACTGAGAGTTCCTTTATGAAGATGGGAGAACCTTGCGGAAGGAACCATCAATGTAGCACTACAGCCATTAGGGCTTTGAGTCTATAAGATAGTATGGCTATAGGCAGAAGCCACTCCTCACTAAAAGGCACATGCCTGTCCGCTGGGAGTTTGCCAAAAGGCACGTGAAGACCATGCAAAGCAAAGTCCTGTGGTGTGACAATGAAGATTGTACTATTTGGACACAATCCCAACAGCATACCCAAAGGAAACCAGGCACGGAGTGGCCACTCATGTATACCATGCCTACACTCAGCAGTGGCCCCTCATGTATACCATGCCTACACTCAGCAGTGGCCACTCATGTATACCATGCCTACACTCAGCAGTGGCCCCTCATGTATACCATGCCTACACTCAGCAGTGGCCCCTCATGTATACCATGCCTACACTCAGCAGTGGCCCCTCATGTATACCATGCCTACACTCAGCAGTGGCCCCTCATGTATACCATGCCTACACTCAGCAGTGGCCCCTCATGCTGTGAGGATGTTCCTCTGCACCAAAAAACCACGGGAGTAGCAAGTGCTTAGAGAGGGATCTGAATATCTGAATTTTGCTTAATTCAGCAGAAAACATGTTATGGGTTTTTACAACTGCATTTTGTAATCAACATGAGAGACAAGCAAAAAAACTGCATTCAACTTCCAGTCATTGTCATACCTTGGCAGCAATCAACTTTTTTCAGAAAGGACAAGGAATAAAAAAAACAATGGGTCCCTTTGCCTTGAGTTGGTACCTCCTACCGAGGTGCCAGCGGTCGTGCCTTTCTCTCTCTCTCTCCCTGAGCAGACGCCACCGCTGCTTATCACAACCATCTGGTGTCAACAGATCCATCCCCAAATCGCACCTTGTTTGCTGTGAGGTGCCTGTTAACTGCTGAGATCAGTCAAAGATGGTGACATGGACTCTGTGACACCTGGCATTCAGAGCCTGTCAGGGACAGAGGGGGTTGTAGGTGTGGGGATGGGGTCAGAGATTCAGGCCCATTGCTGAAGAGGCTCTGTGTGTGTGTGTGTGTGTGTGTGTGTGTGTGTGAGAGAGTGTCTGTCTGTCTTGGTTTTGATGACTTACAGTAACGTGGCGGCTGGAGAGAAGGAAGCCAGAGCTGTCACTCACTGGACTGCAGATTGCAGAAAGCTTCTTTCTGTGCCTCCTCAGCCTGGTCTCTAGGGTTAGGGGAAGCATTCTGTGTGAGTGTGTGTGTGTGTGTGTGCGTGTGCGTGTGTATGACACTGGAGAACTAGAAAGAGGTTGAATGAGAGAGAGAGAGAGAGAAAGAGAGAGAGAGAAAAGAGAGAGACAGCTGGCAGCTTTGAACCCAGCTGGCTGCCTGTCAATCAAAGCGAACCCTGACAGCAAAGCTTTCAGGTCTTAATATCCCCCTGCCAGAGGTGGGAAGCCAGCTCTCTGCCTTTGGAGTCCAGGACCAGTTAGCCACACACTCCAGACATGTGTGTTTGCTGTTACACAGCTGGAAACAGCAGCTTGACACTCCTCAGAAACAGCCAAAAGATCTACGGTCCCCATGGGTGTTTTTGATTGACAAGCGATCTACAAAAACTTTAAAATGATGGCAGGAGAGTACTTAACAAGCAACTCAGGAATCAAAATGGAATCACAATTTAATGCTGCATTGTTTGCCTCATATTGGAGCTGGGCATTAATCATACTCAGTGTCTCCATGAAAGGCTTTCTTTTATTAGGCTAGCTTCCATCAGCATTTGTCCATGCCAAGGTAAAGGCTTAGATGCTGCTTCTTTATCAGATGTTTACAAACGGCATCTTTTATTTATTACATATTACATTATTATAACTCCATGTTAAAACTCCTTAATCCACTTTATATGTGCAATGTATACAGAAGATAATTATTTATACAAAAAAAAAAACACAGTGCTTATCTTGACACATTGCCATTTAAATGTCATGAAATTAAATTAGCCAAGTTTCACTGTTTCTAAAACTACTTCTGTAACTTAGAAGAAGATGCAAGGCCCTGATCAGAAGGAACTGCAGTGGGGAATGCTAGACAACTCTTGACATTAAGTAATTTCTTAAGGATGTATTGCCTTTAAAATATCAGGAAGGAAATGGTGGAAAGAACTTTGCCACTCGAGCAATGCAATAAAAATACATTAGCCTATATTCTAACACGCTGTGACATATACAGTATGTCTGTATTTTAAAGATGCTTGATTTTCTTTTACAAATTCTTTTTCAATTATATTTCTACCGGTCTAACACAAAACTATTCCTCTTGAGCCATGCTACTTCCCTGGTATAGTCAATTCACTCCGTAGGTCTGCTGCACAGTTCGTCACATATTTTTCCTCCTGACGCAGAGTTCTTTTGTTTTCACAATAACGTTTCTGGACAGTGATTGATGAGGACGTGCTCTTGCAGAGTGTCTCAGAAGGAGGGAAAGGGGCGTGACTAGTCACAGGATCGCAGGCGATGGAAAGGGTTAATAGGATAGCGAGCTGTACTCTTGTCTGCGACTTTGAGTGACGTGATCAGATCATTTTCCTGCCGCTTGTCTGCTGTGCCGCCGCCTGGGAGGGTACCGAGCGGGATCTCATTCAGCCTTCCGCCCCGTTACCGGACAGAGGATCTTACCACCGACACGAGCCCGATTCAGACGGAGGTTGTTTCTGTAGTGATATCTCTACTTTTGACGTTTGCGTTAGTTTTTTTCTCTACCCAGGATGTCTAGTGCTTTGTAAATGAACACGTCGTCTTGCGAGTTCAACGGACAGATTTACACAAACGGTAGCTGACAAAGATTTTTGTTTTGGGCTTCAATCAAGCATGCCACGGAGAAAACAGCAAGCGCCGAAGCGCGCAGCAGGTATGTTTACTACGCAGATAAAACTATACCAGTTGTCACATTCTTATTATATCCATTCGTAGGGTAATTTGTAAAATGTAACATTTTAAACTGTAGTCTAGACTATATTGTCTCACACGGATAATTGCCGATAAATATTCATTATAATTAGGCCTAAACTAAACGGAAACTATCCTCGCGTAAAACACTGCCCGTGGCCAATTAAGATTCTAACGTGTCCATTTCCGAACTTACTTATCTGGCATTTTACAAGGTAGCTTGGATAAGTCTTGACGGTGGTTCGTTTCCTATCAACTTTTAACATGTACACCTTCCGAGTTGACGCGTTTCTAATTGTTTTACCCATACGCAGAAAACGCCCAGATGCGTAAAAGCTCAATAACTGACGGACACTCTTGTTTGGACGCTGACAGTGATTGATTGGTTGTCATTTAGCCCTTTGATGCATTCCTTCCTTCCCTCCTTCCTGTGTTGTGCTCTCCGGAGGACTCATTCTATCACGCCCACTACTGACGTCAGGCTAACTCTGTAGACCGCCACACGAGCCTTGCTGGCTGAGGGTCCCGGGGCAGGAGGAGCAAGTAGTGAAGAAGTCAAACCCATGAAAACTAACATGAAAGGGTACAAGAACAGTCGGTGTTTGTCAGCGTCGTGCTATTTCCTGTGAATCAGTCAAGCTTTCCTTTTGCGTGTCTACGACTGAGGGTAAAGACAATTTTGGCCATAAATCTGGAGCTAAAGCCAAGTCCAGCATCTGGACAAACAGTGTGGGAGTATCCGCATGAGTGTACACGAGCTTGGCCGGGAGGGCTGGTGACGAATGACGCTGTCAGGGGTTTAGCAGTTAAATTGGACACTAGCGCGGTGATTTGTTCGAGGCTATAATACGCCTCGCCCATTATATTCTGAAAATATAAGATGGCTACTTTTTTTTTTTTTTTTCAAAAGTAAGGCATTTTGATGAATATGTTGTTAGATGGATTTCAATCACAAGGCATCTCAAGTTGCTCTCTCTCACTTCTCTCTCTCTCTCAGAGATTTGCTCAACCATGTAAAAAGTGCAGTTGTTTTGCCAGCTTCATTAGCGCTCACCTAATTAGCCGTAAACTTGATGAATCACTGACAGCTGGAATGATCGCAGATGACAGCCCGCGAGCTCTCCGTCAACCCGGCCAATTAGAGCTTCCACTGGCGCTGATGTCATCCGATGGAAATAACTATTTCTGTCGCCCGACATGGCTCAAACCCCGGGACAACAGGGATTGAGGCACTAGGCCTACGACTAGAAACTCACTGATATGTCGCACCTCTCTTGTACATGCCCCTACATTAAACAAAAAGGTGGAACATTAGGTGGAAGTTTAGCATTTTCACTCAATGGATGTAATCACTTTCTCTCTCTCTCTCTCTCTCTCTCTCTCTCCCACAGGCACATACACACGCACACACGCATGCAGTCACAGTCAGAATACACAAAATGTACTCACACTGGAGGATGAGAGTGAGGGCAGGCAGTATGGGACAAAAAGTATGTGCTCTCCATTAGATGAAGTCTATATTTGACTGATGTATTCTGCTGCAGTGGGGGTTGTGCAAGCGGTAGCCATCAATCATGTGTGTGTGTGTGTTCTGGCAAGAGTGTATGGGTGTTGGTGGGTGTAAGCCCACTTTTTGATGTCTGAGAAGATGGTGTGCGTGTGAAACAGTAGATGGTGTAGGACTGGGCGTGCGTCAGCAAAGCTCTCGGTGTTGGCATACCTCAGTGTGGATGCCCGAGGAGGTCTGTATCTCACTCAAGTCTCACTTACACAGGAAAATACCCAGGTTATATGAACACACTCTTTCAGACACATACAGATGTCTCACAATCACACACATGCATCCTCCACCCCTTTCTACACACACACACACTCTGACATACTCAGACACAGGTATATACACAGACAACAACCACACAGCCATGTGCATGCTTATCTGTCTCCCTCTCTCTCATGTACACACATACACACACTGATATTATTGCTTGTCAGAATTAAGTATCTGTTATTATTGGACTGCATTTCTGTGTTTTGAATTGTATGGAAAATGGACAGGTGCAAGAGGGATTCTGTCAATTTGTCCCCATGGTAATGCCACACTGACAGATTTGCTTGTTTGTGTATGTGTGACTGAGTGTATGTGTGTATGTGTGTGTGTGTTTGTAGTGAGCCAGAACTTGCAAGAAGGCTGTTTTTTATAAAGTGTGCAATGAGAAATGTGCTTTACAAAAATGATTATCTAACCTTCATCTTAATAAGATGAGCGCAGAACTGAATTGACAGTGTAAGAGAGCTCAATAGAGAGACAATGCTGCAATGAGAAAGAGGATGAGGCAGAGAGAGAGAAGAAGAAGAATATGGAGGATCATATGAAGATCCTCAACATGGACTTCTCTCTCTCCATAAGCTGTCTAGATAACAGGCTGTGGGAATGAGCTGGAGGGAAATATAACACCACAAATAACATACTAGCACAGGCTATTGCACCCCCTCGCCCCCATACCGAAACAGCTGTCCACAGCACTGACATGGGAGATAATGGCGCTGCCTTGGACGAGGGCTTATGATGGATTGAGGCCTCGGTGAAGACAATTGCCTTTTCTGGCAGGGGCCGTTCCCGTGTCCAGTGCTCCCAAGGGCCGTTCACGTTGGCGGCGGGATGTTTGTGGGGTAACAGAACCGGCCCGGGCCCACAGGGTCCGCTGAAACCCGAGCCGCCCGCAGGGGAGAGGCAGAGGAGACGATTTCCTTTTCATCGGAGTCGTTCATCAGGCAGCCCCACGCTACTCAGGACACCATGATGTGTGTGTCATCCATCAGAGACACTTTCACAAACTTTCCCAGACTAAAGGGGTGGGAGTACAGAGAGAATGAGAGAGAGAGGAAGAGAGACGAAGAGAGAGAGGGGAAGCATGAGAGAGGGTGGAACAGAGTGGAAGAGAGAGAGAGAGAGAGAGAGAGGGTGGAACAGAGTGGAAAAGAGAGAGAGAGAGGGTGGAACAGAGTGGAAGAGAACAAAAAGAGTGAGAAAGCCGAGAGCAGGGAATCAAGATGTAGTTGTTGAGAGAATTGACTGACAAGGAGCCAGGTCTGTCTGTGTGTGTGTCTGTGTGTGTGTGTGTGTGTGTGTGTGTGTGTGTGTGTGTGTGTGTGTGTGTGAGAGAGAGAGAGAGAGAGAGAGAGAGCACAGGGTGACTACCATTCAGGAGAGCGAGAGAAAAAAATGAGTGAGAGGAAGAGAAACGCCTGAGTGAGTGAGTACCAGGGAGACATGCAAGTATGAGAGCCAAGACATGAGTTAGGAAGAGAGAGAGAGAGAGAGAGAGAGAGAGGGAGAATGTGTGAGACACAGACTGAAGAAGAGAGATGAACTAAGATGATTGAGTGAGTGAGTGCTGCTGGACTAGAGGGAGAGTCAGACATGGTGTTTGAAGATATGTGGAGGAACGAGGAACAGAAAACACTGCTGTGGTTGAGATGTCATGAGCTGTGAACATTTGGTTAAAAAACATTATCTCTTTCTCTCTGTGTATATATGTGTGAGATAGTGAGTGAGTGTGTATGTGTGTGAGTATATATGTGAGAGAGAGAGTGAGTGAGTGTGAGTGTATGTGTGTGTGTGTATGTGTGAGTGAGTGTGTGTATGTGTGAGAGAGAGAGAGAGTGTGTGTGTGTATGTGTGAGTGAGTGAGTGTGTGTATGTGTGAGAGAGTGAGTGAGTGTGTGTGTGTATGTGTGAGTGAGTGTGTGTGTGTACAGTATGTGTGAGAGTAAGTGAGTGTGTCAAAAGGCCTTATGAGCACATGGTTTGTGTTGTGTGTAACTTTCTAACATCATATAAGGAGGGGTATGTATTTTGCAGAAGATAATTTAAGCAGTGTTTGCTTTTATTGTCTGTTTTTGTGAGTTTGTGGTTAAATATAGTGTGTTGAAGTAGAATGTTAAATGATGAACCAGGGAAATGGCATATGGTGCCAGTGGCATAGTGGTGGCAATTATCTTTCTCTCTGTCTCTCTGTGTGTGTGTGTGTGTGTGTGTGTGTGTGTGTGTGTGTGTGTGTGTGTGTGTGTGTGTACACATGCATGCATGCATTTCTGAGATAATGAGAGAATGAAATTTATTTTTATTATATACTGCACATATTGCACATTGCACATATTTGTTATTGCAGTTATGCCGATACAGGGTGTCCACATATGAAACTGAGAGACCTCTGTACCCTGATCACTTGCTGTGGACAGATGAAGCCACGATCCAGAAGTGCATTCAGGAGTATTTCTATTGCTCAGTTCATCTTTTCCATGAGGCCATAAATAAAGACATAAATATCTGTGTCCACACATATATCTCATGCGTAATGTATTTGTGCTTGTATATAGGAAGAGATACAGGGAGAGGGGGAGAGGGAGTGAGTGAGAGATAAAAATCCCATGTAGGTTGGTCTGTGTGTGTGTGTGTGTGTGTGTGTGTATTTAGGACTGACAGGCATCACTCACGTGGAGATGGCCTGTAAATGAACCCCATGCTTCACTCAGCCACTCTGGACCCCTCCACAGGAGAATGATAGATACTGCTTTAACAGAGACAGACAGGTGGAGAGAGAGAGCGAGAGAGAGAGAGAGAAAGTGAGAGAGAGAGGGAGGGAGAGCGAGAGAGAGAGAGAGAGCGCGAGAGAGAGAGAGATTAATGAAGGACACAAGGCTTATGAAGCCATTCATCATTGTGGATAATTCAGACATGCTGTGTTAAGCTGTAACCTGAGAGAGAGAAGAGAGAGAGGGGGTAGAGAGTGAAAGAGAGGGAGGGAGAGAAAGTGAGAGTTGTCGAGAGAGAGAGGGAGAGAGAGAGAGAGAGAAAGCAAGGCTTGGTATGTCTTCTGTATGATAGATAGCCTTGCTCTTGCTGTGTGTTACCCGACACCAGTATACACGTAGGAAAATGTTCAGATGCACAGGCCTGCACATACACACACACACACACACACACACACACACACACACACACACACACACACACACACACACACACACACACACAGCCTCACGTACAGAGCAAAACTCAACAGGATACAATACTCACTGTTATTCTGCCCCCATCTACTGTAAGCAATCATGACACAATTGAAACATATTGAAACTTAATATGTTCTTATTATCTCGGAAAAAAAAGATTTTGTTGTGATTAAAATCTAGTGATAAACATTTGGTTCTATTTTCATAACATGACCAGACTGCCTCCCTGCTCTCAGATAAAAGTTACGATGTGGCTACAGAGAAGGGTTACCCTGGGGCAGGCAACAAAGGTTGCTGTGTTTTCTATTCCTTCATTCTTCTCTTTCTTCCTTTTAGCATCTCTTCCTTTCTTCCTTTCTTTCTCACTCTCTCTTTGCCCCTCTTTCCTCTGGAGAGTAATGATGCCATCCATCTTAGGGCTGAGTTCCTCCCCTCTGTGTTGCTAGGCGATCAGAGCAAGCAGATGTTTGCTTTGAGTGATTCAGAAACCCTGCCAATCACCCGTGCCAGGTGAGATCCGTTAGCAACGCCGTGTGGTCATGGGGGAAGGGGTGTGTGTGTGTGTGTGTGTGTGTGTGTGTGTGTGTGTGTGTGTTTGGGGAGGGCGGTTGAATGGCAGAGTGTGAGATTGTGTGATGGAAACATGCCCACTGCCAGTGACTGTTTAGAGGAGGGGGTGACAGTTTGAGCTGTTCTCAGCTATGAACTAAAATAAGGACAGGAGCTATGGATGTCTTCAGGGAACAGTCTCAATGTTGTGTTTAGTGAAACGAAAGGCTTTTTTGGCAGTTAGACATCTGTTTTATATGCACATTTAGGTGAACATTTGTGTGTGTGTGTGTGTGTGTGTGTGTGTATGTATCTGCATGTTTTCCTCTGCAGTCTTGTCAGGTAACTCCCACTGCTCCTGGGACCCTGGTCCTGGAGACTATAGGCTCTAGTAGCCTGAGCTGGTCCTGGTTGGAGAATAGGAGACTATAGGCTCTAGTAGCCTGAGCTGACGATCAGGCCGATATTGGCTCTGTGTCTAGTCTACCAAGAACACTCCCCATATGAGCAGTTCTCCCATATACTTCCCATTTGAACACTTCTCATATAAACACATTTCTGTGGGATACCTGAGCAGCCTTCATGTTACACACAGTCCAGTTGATATTGGGATTTTATCATCATCCCTTCCATGAAGTCAACAGTGTTGAACATGAGTTATGCCAAATTATATATGAGTAAGACTTGGTGACATGGGTGTATATCCCATGTTATGATGGGATATTATTTGGAAGGTTTGACATGGATGTGAATACGAATGAAAACAATGTGAAAAAGCCGTGGGTAGCTGAGAAAAATGTCAGGGAAGGGGGATGTTCCTCTAGGCTAGAGAGATCTTGTAATTGTGTTTGTGCTGGGCTGGTGTAACTGGGTGATTCGTTGTGAAGATTGTGACCCTCCACACCATGGATTACACACATTAGACAATCACAAGTGCACATTAGGGAGGCGAACAATAGCTACCCTGGAGGTTAGGTGAAGACAGAATAACACACACACAACACACACACACACACACACACACACACACACACACACACACACACACACACACACACACACACACACAACAATAGCTACCCTGGAGGTTAGGTGAAGACAGAATAACACACACACAACACACACACACACACACACACACACACACACACACACACACACACACACAACAATAGCTACCCTGGAGGATAGGTGAAGACAGAATAACACACACACAACACACACACACACACACACAACAATAGCTACCCTGGAGGTTAGGTGAAGACAGAATAACACACACACAACACACACACACACACACACACACACAACAATAGCTACCCTGGAGGATAGGTGAAGACAGAATAACACACACACAACCCTCCCCCCCCCCCCCCCCACACACACTCACACACAACAATAGCTACCCTGGAGGATAGGTGAAGACAGAATAGGAGAGGAGGGGGGTTGCAGACAAGCACATATATACACACACGCACACACACAAATGTGTGCACTACACACACTCACACACACACGTACACAAACACACACACACACACACATACATAGTGACCTACTGTTTCAGTTAGTTAGAGAACAGAAAGACAGACAAAATAACAGTTTATCATGTGTGAGTGTGTATGTGTGTGTGAGTGTGTATGTGTGTGTGTGTGTGTGTGTTTATCATGTGTGAGTGTGTATGTGTGTGTGAGTGTGTATGTGTGTGTGTGTGTGTGTGTGTGTGTGTTTATCATGTGTGAGTGTGTATGTGTGTGTGTGTGTGTGTGTGTGTGTGTGTTTATCATGTGTGTGTGTGTGTGAGTGTGTGTGTGTGTGTGTGTGTGTGTGTGTGTTTATCATGTGTGAGTGTGTATGTGTGTGTGTGTGTGTGTGTGTGTTTATCATGTGTGTGTGTGTGTGTGTGTGTGAGTGTGTGTGTGTGTGTGTGTGTGTGGCAAGAAGGGAAAGACAGAGAGAACAGATAGACAGACATTCGACAGTCAGTCATGTGGACAGATGGCAAACACAGACGTTATTGCATATTTGAAGTTTTGGGGCGATGGCTTGTATCTTAGAGACACACACCATTGTTCCATGCATCATAAATCACCAGGGTGTGTGTGTGTGTATATGTGTGTGTGTGTGTGTGCGCGCATGCCACAGACCCCTCTGGCTATTTTGTTTTTCATCAGAAAGAAACCAAACACCCACATTACTGTTTTATTACCTTACTAAATCAGAGAGGTTGTCAATCAAGCCGCGCACAATAATTGGATTTGGGTGTCGCCTCCTGCGTGGGATTGTAAATCAGTCGGGGCTGAATTAAAAGATACAGCGTGAACCCCCGTGCCCTGTGAAGGCCTTCCTGAGGTGCCCTTAAGTTCTTGGCTCTGCTTTACTGCCAGTCATTCGCATCCCCCTCAATGGACATTAATGCTCCATTCATTTAACCTCCCTGCGTATACAGACTAAAAGATTTATACTGTAGATCATAGTACGCCCATGGCAGAGCTCCCTTTCATTATCTTCTCATGACCCGTGCTAAACCACATTGAGAAATGGGAACGGAGGGAAGGAACAGGCTAAAACACACACGTTTCACTCACTGAAGAAGGAACAGGCTAAAACACATACGTTTTACTCACCAATGAAGGAACAGGCTAAAACACACACGTTTCACTCACTGAAGAAGTAAAGCTGTGTTTTCAAGTGAGGAAGTTCATCATCATACACTTATAAAAATAACCCATTCGATTTACTTAATTGTAATGTGGACATTGGTTGTTGGTACATTTAATGAAATGTTCATGCTGTGATGATGACCAATATGAGCAACTAATACTAGCCCACATGAAATATACTTGTCACTTCAATGTCATTGTGTTATACAGGTAGAGAGGCATGCACTGAGAGTGGGCATTTAAATGTTGCAATTCATATTGCAGTGGCAATGCTAATAGAAGATAATTTGCAGTTACTTCATCTTGAGATAAAACCTTCTGCCCAAGATGTGCCACATCATTCAAAAGCATGTATTGTAGTTTGACATGGTGATATGATATGGACCACTGATATCGAGGGCATGCTTAATACATAATGCACTTATGAAAGGAACAAAGCATGGCTCATCTCAAAGATCTGTAAGCATAACTAACATTAAAAACAACTCATGTAAAACCTTTTGGCAACACTGATAGCTGCTTGATTATCTTAGTGTCCTTGCAAAGGCTTATGGAAACACAAGGAAGTGGTGGCACTAAGGGATCCCATGTGATCAATTGCCTTACTGGTTTAGTAGTTACTTAGGTGCTTCACATAAATACATTGCTGTGGCAAAATATGTTAGGTCAATGTAATAGCACTGTGTCGAAAGAGAAACATGACTAGTTTGTGTAATTCCATGTTTTGTGGTTTAGTATTGTGACAACCCCTCTTTTCCCCTTTTTCTTTACATGGTATACACTACCTAACATGATTCATTCAGATGATGGAATGCTAAATTGGAATGACTATTGAACATAATAAAGTTCTGTCATACAAAACTAGACTGGTTTATGTAATTGTAACATAATGTGGTTTGATAAATTGGACAGCCATCTTTTTAACGCAGATACATGAAGGACATGATTTAACATTATACAAGTAAAAATAATGTATTTTCATTTGCACTATGTTAAATCCTTCATTTTTATGTCAGTGTCTAGACAGACAGAGGCTTTAGTCATCGTCTCAGTTTAGCACAAATTCAGGCCGGAAAGAACAGGGAGACATTTAACATTTCTGCACTGCTGGTCTTTTCTTAGACAGAAGGTGGTCATGTCCCTCTGGCAGCAGCCTCTTGTACTTGAGCATCTGGTCCAGAAAGGATGAAATGATCCCTCTCTTATTCCTCCATTGTATCCTTTCATGCTGATCTAGACGCCGTGGACAGGCAGGGACGAGGGAAGAGAGAGGGTGATGGTGGTGCGGGCGGTGGTGGTGTGGGGCCGCTGGAGAGGAGCGAGCTGGCTATTGTGCGTATTTGTCCGAGCATGAGCAATTTGGTGGTCCAGACGGCCGTAACGTCGTCGGCGTAATTGTCTCCGGGACAACGCGAGCGAGCAGACGGGGGAAGTGATGATGTCGTTTTATTTACACCTGGCTGGCCTTCTTTTTACGAGCCAAGCCAGGGAGGAGGAGGAGGAGGAGGGGGAGGGGTGGGGGAGGGATTGAGCGTTTGCCAGGCACACCGGCCCTGACTGACAGCCTCTGATCAGGCCTGTCGGGCCTGATCACCGGAGACTGGCAGGTAATGGATCCCCGGTGACAACCCCAATCTCTGAGGGGAGTATGGCTGCCTCCCCCAGCCTGTCACTCATCTATTATGGCCCCTTTTTCCCTCTTCCTGCCCGGTGGCCTGACTCCGCCACCGCAGGAATAGACGAGACGAGTGCAGACGGGCGGTTGTGCGGGCAGCCGCAGAGGGGTCACTGTGTAAATGGTGACGGGCGGTTGTGCGGGCAGGCACGGAGGGGGTCACTGTGTAAATGGTGACGGGCGGTTTGCGGGCAGCCGCTGAGGGGTCACTGTGTAAATGGAAGCTGTTTGGTAGGGTGGTCCTTATATGGGGTAAAAAAAAATTTTTGGAAATGTTCAACTCTCACCCCCTAAATGTGTTAGGATATCAATAAAAACACACTGCAAAATTTTGAATTGTTCCTACAATATCTAGAGGTAGCTCAAGGCCTTTGAATATTTCCAGAATCGCTCATTTTTACAGAAATTGTACCTTTTAAGAACACACAACAAAATAAAATGCAATATTATTTGTTGGTCAGACTATAATAAGGAGAATAGCAATAATAAACAATGTCAATTAAATCAATAGCCTAATGAAATAAACAATGAAAATGATTGGGGGGGGAAGCAATAATAAACAATAATGTCCATTCAATCAATAATATAAAAACAATAACATGGTAAGACTACATTAAAGAGAATATCAATAGTAAACAACAATGTCAAATTAATCAATAGCCTAATGGAAATAAAACAATATTTTACAAACCATAACGCATAAGAAGCGCTTAATGCCCTAAGTGCCTAATATGCCTTTAGACCCCTCTTAAATGACCCAAAACTATCACAGAAACGGAGAGCACTGGGCCACTCATTCCACCAACATGGAACCACTGAGGAAAAGAGTCTTGAATTTGACCTAGCATTTATGACTGGTCGACACAACAGACGCTCATCAGAAGACCGCAGTGTGCGGTTGGGGATGTATTTCTTGATCATTGAATTAAAATAACAAGGAGCAAATCCAGGCAGTGTCCAAGGCCAAAGGCCAAAGTGAGAGACTTAAATTGTATCATCATATTGTACAGTTGTACACCCGGGACGTCCTTTTTCTCTTTGGGCCAGAAGAAAGTCTCCATCTTCTGGATTCTTGAGAAGAATGAGTGCATCTTGATGTGCGATATCAAACAGGTCTCCCAACTGGCCTATGAAGGCCTCTACATTGCACTGCTGAGTCTCAGAAGTTATCTTGGTGTTTTCCTTCTGCCACTTGTCGTGAAGTGTTTCCAGTTGTTTTATGGCATGATGTTGGGGACGAACAGGAATCCTAGCCTTGTCCTAGAATACCAAGACTTCTTTGATCACCGCTGTTGCACTTTCATTAAGTTTTTTTTTCAATGTTTTATGGTGATATTACAACAAACATAAAACCTGCTTCTTGGAGGGTAACTTTGTTCCAGTTATTTCAGTCTCTTCTGATCCAAGTAACCATATAGCGAATTTGCTTTGTGTTGCTTCAGCCATTGTCTCAGTGTATATTGTCTATTGTGCTTCATTCGCATTGATGCTTTGAAAGACATATCACAACTAAAACAGGAGTTGCTATGAATTGCTCACAACAGCATATTATTGGGAAATACCGGAATCAGCAGATGAGATCAGCAAATCAGCATTGCAAATTTGCATGGACAATATGGAATTCCCATTTTAATGTGGTCACCAATAATCAATACACATTGTCATTGACTGCATGGTCAAATAAGTCCATTGCTACCATAAGCATATATTATTAAACAATTATACATGCTAGCACAATGTATCACATAATACGCAAAAAATCCTAAATATGCATACTGCACAGTATGTGTTAAACTTGATCAATATTGATAAAAAATTGCCCAATTATTTTTTTTATTTATTCAAACATATTGGTGGGGTGAAAGCATGAACTTTCAAAAGTTGAAAAATAAGGACCACCCTACTGTTTGGGCTCTAATGTCGCCTGTCAAGCTTGTGCGAGCAAGAATCTATATGTGTATTTGTATGTTTGTGCATGTGTGTGTGTGTGTGTGTGTGTGTGTGTGTGTGTGTGTGTGTGTGTGTGTGTTATATATCTATGTGTGTTAACATGCTTAACTGCAACATTTTCAAAGGATACGTGTTTTATTGTACTTGTCAAACTCCTACATGTATATTACAATTCTAATTACTGATCTGATTTTGATCAGATGCTGCAAGCAAGCTGATTTCAATTTGAACACACTTATATTTGTCTGTATTCATGAGAGGATGGCAATGAGAGAAAGAGAGCGAGAGAAGTGAAGGAGGTAGTAAGAGAGAGAAGATGATAGAGAGAGAGAGAATGAATGCAGGCACAGATGTAAAAGATGATTAGCTGTTTGTTGATGAAGTGATTGATGAAGTGGTTGCTAATGGCGTGTTCAGATGAGTTGATGAGTGATGAGTTGGTGTGTGTGATGATGGGGTTTGTAGAGGTGGATGTCTGTGTGTTTTCAGTTGTTGCATGTGCATTATTAACATTTTTGTTGATTAGGTGTGTGTGTTTCAGCGTTTTAAGGTCTGTTAATTTGAGTTAAACCAGGCATCTCTGAAAGTGTGTGTCGGTGTGTGTGCTAACAAGGTCTTTTGTCTAAGAAGACATTTGATGTCCATCCTCTGAGGAGTGTTGAGTGTTGTTGAGACACAGGGGGTCAGTTGTCAGGTGATGGGAGCCTCAGTCATTCTGTCCCTCAGACACACAGACACACAGACAGACTGATTGACTGACTGAGGGTAAATATACTCCCATATATAGCACCATATTTAAGCATAGTGTGCATGCCACCAATGTTGCCACCAACATGATTCCACCAAATTGTTGCATCCCTACGATTTTGTGTGCATTGATGTGCAAATAAGATTTAAACCACTGGCTCAGGGTCAAGAGAAAACGTTATCCATGTTTGTTATGTACAGTATTCATTTTGCAGATGCAATGTACAGCGCTGATGAACATTTTCATTAGCATGCTTCCTGGGATTAAAACTACTGAGAGGCCCGATGATAAAATGAGAGATTTGTTTATTTCATGCTTCAGCGAATCATATCTGATTAGATTCCCAGCGATGGCATTCTAAAGTAGATAGCTATCACTATCACCGCACAGATGGAGCTTGATCTCTATCGCACTCAGTAGGGATGGAGGAGTGAACGGTCAGACCTATGAAAAATGAAACAGTTTTTTCTGTTTTCTTTTCTGTTGTTCTTCAAACATTTCAAACGTTGTTATTGAGTGATTGATATTGTGTGCTGCCGCCAACAGACATGTCCTCAAAAGCAAAACTAGTGGACTTGGTGACACAAATGGTGACACTCATTCACACTGCCCAGACACAATGTGTGTTTTGCAGTATAACTAAGCCATAAGGATGCATCAAGCACAGAAAGAGAGAAGGATGGAGACTGAGAGACTCACACACACATATAAAGACTCACACACACATAAATACTCACATACATATAAAGACTCACACACATATAAAGACTCACACTGTCACACACATATAAAGACTCACACATATAAAGACTCACATACATATAAAGACTCACACACACATAAAGACTCACACACACATAAAGACTCACACACATATAAAGACTCACACACATAAAGACTCACACACATATAAAGACTCACACACATAAAGACTCACATACATATAAAGAGTTTGGTTTCAAAACGCTATATCCTCCATTTTAATGCATTTTCATAAATCATTTGTTTTAATTTTGTTTTTCAAGTAATTTCGGTGGAAATGTAGTTGGGTATTGTTATTTGATTTATCTTCACTCAATCAAAACAACAGAACTGCAATTTTATTGATATTACCTGAAATACACAAATAATTAACACGACTTGAATTGACTTGACTTATTAATGTTTTCAAAAATGGATTTATAGCTTCTTATGCCATGGGGTCAGAAAAGGAGGGAAAGAATAGGAGAGATGAGGATGGTGGAGAGAGAGAGAGAGAGAGAGAGAAAGAGAGAGAGAGAGAGAGAGAGAGAGAGAGAGAGAGAGAGAGAGAGAGAGAGAGAGAGAGAGAGAAAGGTAGAAAGAGAGGGGGGTTGCTTTGTCCTTGTAAATGTGTCAGACAGAGATGCCCTGGCAGACTCAGGTCCTTGCTCACACACACACACACGCACACGCGCACGCGTACACGCACGCATGCACACACGCGCACACGCACACGCACACACACACACACACACACACACACACACACACACACACACACACTTCACCTGTCTGAGGTGCATTCGTGTTGTTGATGATGTGAAGTGACAGGCTGCTTATGTGACTCTGTCTCCCATCTTCCCTTTTAACCTCTGTCTCTCTCTCTCTCTCTCTCTCTCTCTCTCTCTCTCTCTCTCTCTGTGTGTGTGTGTGTGTGTGTGTGTGCACTCATGTCTTACAAAACATCATCATTGCCTTGTTTTTTGCCCATCTCCTTCAACCACCTCCGTATCTCTCTCTATCTGACTTCAGCTTACACCCTGGATCCCAGGGAGGTGTTGCATGTCATGGTCTTATTCAGATGTCTTTCTCCTGAAACTCCAGTGAGGCCCAGTAGAAGATTCTAGAAGAGCCAGAGGTGGCTTGGGGATTCTTGTGGGGTTCTATGGAATGTTGGAGACACAGGGAATTGACATTAGTATGCTGACGTGGGCACATCTAATATACAGTGGTCACCTCCACACTCTGGAGCATTTCTGGGGAATTTAGCAAGTGTTTCAAGTTGTTGTGCTTATAAAAGTGTCAATGATGTCAGAAGTCACCATTAGATGATCTTTTTTATGGACACTTTTCTGCTTTTTGATTGCGAACTCCTAAAACTAATAACAAGTAAACACTTTCATTCTGTTTTTAAGACAGAAATTATGGTCTGTTTAATCATCATGAACGTTCTGTGCTCTGTGCTGTGCTGTGAATTGAATAAGAATTCCAGCCTGTTGATCCTGGGTTCTTAATTCTAAATGGATGTCTGTCCCTCCCCAGCCTACTCCCCAGAAGACACCCCAGAGCAGACAGTTGAAGGAGGAGAAGTGCTGGACAATGAGGACCCAGCCGCTGACCACAGACTGCAGATGGACAGCTCCTGCCCACGGTCCGACCCACTCACCCCAGGCCCTGAGAGTGACCAGGACGCCTGCCTGACTGACCTCTCCTCCCATGACCTGGACAGCGAGTCCCACCTGAGCGAGCCTAGCGACCGCATGTCTGACTTTGGTGACTCGGTGAAAAACGAGGAGGTGGCCAGCCGAGGCTCGCGGAAGCGCCGGCCGGGGACGGAAGGTTCCGGAAGCATCAGTCCAAGCAGCCTGGAGCAGATGAAGGCCATATACAGCAGTTTCCTCACCAACTCCTACTGGTCCTCACTGGGCCTCAGACAGCCCAGTTCTGAGAGCATGCCATGCCCCAATAACAGCCCTGCCAACCCCAGTAGTGCCACAACCAGCAGCAGTGGCAGCACCAGTGCCTTTGACTGGCACCAGTCAGCCATGGCCAAGACCCTCCAGCAGCAGGCCCTACCGAGCCCTCTCCCTCTGGTCATCCAGGATCCAGGCCTGGTCAGCACCATCCATCTCCAGCGCCAGAGCACCAAGCTGTACGGCTCCATCTTCACCGGCGCCAGCAAGTTCCGCTGTAAAGGCTGCAGCTTGGCCTTTGAGACCTTGGTCGAGTTGACCGTGCACATGAACGAGACGGGTCACTACCGCGACGACAACCACTCCAAGGATGGCAGCGGCGCCAAGTCCTGGTCCAAGCCACGGAAGCGCTCCCTGCTGGAGATGGAGGGGAAGGACGACGCTCAGAAGGTACTGAGGTGCATGTACTGCGGTCACTCGTTCGAGTCGCTGCAGGACCTCAGCGTGCACATGATCAAGACCAAACACTACCAGAAGGTTCCACTGAAGGAGCCCATGCCATCCGTGCCGGCAAAGATGGTGGCCCAGTCCAGAAAGAGACTCCCAGTTGACCTGGACTTTCTCATTCCCCAGTCCAAAGAAAGGCCTCCAAAAGTGTCCTGCGTCAGTAAGAATCACCAAGAGAAGCTCCCTGATGCTGGGGCTGTTGTCACAAACAATCACCATGGAAATCAAAACAATGGGAGTGGCGGCACGTGGCAGTTTGAGTCTCACAAATCACAGATTCTGAAGTGCATGGAGTGTGGGACCTCCCATGATTCTTTGCAGGAACTAACTGCCCACATGGTTGTCACGGGGCACTTCATTAACGTCAATAACATTGCCATGAAAAAATCAGAGGTTGCCCCTTTATCCGGACCAACCTCCCCCACAGAAGAGAAGAGCCAGACTGTGCCACTGCCTCCCTCCTCTCTCTCCTGTTCTCCAGCCTCTCTCTCATCCCCCTGCATGTCCCCCTCCTCTCTTAACACTGGCCTCAAACAGGAGGACTCAGACAGCAAGCACAGCCCACTACTCTCGTCTGAGGACCAGAAAGTCGAGAAGTCCTCCAAATACAACTATCTGACCGAGGAGGACCTGAAAGAGAGCCCCAAGGTGGGCGCGGACATCCTGAAGTCTCTGGAGAACACGGTCTCGTCAGCCATTCACAAAGCGCAGACGGGTTCGCCCAGCTGGGGCGGCTACCAGAGCATTCATGCTGCCTACCAGCTGCCCAGCAGTGCCAGTCCATTCCAGGTCATTCCTGGCAGGAGTTCTGGCCTTAGGTGTCCTGCAGTCAGCAGAGAAAGCCTCTCCCTGGGCAAGAGCCAAGGGCTGACCTCACCTGCCAGCAGCCACTCCCCTGCATCTCCTGCATGTCAATCACTGACTTCAGAGGCCAATAAAAGCACTTCCTCCTCTCTTGTCCCACCCTCTTGTCACCCGGTCAACCTGCAGGCCATGCAGGAGCTCGTGAAGAGAGTGACAGAGAAGATGGCGAAAGTGGAGAAACAGATGAGGCCTGTGGAAGCTGATGCAGTTCTGGTGATAAAGGAAAGTCCTACTCCCGACAGTGGTCAGTCTTTGGAATCTGCTGACCAGAGCCCACACAAAGAAGTGCAGCCCATAGCCGCACTGGAGCAAACTGACACAGAGAGTAATGTAGCAGAGGAGAGGAGCGAGACAGAGCCAGAGAGCCAGATGACCGATCTAGTCAAATCTCCCAGACCTGCTTTGGACGCTAGCACTGCCATTATTACCAACCATTCAGTGCCAGAGCAACCTTTTGTCAATCCCTTAAGTGCACTACAGTCAGTGATGAATCTGCATCTTGGCAAAGTGGCCAAGCCTGCTATGCGAGAGGCAGACCCTATGAGCATGCTCTTCAAGATGAGTAACAGCATGGCCGACAAGGTTGCTGTAGCAACACCCCTTCCTGCAAACAGCAAGAAGACCGAACTGTGTGTCGAAAGTTTCCAGGAGGTCGACAAAGACCAGCCAATTGATTTGTCCAAGGGCAAGAGCGACAGGCCTCGTTGTTTGACTGCATCTTCTACAACATCAGCCACGCTCAGAGCCACGACATATCCACCTGTGCTGCCAAGCCAGCCCCCTACAAACACCCCCATAGATAGACCTCTCCCCATGAGCGAGGCTTTTCAGGAGAGTGCGCTGGCGGACATCTCAGACATGGTGCGCAACCTAACCCAATCCCATGTCGTCACGAAGGCCACGAAACACAGTGGACGCCTGGAGAGGACCAGCAGCGAGAGAGCCGTGGCAACGCCAGGGGATGCGGAGGAGGACGTGCCGTCTCACAGGCGCAAGGGCCGGCAGTCCAACTGGAATGTCCAGCACCTCCTCATCCTCCAGGCGCAGTTCACCGCCAGCCTGCGGCGCTCGGCCGAGGGCAAGTACGTTCCGCCGGACCTGAGCCTCAAGGAGCGTACGCATATCTCCCACATCACGGGCCTCTCCATGACGACCATCAGCCACTGGCTGGCCAACGTCAAGTACCAGCTGAGGCGCTCAGGCCGCACCAAGTTCCTGAAGAACCTGGACTCGGGCCAGCCGGCGTTCTTCTGCAGCCAGTGTTCCACACAGATCCAGACGCCGTCGGCTTACGTAGAACACCTGGAATCCCACCTGGGCTTCCGTCTCAAGGACCTGGCCAAGGTCTCGGGGGAGAAAGCAGCTCAGCAGCTCAGAAAGCAGGCGGTGTGGTCTAGCAAAGCCCCGGCTGATAAACAAGCGGCTTCTCATTTGCCCTCACTGTACGAGGAAGGGAAGTGTGTGCTTCTTGGGTGCAAGTTTTGCAAGCAGACTTTCACAAGCAAGCATGCACTTAGACTCCACACATGCCAAATACATGGGCGAACAGAGGACCTTCCACCGAAAGGTCTCAAAATGGAGACGTAGATTAGTTCCTGGAATCAAGACTGTCTTTGTTGAAAACGCATAAAAGACACAAACTTTGAGTAAACAAAAAATCACATTTACACTTCATTGCCTATTTCAAAACAGACAACTTAGGACTGTGGTGAATAGTTCTATTTTGATATATTATATGTTATGATATTTTTAAACAAATATTATTTCCAAAATATTATTTGTACATGTGAACGAAGTATCTTAAAATGCTATATTAAATATCTTTAATGAACAAGTTAAATATCAGTGTCAGCCTGGAATGAAAAGCAGTGAGTATTCTCCACGGAGAATAAGTTATGTCATATTCAAGAGCTGCTTACCATCGCACATACAGTAGACGTTGTGTTCATAATATAAGATCCTGTATAAGCAGAGATTAAGGTTTAAGTTCATGTATATATACACAATCAAATGTATTACTGGATGGGTTAGTGCACTTTCAAAAACTAATGTTTTTCATTAACATAGAGAAGTTAGCCAATTTCAGCAGAAAAGCACCAATGTTGTTTTGCACAGTATTATTGCATAATATTTAGTTTCAGATGGATTGTTTTTATTCTCCATATTACCTAAAAATACACAACATAATAAAGATAAGAGTCTGTGTTTTTGTTGTAAGGCTGGTTGTCAATATTGTACACTTTCGTCTGTTAATTAAGGATGATTGAAAAAAAAATCCACAATAATAAAATGTCCTGTTTAAATAATTACCTTTACTATCAATCACGAATGTTATGAATGTTGCATTGTATCTGTTGTTAATATCGCTTTGGTAATTATTAAAAAAGCATTTTTGTCATAAGATCACATGTTTTCACTTTCTTTCTTTGGAATTGTATTTTGTGATATTGAAATAATTACATATTCATAACAATTGTCATTAACATAACGAAGTGACAAGATGCTGATCGAAGAACTTTTGACATAAGACATTCATCAATACCATACAGTATTAAAGACTCAACATAAAACCCCTTTTTTAAATGATCATTATTTCTTTGGTCTTTGCATAACATAAATATGTCTGAAATAATAGTGGATAAATTCTACAATTACTGTTCCCTTAACAACATTTCTCCTCACATGTTCCCTGGAAGATATATTTGATGTGCTTGTTTCAGGGGCGTAGTGATCTCTTGTCAGTGTCCTTTGGTCTGTATGTGTTCCACACCTCCACGTCTGATCCTCTCCCTCTCATTGTCTTGTGTACTGTTAAATCCTGTTAGTATGGTTGAGTTGCTCTCTTGCAAAAGCAGATTAATTAACCCTCGGTGCGCCGAACAGCCATCACTCACACTGCAAGCTCATTATCATAAAACACTATGCACCATTTTCACATTCTTCTCAAACAGACTCCATTACACGGGTGTTTAAGAGGTTTATAACTGAACTTCAGTAGCCTTTGAAATGGTATTTTACATTATGCAAAAGCACATAGTACTAACGGCTCTGTGTCTACTGAAGGATGGCTGCATAGCCGTGCCTGTTGGCCAGAGATGACTTACATAAAATATCTGATGGTTGTCTGCTGTTTGTGAGTTTGTTTTCGGATCATTAGGCATGATCTGAAAATTAGCCTTTGGGGTGACTTCTGCATCTGCAAAGGCAGCACACTGTTCATCTACTGAGATAAATGCAAACGCATCTTCCAACACGGACAATGCAGCAGAGGTACGCATTCAGTAACATTCCCCAACATCCTGTTGGTTTGGTGCTATTTGTATTGTTTATCTATTGTTTTATTTGCTGTCTGTTGTCTTAGCAATCAGGAAAAAATACAATGACAGGAAGTAATGGAAAAATAGGAACAGAGAAAGAGAGAGAGTGAGAGAGAGACTGAGAGAGACTGTTCTTCTCTAGTGCCTCCCATCAGCTCTTGTCATTGGCCTAATGAATATCATTTAAATTGCTCTGTATTTTGGAGGATTTCGTGTGTCAATCTAATCAGAGGAGGAGGTTGAGGACGGAGCTCAGACTAATGAAAGCAGAACAGGGTTTGACAGAGTGATGAGTGTCTGAGAGCTCTCTCTCGCACACACACACACGCACACACACACACACACAGGTTTAAACAAGGTCACAGACATGCCAATCAAGATGAAAGAAAGATATGTTGATGGAAAAAGAATTAGACAGTTAGGCACAAAAGTGTGTAGGTATCATGAGAGTTAAAGATTGTTTCCCCAATTTTAATGGGTGTATTTCACCTTTAAGGCCAATGCCATTTCTCACAATAATTTGTGAAGCACACTGTGCCATATCCAATCCATTTCAAAATACACAACTCATTATAATTCAGAGCCACACTTTTAAACAAGCATCCTCTTGAATGAAAATATCAAACAAATTGGTTGATGGTCTCCGCTCATGAGTAGGTCCAGTCCAACTTCAGGGGTGCCTGCCTTTTGTGACGGCGGCTGTCGGCTTACATCGGCCTGAGACACAATGTGATGTGACAGGGAGTGACCTCACCACGGGACGGGAGTGGAGAGGAGCGGAGAGGAGCGTCGGACGGTGAGGAGGGGAGAAGATGGGAAAGGGAAGGAAGAAGTGAAGAGAAAAAAGGAGGAGGAGGAGGAGGAGGGGGGGAGAGAGAGGTAAGGGGTAATTGAAGGACAGGAGAAGAGAGGAGATGAGGGGGAGGAGAAGAGAAGAAAGAGGAGAGAAATGGACAGAGCGAAGAGAGGGAAAGTAAGAGGAGGATGGAGAGGGGGAAGGATGGAGGGAAATACACAAAAGGGAAAGAGGGGGAAGGATGGAGGGAAATACACAAAAGGGAAAGAGGGGGAAGAAAAGGATGAGAGACTGTAGGAAAGGAGAAAGAGAAAGGAAACGACTGCACAGGAGAGTAGGTTAGAGGAAAATAAGGAAGGAGTTCCTGACTTCACCTGGTGTGTGCGCTGAAGGTCAAATCACCAATGCCTAAAAAAAATAACTACACCGACAGCGGGTGTGTGAGAGTGTATTTTCTAAATGTTGCTATATTTCTTTGAGAAAAGGAGCACACCGATTTACTCATTCAAGAGGCTCTCTGCCATGCAGTTTGCATCAACTGATGTCAAATGTTTTACGTCAACAGAAAAAAAAAGGTGAGCAAGGGCAGAAGCGCCAAATGCCAAAATCTCCGGCAGCTGGACAGGAAGTGAGTCTCACGCAGCTGACTTGCAGTTGGCCGCCCCTCCCAGAGATAGCTGTCAGAAGCGTTTTCGCCTGAGCCCTGACAGATTTGCTAAAGACACTCG